>NC_056743.1:1730052078-1730334578 GCF_019279795.1 Protopterus annectens
GGGCATCAGAGGCACTCTATCAGCTTCTGGAAAGTGACTCAGTAAGGGGCACAAAGAAACTATACCAGGTTGCAAGGCAAAGACAGAAAGATAAAGAAGATAGTCAGACACCCTTCATAAGGGATTCCAGCAACAACCTGCTTACCAGCCCACAGGACATCAAAGGCAGATGGAAGGAGTATTTCCAGCAGCTTCTGAATGAAGAAAACCCCACAGAAGCGGTACTGCCCCAGAAACAGCCTACAATGAGAGTAGAAGAGGAGCCCAGCTTAGAAGAAGTAAGAGCAGCACTAAGGAAAATGAAGTCAGGGAAAGCAGCAGGCTCAGATGAGGTCAAAGCAGTTATGATAAAGATGCTGGGTGAGCTAGGGGAGAAATGGCTCCTGAGGGTACTAATTGCAGTGTGGACATGATGTTCTAAATCAAATGGTATTATAACCCACCTGGGTGATATGTAGACAAAAAGCTTCACCAGTTGGGGAGATAGTTGTTTGAATTATACGTTTGCCTATCAGTAGAATTACAATAACTGTGCTAATAGATCTCCTTTTTTATCAATTATTTTGCTCTTTAGTATAAATATAGTTCTGGTAATTTGTTATATTGTTTGCTAACTAGTGATTAGTTGTGAATTGCTTAGATGTTTGTTATTTAGTAATAGCGGTAACAAATACCTGTATTACCTATTTTCATTTGAATGTTCACCTGCTTTATCTATACAAATAATTTATATTATATTATTCTTTTATGCTGTTCTTTGTTGACAAAAAATATAAAGGGAGGGAAGAGGTTGCTAGCCACAATTTTCTTAATAGGTTAGTTAGACATTTTTCTAAAATAAAGGTTCACCCAGAAACTGAACAAAATGTATGAGTTTCTTATCATATCTTGATATTCTACCTTACATGAAGGCATCAGAATTACCGGGTCTATATTATATCCTCGAACGCTTAAAAAAGCGAACGCTGATTGATCAAACTTATTTTTGCTAAACTGCAAAATATCGAAGCAGCAGAAACTTGAATTTTTTCCTAGGGAAAGAATTTGGTTGCCCGTTTCTGTTGCTTCGGTATTTTTAGTGTTATGGTGGAAAGTTACCGGTCAGATTCAGGTAAGTGTGCGATTGTGTGGATGTATGTGTTAGGGTGATTTAGGTGAGTTAGGGTTAGGGCTCGGGTTAGGTGTGTGCGCGATTAAGTGGACATGAGGGTTAGGGCAGATTTAAGTGAGTTAGGGTTAGGGAGCGAGTGAGGTGAGTGTGCAATAGTGACGGACCTTAGGGTTAGGGTTTGGGTTAAGGTAAGTGGGTAGTTAGTGGTGTGTGCATAGTTTAGTGTAGGGTTAGGTATCAGATTTTAGGTGTATGTGTGTGGATTTCTGTTTGTTTGGTGTGCTTGTGTTGTGTGTATGTGTTTTGGATCAACGATTTTTTTCCCTGGGAAAAAAATCGCTGATCTGACAGTTCGAGATTATAAGCTTTCACTTAAATTAGGTCGATCAATCAGCGTTTGCTTTTTTAAGCGTTCGATGATATAATATAGACCCAAATTACCATGAGTACTTGTTATTACAGTTTATTTTGTTATACTCCAAAACTGTATTGATGGGACTACCATACTAATTTAAATTTGTTTTTCAGCAAATTCCTTGGTTTCCTACTATGTAGCTCAGATCCCAATAGCTTGACACATCTGAAGCATTTTCTAGAGCACCATAGAATTACTCACACAAATCTTCAAACTCCCATCTGAATCTATTCATATAACCAAAGGCACTAAGCAGGGATGTCACTTATCTCCCATTTTATTTGCATAAGCCATTAAAATATTTGCTGCCCTTATTCGTGACAATCCAAAAATCATTGGTATAAATATTTACAATCAGTATAATTCCAAGATAATGCTTTGCTCATGTCAAGTAATTCACAATCAGTTCTATTAGAATTAGATTCTGTGATGAACCATTTCCAGAAAATCTTGGGTTTACATTTTAATAGATCTAAATCTAAACATATGATCTTAAATAAGAAGGGAAATGTACAATCGGATAATCACCAAATTATTGGTGCAATTTCAGATTCTCTTATCTAGGAATAACAGTATGTAAATCCACAAAAAACACAACTGAATATAATTATAAAGAATATTATAAACTTAATAAATAAGCACACAAATAGCTGGAAACATTTTTCATCACCTTTGAAGACAGGTTTTACCAAGCTACTCTACATAGCTCTAGTTATTAGCTGTGGTGGTGGCGCTGCGGTAGCATTCTCGCCTCACAATACAATGTTGTCCTGTTCGATTCTCAGCTAGAACGTCTTCTGTGTGGAGACATGCATGAATGGGTGTACCTTCGTTGATGGTTGTGTGTCAGGGCTGTCAACTCGGCACATAAAAATCTACTGCCAATCATTAGTGACCGGAGTTCCGCTGCAGCGAACCCTAACTGGGCAAAGCCGGAAAACACAACAACAACAACTCTACATAGCTCTAGTTCTTAACTTTTCTTATACATATCAATACAGTAAAGCTATAAATAGATTACTAATGAAATTCCTTTGGTTCCCCAAAAGAAGCAGAATAGCTTTTCTACATCACATTAGATCTTGGTAGCAAGGAGGAATCAAATTCCCAGACATTGAAACATATAGTAATGCATCCACATTTAAGGTTATTTTAAACTGGATTAATCCAAATTATCACTCTAGTAGGAAACTATTACATCTCACCATACTAATTAATGAAAATGCCTTGTTAGCCAGACTTCCTTTGAATAATTACTCTAATAATTTCTGGTAATTCTTATGTCATATTACCCAGCACAATATTGCCAAACCCACAAAATTAAATTCATTAAATCACTATTTTAATTTCTTTAGAAAATTTGTTAACTCTAATGCTGATATTAAGTCTTGGTTTATCAACCCCATTTAAAATTACAAGAAACTTTCTCGATAAAATACATCTTAATGTTCTAGACTGCTGGGAATCCAAGAACTTTATATGTCGCCATCAATGCATAAATGACACTAAAGTTTTAGACTCTCAGTTTCTTATAAAAAAAGCATGATTTGCTTCCTCATAACTGCCTAATTCTACAAAGTATCTTAATTTATTGTCAAGATTTATGCATAATACTTTAAAACTCGTCTTATTAAGAAAGACCAAAGATGATAACTCTTGTGTGAAATTTTACATAATAGCCTCACTACACATAATATTATTTCAAAATTATATAACATGTCAATTGTTTACAAGACTAGTATAAATCAAAGTTATAGGAAATTTATAGTCAAAGGCTGTTCTTTTAATTTCTCACATGACAAAAAACAAAAAAAATTGTTATCCATCAAGCATACTTCATGGTCTCATTCCTGGAGTATCTTTGGTTGGCAATATCTCCATAGGGCATTTCTGACACCAAATAAGATAGTTAAAATCAAAAATAGCTCTAATGCATCCTGCTGGAGATGTACAGACCATACCAAAGTTGATGGTCCTAAATTAAAGGGTTATTGGAACAGCATAGATGATTTTCTGAAAGCATTATTCACTGATTCCGTTTTACTGTCCAAATCATAAGTTCTTTTCAATGTGAATGAAGGTTACTCTTTGAATAAGAATAATTCATATTTACTGTGGTCAATACTTGCTATCGCTAGAAACTGCATTACCAAAAGATGGAAAACTAGCTGCCCACCTACCGTTGAGGATTTCTTGCCTACAGTGAAAGACCTGACAATCAAAGAAACTAAGACCAAAGAACTTAGAATCTATCTAAATACATTTGTTAATAATCCTTGGACAAACATTTTAGCACTTATTAAGACTTTGGAAATGGACCGTAACTCTTTCTGAATTGATACTTATACTAAAGAATTTGTGCATCTTAACTATGATGTGCAGTTTTGCTTCAGGCCTATGTATATATTGCAAATAGTTTTTACTTTGTTTGTTAATATTTTGTCTTAAGAATGAGATTTTTCATTGTTGTCTTTTATTTTCCATGGAAAATTTAATAAAATATTTGAATAACAAAAAAATAAATAAAATCTTCAAGCTGATAAAGATTTTACAATAAAGATTAAACTATATTCTTAACAGTGACAGAAGTTTACAAAATAACAAGTTCCAATATAGCTAAGTTAGACATTTTTAATCCATGTGATAGAATTAATACAGAAGTTTAACAGTGCATAAGCATTAATCATTATTTATTTATTTATTTCCAGTTTGATGACCAGGGAGGCCCAGGGAGAAAAACTTCGCATTACATAGTTTAGTCACATATACAATCATAGCAATGAAGACACAATTACAATTTCATTCCATGCTAGAGAACAGGAATAAATTCTATGGTTACATAGTACCTAAATATTAAGGATGGCAGTTGAAACTTAACTGAGAGGGAGAATAAAAACTTAGAAGGAAAAGAGAAAAAAAAATAAAAAATGTGGGATGGGTTATTTATAATACGTACAATTATGTTATTTACAATATGTACATTTATGTTAGGTTAGCTTGTACTCAGAGTTAGTCAGGAGTTTAAGGGGTGGATTGATTATTAGGCTAGGTGGGGAGAGTACAGTTGCATTTCATGTTACAGGAAAGGTAGGAATGTAGCTGAGTTTTAAAGTTTTCAAAGTTTTCACAAGTCCTTAGAGAGAAAGGAAGAGAATTCCATTTTTTGGCTAACGAAAAGGATAGAAGAAGCTGACCAACAGGACGATTGGATTTGCGGACAGTGATTAGGTTTTGGTGAGTAGATCTTACAGTTCTTTGATGGGTGTAAGGTTGAAGGATGTTGGTTAGTGCTGGGCACTTAGTAGGTTGGGGAATTAGTCTGTGGGCTGTAGTAATTTGGAGATAGTCTAGATGGTTGGAGAGTTCAAGCCAATTTAACAAATGAAGGACAGTACAATGATGGGAGGAGAATTTGGCTCCGGTTGCAAATTTAGAAAACGTATTATAACAGACTTCCAATTTGGAGGAGAGAGAAGCAGATAAGTTTGTTAGTAGAGAAGCGCCATACATTAGTGAGGGGAGTAGATAGGTAGTGGCTAGAGTTTGTCTGGTGGAAGGAGAGAGAAAGTGGATGTTTCTGTATAGCATGCCAAGTTTTATATGGGTTTTCTTAATGTTTTGCTGGATGTGAGTGTCAGATTTTAGGTGTTCATCAATAGTAACCCCAAGTAGTTTAGCAAAGGAAACAAGCTCTATAGTAGAATTGTTTTGGCTAATAATTTGGAACGAGATTTTATCAAGAGGGGAAGCTTTTAAGGGAGAGAATAATAGTATTTTGGGTTTATTGGCATTTAGCGAGAGGTGGTTTTGGAGCATCCAGTTTTCAGTGGTGGAGAAAGCAGTTTGGGTCACTGTTTGAAGCTCTGAGAGGTTAGAGGTGCAGCAGACTAAAGTTGAATCATCTGCATATTGTACAATTTTGGTGCTGGGTATGGCTTTGTGGAAATCATTAATAAAGATGTGGAATAGCACTGGACTGAGTATGGATTCCTGGGGTATCCCATGGGGGTAGGAAGAAAGGTTGAGATGCCTTTCCCCCGTTTCACAGCTTGAGACCTGTCAGACAGGTAGCTTGAGAACCAGGTATTCTGGGAGAGATTAAGGTTAGAAAGATGGTCAAAGAGATGGGTGTGGGAGATGGTATCGGATGCCAGCCCACATCCTAGCTGTTAGTCATTGCCTGAGGTGTATCTCATTGCTGTAATTCCAATACAGACTTCATTTCTGTGAACCGCTGGAAAGCTGATAGATTTGTTGTGAGCTGCTGAATTGGAATCTATTACAAACTGATAAGTACACTTTTTGCAACTTAATTTGCACTGTGCTGTATTTATACACTTGCCTATTATTTATAGTGGTGCTGTATTGTTTCTGTCTCTTGTTGTCTCCACTGTGTTTTTCCCATCCACCTTGTTCTTGTGTTGGTGTTAATCTTGGTGGCTTTAAAACTGCCCGCCCCTCTTGTAAGTTTGTATTTGGATACTCCTTCTGGGCCTATCTCATTTGTTCACTTAACTGAGTGCAGTGAGATCATATTCTGATTTCAGGCACTCCAACTGTGTACAAAGAGAGCATTTGAGAAGGACAACCCTTGTAGCCTCTTAATCCTGCTGTGTTCCCTCCCTCAAAAAAAAAAAAAAAAATATATATATATATATATATATATATATATATATATAAATTCAGCTGCTCTTACTGTAACTGCCTTAGTTGCTGTTCTGCATGCTGTTATCTGTTCAGTTATTCTTACTCTGCACTTATTACTGCTTGTTAGTAGCCTTCTACTTTAATGCCTTCTGCACTTGTTTTTTAGTCATTTGTTAATTTAATTGCATTTAATTAAACTGTATTTGCCGTAATATTGATACACGTGTGCTAGTCTGCACTGCATTTGAATTGCATTTACTGCTGTTTTGCTGCTTTTCTGTAAAAAAAAAAATCCCTAGCTTGTTTCCTGCCTTTCCTGTAACGTGTCTAGTCCAGGTACAGACTTGCTGTATCCAGGACTGTTTGTAAGCTCCTGAGCCCCCCAAGCCTTTCTGTGTTGGAGGGAAGCCTTCTAGCTTATCAGTGGGAGTGGTAAGCACTAGGTAACCTATCTACCACAACAGGAGAGGTTTCTGGCCCAGAAATTAGTTTATTGGCCATTTGGGAAGCCCTTCAATCTCTTTCAACCTTCTGATTCAAAAGCCTGTGTTTCTGTTTGTTTCCTGCCTTTCCTGTTACTAGTCTAGTCCAGGTACAGATTTGCTGTATCAGTGTATCCAGGACTCTTTGTAAGCTTCTGAGCCCCCCCCCCCCAAGCCATTCTGTGTTGGAGGGAAGCCTTCTAGCTTATCAGTGGGAGTGGTAAGCATCAGGTAGCCTATCTACCATGGGAAGAGTGGGTTTTGGCCCATAAATTGTAGTTTATTGGCTGTTTAGGCAGTATTCCATCTCTTTCAACTTGCTGGCTTAAAAGCCTGCATTTGCACTTGTTCACCACCTTTCCTGTAACTATTCTAGTCCAGGTACAAATTTGCTGTATCCAGGACTCTTTGTAAGCTTCTAATCCCCCCAAACCTTTCTGTGTTGGAGGGAAGCCTTCTTGCTTATCAGTGGGAGTGGTAAGCATTAGGTAGCATATCTACCACAAGAGGAGTGGTTCCTGGCTCAGAAATTGTAGCTACTGGCCGTTTGGGCAGTTTTTTCCCATCTCTTTCAACTTTCTGGTTTTAAAGCCCATGTTTGCACTTGATCCCCACCTTTCCCGTAACTAGTCTAGTCCAGGTACAGGTTTGCTGTATCCAGGACTGTTTGTAAGCTTCTGAGCCCCCCAAGCCTTTGTGTTGGAGTGTGGCCTTCTAGCTTATCAGTGGGAGTGGTAAGTACTAGGAAGCCTGTCTACCACAAGAGGAGTGGTTCTTGGCCCAGGAATTGTAGTTTATTGATCATTCGGGAAGTTGTCCATCTCTTTCAACTTTCTGGTTTAAAAGACCACATCTGCGCTTGTTTCCCATCTTTCCTGTAACTAACCTGCTGGAAAGCACTAGAAAGCCTTAAACTGATACAAGCCTTCTAGCTTAAAAGAGAGAATTTGGAGTGATTGAGTATCAGTTTTCTGTATTTTCTTGCTGTACTTAACTGTTTTCCGCCTAAACGTTGATTTTTCCAGCACTTATTGTGATTTAAAAGCTTGTTTTTTTTCACATATTGTACTTATTTGACTGCCTGCACTTTTAAAAAGTGTTTTTTGTTTAAATAAATTGTTTAACTGTTGTAGGCTATACACTAAAGTGTGATAGCCTTTTCTGATCACTTGTAGTCATTTAAAGCTGTTTTAAGTGTATTTTCTACTATCTTTGCCTTATCTTTTCAAAAAAAAAAATTCTTGTTTCTTGCCTTTCTAAGCTAGTATAGTCCAGTTTTCAGGCTAGTGCTGAATTCTGGGCTGTGTTACAAGTTTCTGAGTTGCCCATTCCTTACTTGAATAGAGGGAAGTTTCTCTGTTCACCTGTGGGAGAGGGGAACATTGAGCAGCCATCTGTCCCTGGAGGAGTGGCTCCAGCCCAGAAGTTAATAGTTTAAAAACTGCGTTTGCATGGTTTTGTGTGCTGGGCAGCAATGGTTAGCTAGGATTAAATTATTCACAGCTCCACTAAGTCTCCTCTTCAGTTTTTCACTTGAAACTAGTCTAACTCTCAACCTAAATACTCAAAAAGCATCCTACAGTCCAGCACTTGCTCAGACCTAATAGCAAGCACTAATATATCCTGACACTTGACTGCCCATCAGGGCAAGGCTCTTTATCCACCTCTCACCAACCAAGCAACTAAGCAGCTCACCCTACTATTCAGGCATGACCAAAGGGCAACGTCAGGTGTACTCTCCAGTCCAGCTGGTGAATCTGGGTATCCTGAGGCAATGCTACAACTGCCTCATGTACACAGACTAACATATGCGAGAGATGCAATTATACAGCCAAACTGGAGGCTAAGGTCTCTCCACCCAAGACTGGAACAGGCAGTCATGTGGAGAAGGTTAACACTTACACCACACCTCCAGCCTCACATAGACCTGCTAAACCAGCACTGGCAAAAAATACACATAAATACATGAAATCATACTTGGAATCGCTAAATAAAAACCTGCAAAAGCATCAGAGAGCTCCAAAGCAGACACCCACAAAACCTGCACCTCCTGTCACAAACCAGACAACACATAAAATACAAAATTAATGTGCCACACAATCACAGCCCTTAAGGTGAAATAACATACCTAACACACTAGTAATAGGTGACTCAATAGTCAGGCACACTGACGCCCTACTCACTAGGCTGAACAAGGAGAAGGTTACTGTTCATAGGTTCATAGGTTCATAGGTTTATACTAGGCTATCTGCCCTAAGGCATTTATAAGCCTAGCCCAAATTTTTGTGGCTTACGCCACCCCTTATATGAAAAAATACTGTGCCCATTAGTTTGTTGTGCCTCTGTCCAGCAGTGACACAGAGATGATTCCCGGGGTAAACCTACGATCTCCCATCCACAGGTCTAGATTTCTCTTGAACAGAGTCAGCGAGGTGCTCTGCCTCACATGGACCGGGATTTTATTCCACAGCATAGGGAGTCTCTGAGTGATAAATCTATCCCTCCAGCACGTCCTATTTATATCCGTGCTAAGGTTTAAGTCGCTTGCTCTAGTGGTTTTGGTGGATTTGGATTTTTTGAGGTGGAGCATGTCCATTAATTCCGGGTTGGACATGGCCGTGTATGTCAGGCACATGTCACCTCTGAGCAGATGGTATGCGACTGAATAGAGCTGGAGTTTCTTCAATCTGGCAGCATATGACAGATTTTGGAGTCCCTTTATCCTTTTGGTGAGGAACTTTTGGGGTCTCTCCAATTGCTGCAGATGTCGGGTGAGATACATCCCGAATGGGGCATTGTACTCGATCATTGGTCTGATAAGTGAAGAGTACAGGGGAACAATGACCTCACTAGATCTGGATGTGAATCCCTTCATGATCAGGTGGGCAATGTAGAAGGTCTTTCTAACCACTTTAGCAACGTGAGTGTCAAAAGAAAGGCCACTGTCAACCTGGGTCCCCAGGACCCTGATAACCTCTTCTGTGCTTAGTGGATTGCCACCTATATGGTAGCTTGGGGTTACCTTGTTTTTCCTGAAGGGTATGACTATACATTTTTTGGCGTTTAACTTCAGGCCATGGCTCTGGCACCAGCTATCTGTTTCCGTGAGTCCCTTCTGAAGGATATCCGTGTCCGATGCACTTTCCACTATGGTGCCCAGTTTGCAGTCGTCTGCAAACTTTGTCAGCCAAAGTCCTCCCATGTTGTCCTGTACGTCTGAGAAGTAGATGCCAAACAATAGGGGGCCAAGGACTGAGCCCTGTGGGACACCACTTGTGACCGGCTTGGAGTCTGACACAGCGCCAGCAACTCTAACCCTGTGGGTTCTGTCCTTAAGCCAGTTTGCAACCCATCTTGTGACATATGGGTTTACATTTAAGCTGGTAAGTTTTTCTACAATACCCGAGTGGGGTATTGTGTCGAAAGCCTTTGCAAGGTCAAGGTAGGCTGTATGGACTGCCTTTCCCTCATCAATGGCCTTGGTGACTGTTTCGAAGAAGTCGACCAAGTTCAAAAGGCATGATCTTCCCTTGACAAAGCCAAACTGGGTCGGGTCCAATGTCTGCAAGTCCCTATATCTTTGTTTATGACCTCCATTATGATCCTGTCCATAGCTTTCCAGACTAGACTTGTTAAGCTTATGGGGGGGTAATTACCAGGGTCCATAGAGGCGCCGCCTTTGTGGAGTGGGACCACAGTTGCCGTACGCCACTCCTTGGGCACGTATCCTGTGGCAAGGCTGAGATTAAACAGCTGCCTTATGTGCGGGTTTAATTCCTCATTTAGCTCGTGTAGCACACAGCCGGGGACACCATCCGGTCCCATTGATGCTGTGTTTTTGCTTTAGAGAGAGCAGCTTTCACCTGCACATTTGAGATGTCCGGGAGGCTACACTTGGCTGGGATAGTTATCTCTCCTTTAGGGGGGAGAGGGGGGTGAAGTTTGCACTGAACCTGTCTGCCAGTATGTTGGCAATGTCTGTGGGTTCAGTGATTTTTGTATCATTTTGGACTAATTCTGAGCATATCTGGGAGTTTCCACCCAGGTTCCTAACATAGCTGAAAAAGGCCTTATGATTGTCCTTTGAATCCATGGCAATTTTCTCTCAAAATTAGCCTTAGTTGATTTTATGAGTGCTCGTATTTTTTTACTAATAATGATCAGGGGTGACTTCCCTTTTATGGATTTTGTTCTATCATGTAATAGCTTTCTCCTCTTATTGTAAAGTTTGTTAATGGCTGGGGTCCACCAGACTGGACGTTTGCCCTTTGTGGAAAGAGTCTTGGTTTTATTTGGGATTGCCTGATCCATGCAGTCCTGGAGGTGTTCATAGAAGGCATTTCTAAGGGCTTCCGCAGCTTGGGTTGTGGTTTCCTCTGGCTCAGGGGCCTTGAAGGATACCACACCAGTCTTGAGTAGTGTGAAGTTTGCTTTAGAGAAGTTCTTCACTATGGTCTTTTGTTTGGGGTGGGGGGATGTAGATTTCCAGTGAGATTAGTTTATGATCAGATCTCACCAATGAGGGATATACTTCGTGTGGAGCATTTTGTCCCCATGTTTGTGACAATGAGATCTAGTATATTTTCTCCTCTCGTGGGAACAGTGACTAGCTGTTCCATGGCATTTGAATTTATGAACTCCAGGAACCGTTGGGCTAGAAAGTTAGGGCTTGAGTAATGTTCCCAGTCTATATTCGGGAGTTGAAGTCACCCAATATGATGGTGTTTGGAGATACATTTATACCCTCCAGTGTCTTCAGGAAGGCTGTGTGGGTTTCCTGAGTTTGAGAGGGTGGCCTGTAGCATGCTACAATTTGTAGAGCAGTTTTGCCTATGGTTAGTTGCACCTGGATGGTTTCCGAAGCTTCATGCGTTGCCACCAACCTGGAGGTGTGGGTATCCTTTATGAATATGGATACACCCCCTCCTTTTGTGGTGTGGTCCGGGTTTTAACGCATGATATGAGGTAAAACCTAATAGTGCCGGGGTGCTCTCAGGAGCCTTGAACCAGGTTTCAGTTGCAGCACAGACATCGATGTTCTCCATACTGAGAAGGGCCTCAAGTGCGTGCATTTTGAGATTTAGACTTCTGGCATTGAGCAGCATTACCCTCAGTTTCTTCCCATTTTTGTTTTCTAGGGTGGTAGGTTTAGAATTTGAGCCTTGCCTAAAAAGGCACTATGGGGTTGGCAAGAGCCTTAGCCAATATCCGAATCCCAGGGTGACAGGTGCAAGCCGTCCCTTGGGCAGCGTGGCTTGTCAAGCATGTCATCCCAGGCAGACAGACACTGGATCCCCTTAGAATGACACCAGACATTAAGCCAATTGTTAAAGCTGATCATCTTGTCTCTATATTGTGGCATCATTCTTGGTGAAGGAAGGATACTGCTCAGGGTTAGGGTCATACCTGCCTGGGCTACATAATCAGAGAGCTCCTCTATGTCTCTTTTCATGTAGTCCAGGGAGGTACGTCTCAGGTCGTTCACACCAGCATGGACAATGACTGTGTCATATTTGTACTTGCCGTGGAGTGACCCGAGTGCTTGTGTTATGTGGCGGATTCTAGCGGCCGATAGGCAGCTTACTGTGACCCTCTCCTTGTTCAGCCTGGTGAGTGGGACGTCAGTGTGTCTGACTATGGAGTCACCTATGACAAGTATGTTTGGTGTTGTATTTGGCCTTAAGGGCTGTGACTGCTTTGCACACTGCTTTTGTGGTTTATGTGTTGCTTGTGGGGTGTCACAGCTGCTTATTGGGAGCCAGAATCCGCCACATAACACAAGCACTCAGGTCACTCCAGAACAAGTACAAATATTACTCTGTCATTGTTCATGTTGGTGTGAATGACCTGAGATGTACCTCCCTGGACTACATGAAAGGAGACATGGAAGAGCTCTCTGATCATGTAGCCCAGGCGGGTATGACCCTGACCCTGAGTAGCATCCTGCCCTCACCAAGAATGATACCTCAGTATAAAGAAAAAATGATCAATTTCAACAACTGGCTAAGCTTCTGATGTCATTCAAAGGGGATCCAGTGTCTGTCAGCCTGGGATGACATGCTCGACAAGCCACGTTGCTTCACAAGAGACGACTTGCACCTGTCACCCCTTGACTTTCGAATACTGGCCAAGGCTCTTACTGTCCCTGTAGTGCCTTTTTTAGGCAAGGCTCAAAATTCAAACCCACCATTGTAAACAGCACAAGTAAAAAAATGAGGGTTATGCTACTCAACGTCAGGAGTTTAAATCTCAAAATGCATGCGCTCAAAGCACTCCTAAGTATGGAGAAGGTCGACATCTGTGCAGTAAATGAAACCTGGTTCAAGGCTCCAGAGAGCCCTCCAGCACTACTGGGCTACAACTCAAACCACACATTTTGGCCACAGAACACAGACTGAAACACAAAAGGAGGGGATGTATCCATATTCATCAAGGATACCCACACTTCCAGGTTAGTGGCGCAGCATGATACCTCTGAGATCATCCATGTGCAACTAACATCGGGCAAATCTGCAGTGCAGATTGTGGCCTGCTACAGATCCCTCTCCATGACCCAGGACCACCACTCCACCTTTCTGGAGACACTGGAAAACATAAAAGTCCTACCGAACACCCTGATATTGGGCAATTTCAATTACCCTACCATTAACTGGGAAAACTACTTAAATACAAACTCCCAGGCTCAGTGCTTCCTTGAATTTATCAACTCAAATGCCCTTTATCAGCTGGCGAACTCCCCTACCAGAGGCCACAACATATTGGACCTGGTCATCACCAACATGGGCGACAGGTGTTCCGTACCAGAGATCAACCCGTCACTGGTTAGATCAGACCACAACTAATCACCTGGATGCCCACAGCCCAGCACCAACCCCAACCAAGGAAACCACAGTGAAAAACTTTTCTAAAGCAAACTTTACCTTACTTAAGGCAGAGGTGGTAAGTTTCACAGCCCCCAGCCCAAGATGCAGAATTCTTTACAATTGCACTCTATGAGCACCTACAAGGATGCATGGATCATGCCATCCCTAGCAAAACCAAGACTCACTCCCCTAAGAGAAGGAAACCAGTCTGGTGGACCCCTGCCATAAACAGGTTATACAACAGAAGGAGGAAACTAGTTCAGAAAAAAAGCAAATCCCAAAAAAGGAAAGACATCCCTGATCAGTATCAGTAAGAAAGTAAGGTCCCTCATAAAAATCATCCATGGCTAACTTCGAAAGAAAAATAGCCAAGGATTCGAAAGATAATCACAAAGCCTTCTTTAGTTTTGTCAAGAATCTAAGTGGCAACTCGCAGATATGCTCTGAGCTAGTGCAAAATAGCACAACATATACTGAACCTACTGATATTGCCAACATCCTGGCAGATAGATTCAGTGCAAACTTCACCTCCCTCTCACCTTCAAAAGGGCCCACAACAATACCAAAAAAGTGTAGTGTCCCGGAAATCACAGAAGCACAGGTGAAAACTGCCCTGTCAAAAGCCAAAAACACAGAATCAATGGACCAGATGGTGTCCCAGGTTGTGTCTTGCACGAACTACAGAACAAACTAACCCCCTACCTAAACATGCTGTTCCACTTCAGCCTTTCCACAGGCTACATGCCCAAAGAATGGTGCACAGCAATGGTTATTTTGCTCCACAAACGAGGGGCCACAACTGACCCTGGTAACTATCACTCCATAAGCCTCACTAGCCTGGTCTGCAAGGCTATGGATCGCATCATCATGGAACTCATTAACAAAGACATTGGGAACCTCCAAATGCTTGACCCAACCCAGTTCGGCTTTGTTAAGGGCAGATCATGCCTACTAAACCTGGCTGACTTCTTTGAGACAGTCACCAAGGCCATAGACAAGGGAAAGGTGGTTCACACAGCCTACCTTGATCTCAACAAGGCATTCATTACCATTCCTCACTCGGGTATTATAGAAAAACTCACCAGCCTGAACATAAAACCCTACGTCACAAGATGGGTTGCCAACTGGCTTACAGACAGAACTCACACAGTAAGAATAGCGGGCTCCAGGTTTGACTCTAAACCAGTCACAAGTGGTGCCTCGCAAGGCTCGGTTCTGGCACCCCTACTGTTTGGCATATATTTCTCAGAAGTACAGGCAAATACATGAGGACTATAGCTAACCAAGTTCACCAATGACTGCAAACTGGGAGCCATAATTGACTCTCTGGCTGACACGGACATCCTTCAAAAAGGTCTTACTGAGACAGACACCTGGTGTCAAAGTCATGGCCTCAAGCTAAATGCCAAAAAATGCATAGTCATCTAATTTGGGAAAAACAAAACACCCACGAATTACCACATACAGAAGAGGTAATAAGAGATCTGGGGACCCAGGTAGATAGTAATCTCTCCTTTGGCAATCATATTGCCAAAGTAGTTAGGAAATCCTTCTATTTGACCCATCTAATTAATCAAGGGTTTGCATCTAGAAATAAAGAGGTTATAGTGCCCCTCTACTCATCACTCATCAGACCCATCATAGAGTACAATGCCCCATCTGGGATGTACCTCACAAGACACTTCCAACAGCTGGAAAGGCCACAAAAGCACCTCACCAAGAGGATTACTGGTCTCAAACATATGTCCTATGCAGCCCAACTGAAAAAACTCTGGCTGTACTCAGTGGCATATCTCTTACTCAGAGGTGATCTCTGCCTGACTTACAAAGCCATGTCCAACTCAGAATTGATGGACATGCTCCACCTAAAGAAATCCAAGTCACTGCGAGTCACGCGCTCTAGTGAGCTAAACCTCGCCACAATAATAAATAGGACATGCTGGAGGGATAGATCCCTGTCACAGAGACTCCCCATGCTTTGGAACAAAATTCCTAACTACATTAGGCAGAGCCCCTCACTAACACTCTTCAAGAGAAGCCTTGACAAGTGGATGGGTAACAGAAAATACACCCCTGGAATCATTTTATTGGCTCTGCTTGACAGAGGCTCAGTTAATTAATCAATGGGGTGACGAAAGCCGACACACTCTGGCTAGGCTTATAAATGCCCTCGGGCAGATAGCCTAGTACCTACCTATGAACCTATGGATGCCTTGGACAGATCTAGAGGAACTGTTGATACTATTTTTCCAGAGTCATGGGCAAGATTTATTGTGTCTAAGAAGGAGAAAAGGGCAGTGACAGTACTATGGCCAGGTCGGAAGCTGTGTTAGGTTGGAGTGATTAGTTGGTGATTGGCTAGGAATGGCATAAGCTGAAGGTGGGTGCATTTTTCCAGAAGTTTTGAGATTGGGGAAAGGATAGCTATGGGGCAGTAGTTAGAGATGTTATTGTTTTTGCCTCCTTTATGGAGAGGTAGAAAAAGGCAGCATGCCATAATTTGGGCACATAAGATTCCTGCATGGATCTACTGATCAAAATGCTAATGGGGATAGTGATACCATCTGCAACTATTTTTATGAAGGAAGTTGGGATATTGTCAGGGGCATTGGAGCATTGTTTTAATTTAGAGAGTATTTTTTTTATGTGGGAGGTTGAGATGTGATTAAGTTCAAATATTGGTGGAGGATTGGGGGCAGAGGGTTTTGTAGGGGATGAGGATGATTGGATAGGTTGAGGGGAAGGGTTATTGTTAGGGAAGGTCTTGGTCAGTTCTGCTATGGAGTTGGTGAAGGAGTTGAAAAGAGAGGATATTTCAGGATTATATTTGCTGGTGTCAGGACAGGGGTTGTTTTTGGTACCTGAGTTGAGAAGAGAATTAATGGAATTCCAGAAATGTTTGGGGTTTTTTGAGTGGTTAAAATGGAGTTCAATATAGTAGGACTTTTTGTCTCTGATGATTTGTTTTTTAGTGAGGTTGCAGAGTTGTCTATACTTAAGAAAAGTTTCTGGCTGCTTGTTTTGATGGTATGTTTTCCAGGATTTATCATTCTGTAGCATAAGTTTTTTGGTATCTTTGGTTAGCCATGGGGTGGTCTTGGTTTTTATTCTTTTTGTTCTTGGTGGGAGTTGAGGATGTTTAAGAAGGTTGAGTTGAAAAATCCCATGGCATTGTCTAGTGAAAGAGTTTTTAGGGGGTTCCAGTTTGTTTGTTTTAGGGAGTGAGAGAAAGTAGTGGGGTTAAAGTTTGTGAGATTACGTGTGTGAATTCATTGGTGTAGGTGAGGAGAAGAGTGGGTAGCTCAGTGTATTAAAGCTGGCAAGTAGTCTCCTATAGGGCCAGATATAATGTCAGAGTTTAAGACTTTATTTGGATGGGATACTAGGATCCAGTCTAGTGTGGTACCTGGGGGGGGGGTTGTTTTGTTGGGTCTGGTAATGGAGTTAGTTAGTTGGGTATAGTTAAATAGATTAATGGATAAGGTGGGATTAGAGTTGTTGATTTTATTCCAATCGATATTTACATATCCAAGTATGAAGGTCTCTAGCTTAATATTGGTAGAGTTACAGAGGAGAATTTCTTCAAGAGTAGTGGTGTTATTACCAGGGAGATGTAGAGGGCAATGATACAAATGCTTTTGTGGTTATTTATTTTTAGTAGGCTTATTACTAATTCTGCATTGTTGAATGGCAGGATAGGATTGGTGTATGCAGTGATGGATAGCAGGTTAGAGTAGATTAAGGCTACCCACCCCCTTTTCTATTTAAGCAATCATGTCTGAGGGATTGGAATCCAGGAAGGAAGATTTCAGGTTTCTGAGATGGCTACAATGTTGGGTAGGTTGTAGTTTAGCCATGCATGAAAGTGGGCTACTATATTTCTTAGACTTTGGGCATTGATGGGGAAGAATTTGAGGTATTTATGGGGGTCTATATTAGAATCGCGAATGTTCACAATGTCGAATCTGACATTGTTGACATGTATCATAAATAGAGCTAGCAAGTTAGGCTGGTGCACGGCAAGTGAGCACGGTAGATCCAAAAAAGAAAAAAGACAGCACCAAGGAGGATCTGTAGAATATAGTTTTATTATAAACTGAAACTAGACCAGTTTCAGCAACAAGGCTTTCTTCAGTAGTACATTAAGCAATAGTAATGAGTCATGATCTTAAATAGTTTCAATTAGTGGATTCAGTGACATCATTTCCTGTGATTTAAAAAAGACAAAAAGGTTAATGAAAAACCATGAGAAATCACCATTAGAAGTAAAATAAAATAAAGATATTCATGAGCTTTGATTGTTACATTTTTGTTCCTGAAATCAAACAAAATAAAGTAAAGTTCAACTGATGAGTTGGTATATCTAAAAATAAAAACCATGGTTATAAAGTACAAAAAAACATCATCCTGAATTTATTAACAGGAAAAAAATTTTTTAAGTGCACTATTAATATGAAATCATATAAATGTATATATAAATATAACATGAAGCCAAAAGCTTCATCATTAATAAGCTGGGATGGAGAAGAATATTGGGTGCATAATAATGTCACAAAGATTTAATGTTTATTGTTCACTAAGAATGACATAAATCATAATTTATCATTCAATCCCGGGGGGAAGAGCCTCCCAAGTTTGATAATCCACCTCTTTTCTTTTGCATTTAAGATATCATGACAGCCTGCTTTGAACGTTCGATTACCAGTAATGCGGTCAATGATGGCAAATGAGAATTTGGCAGTAGAATATTTAATGGAGTGTCTGTATAATGCATTGGTTAGTCTCTGATTCCTGATATCCCCAAGGTGTTCAGAAATCCTAACCCGGAACTGCCTGGATGTTTGGCCAATATAAAAGGCCTGACATGTGCACGTAGCAAGATATATTATCCAGTCTGAACTACAATTACCAAAAAATTCAATGTTGTATATTTGTCCAGTGTTTTTACTAGTGAAGCTAGTTGTTTTGAAAATATAACTGCAGAAACTGCAGTGGCCACATGGGTAAATGCCTATAAGTTTGTCCCCGGTAAGTGTCCTTTGTGTAAGGTTATCATCCAGAGGTCTTGTTCTTTTATAATGTGAAAACAATTAACCTAATGTTTTACCTTTCCTATATGAAAAGTGACATCGTTCTCCTAGGTAGTCTTCCAAAAGGGGATGTGAATTAAGTATGTTCCAATGGTTGTTAATAATATTGATTAAGTTCCCACTGTTCCTGCCATAGGTCATAACAAATCTACATAAATCAGAATCATTGTCTCTGAGTCCTGTGTTATATTTTAGAAAAGAGTCCCTGGATTTGGTTTGGCTGAATTGGACTGCTGAATCAATAATTCATGGAGAATAACCCCTGGATAGAAATCTTCTAGTTAGATCCGTTTGGTGGTTCATAAAGTCATCATTGGAAGAACATATTCTTTTGATCAGCAGAAATTGAGATTTTGGTATATTTTTAATAGTGTGTTTAGGATGGAAACTTTCCGCATGCAAAAGAGTATTGTATTGTGGGAATTTCCTTTGAACAGATGTCTTGAGTGTGTTGTTAGATTGTCTGGTTAGATGAACATCCAAAAAATTAATTTCACTCTGATTGTATTCCACAGTGAATTCAATACCCCAGATGTTCCCATTCAAATGCTCAATAAATTCCTGGAGGTATTCCTTGCCTCCTTTCCATACTAACCAACAGTCGTCCAGGTATCTCCTCCATATATCAATTTCTGGTAAATATATATTGTGCATTGGATCATATATAATGTGTTCTTCAATGTAACCCATAAAGAGGTCTGCATAGATGGGTGCAAATGATGCACCCATAGCCGTGCCTTGAAGTTGCCAATAGCAGTCCTGTTGGAAATGAAAAACATTTTTCGTAAGAATGTGTTCCGCCATGCATACTAATAATGTGTTCATCCCTGGGGGGTATAAATTGAATTTGTTTAGCCAGAATTCCAAGGCCATGAGACCCGCCCAATGTGGGATACTGGTGTATAAAGAAGATACATCCAGAGTACACATCAACCATTCTGGGTCCAGTTGAGATTCAGAGACAATCTGCAGAAATTCCGTGGTATCCTGAATTCTAGCACGAACATGTGACAACAAAGGTTTCAATTTCTCGGTAAGAAACACAGATAGGGGTTCAGTAAGTGACCCGATACCAGATACAATTGGTCTACCCGGTGGCTGGTGAATGGACTTGTGAATTTTAGGAAGTAAATAGAGTTGTTGTTTGGCAGGGTCCTTAACCATCAAATGAGTTTAGTTTTTTTTCCGAAATGATCCCAGATTCCACTGCTTGTTCCAAAAATTCATTAATTTCTAGTTGGAAGCCGGGTGTGGGATCAATCTCCATTTTCATGTAATGATGATGGTTAGATAGTTGCCTGAAACCTTCACCAACATAATAATCATAGTCCATAACAACAACCGCACCCCCTTTCTCAGCAGGAATGATGACAATATCTGTGTTGTTCCTGAGTTGTGTAAGAGCCATTTGTTCCTTCTTCGATATGTTATGCCTCATGTTGTCCGTAGAACTAAAGTGAAAATATATGTCCTTGATGACTGCCTGCTGAAAAACAGCAACATGTTTGTCCATGGGAGGATTAAATGTAGATTTGTGGAATCTAAAATCAGATGATCTTTGAGTGTCATCTATTTTATCCTGTTGTTTGAAAAATAATTTAAGATTAATCTTTCTACAGAAATCTATAGTATCAGAAACCAAGGAACTTTCATCAATAAAGAAACCGGGAATAAAACCAAGGCCTTTATTAAGTAGGGAGTATTGATCATCAGATAAGACATGTTTTGAAATGTTTAAGACATTGGTACATTGTTCATTCATTTCACTATCGACATGAAAAGTTCTTCTAAGCTTGTGACCCCTGTATTTCCTACCTGCCCGGTGTTTTTTACCCCTAAAGGGGCCTCAGTTGTTCTTCCCCTTTTGGCATTTGGAGAATCACCAGTACTGGGTGTCTCCGTGTCTGTAGTTGAGGATTCCTCACCAGATGTGATGTAACTTGACCCTGTCTTTTTCAAAATGGATCTTGGTCTCTTTTTGTGTACAAAGGAGACATTCTTTGTACCATGAGCAAACCTAACACCCTTCTGTGATTCAAATTGTCTGCCCTTATCATAATCCTCCTTGTCTCGGGCAAATTTGTGCAATTTCTTGCTTTTAAGATTATTTTCCAAAGTAGATATTTCTTTGGATAATTTGCTCAGACAAGCCTGGAAATTTGTGTTTTCTTTAAACTGTTTGAGGTTATTACAAGTTTTTTCTACTTCCATGATATTTCCCTGTATTGTTCTCTCATAAAATGATGCCAATATATTGACTCTGGCCATGGCAGCCTCCTGTTGTGCTATTTGCCAATCCTTGAGCAAGATATCATCCGGTGTACCAACCAACGGTTGGATTTTACATCTCAATTCCCTAGGGGATATATTCTGCACTTGATATGCTTTAAACAATTTATGATGCCAGATGTTTGTTCTCAATGTTTTAATTTGCTTGCCTAGTCTATAAAATGAATTTTCGCAACCGTCAACTGGATCCATGGTTTCCAAATTAACAATTTCTTAGGGTCAGTGCCAATTCCAAAAATTTTTAGGTCATCCTTATCGGAGCATAGACCAGATAATAATTTTTGGAGATCCATGACAATGAGTTGCTGAGAACTAGAAAAAGAATTGTAAACCAGACTGGCAAGAGAGCTGGATTGTCAGAGCAAATTAAAGATAATATCAATTAAGATAATGATAATTTGAATCACAGAAGAGTGTAGGTCCAGGTAATCAAATGGTAGAAAATATAGAGCCAGATATGTATTTCTATCTATGAAAAGTATATGTCCATATATGATTCCCTTGATGCAAGAATGTAAGAAACACTCATAAACTTTGGTAAATGTGTAAATACAATACTTAGGGTTGTGCAACAAACTAGAAATGATCCAAAGAAAAGGTTTGTGTTGTTCTAATTAAGCAGTGGTATAAATCTAAATAGCAATTGTAACCATAAAAATCACTAAATGGTGATGTCTATTAAATCAACCACTATTATAATGAAAAAAGATCATACAAGTTGTCAGCACAATGATCAAAAATAGAACAATATATGAAATACAAAAAGTATTTCTGAAATATTAAATGGTATTATATATCTGTATATACATAGTGAATATTAATTATTATCTGACATCAATAGAACATCTCATATGTAGGGGGTATCAAAAATTACCAAGAAATGTATAATGCATATAAACAGTTTTTACCAAGAAATGTATAATGCATATAAACAGTTAGACTTATTGCATAGAAAAATAGATGCACTTATACTTCATAAAGCCATAATAATAATCAAAATTGTTCACCTTATTACACAAAGAAATAAAGTGATCCAAATGAGTTGAAGCATCAAATTGTCAAGACTTGGATCTAATCAATCCTGATATATATCAAATGTTTGTTCAAAAATGCTACAATAATAGTCAATTAAGTGTTCCCTGCAAAATATGCAACAATATCCTACCCTATATGTCCTCCAACAGTAGCAAAAGCTTCTCCAAAATTCACAAGGCACACCAAGAGTATATATAATATAATGTGAGGACAATACCCCTAGCATACAGAGAAGTCAAATTAAATCATGAGAAATAGTAATACTGCAACTTTTATGACCAATATTTTGTCTAAAATGGGACAGTAATCTCCTCAAAACAATATATCAATAATCAAGGCTGTCACCCAGATATATAAAGCTGAACTGGTCATTAAAACCAATATTACTGATATAATAATAAGCTGGTGAGATCACAATACCTAAAGAATGACATTGACAGATGCTGATTATACTATAAGACTAAACCTGGATATAATGGATCATGTTCAGACACACCTTGGTAAAAAACTAAGGCACATGAATATTATTGGCACTAATATTAAATTGCAATGATCTATTTAGTTGTTATAAAATCCAAACACAGTACCTAGATGGTGATATCGGTTACCCAAATGGCAAAGAAATATAAAAAATGTATATAAGCACACTAAATGGCAAATATAGACTGTAGTAGAGCAAATGTTGCTAAACACATAAGCTTTGAGAATCTCAGTTTGGATAATATGTCCAAAATTATGGAAAATATTAAGTACAACCGCAAAACCGCTGTTATACCATGCTCCTGTTGTTCAAATGGTACAGATATCTATTATAAAGAATGCAAATCCTGGCACATACACTATGGTTCATAAACAACAATAATATAATGTCCAAAGTCCAAATGTAGATATAAATGCAGAACACTCTTCTGTTGGCCCTGGATCAAATATCACTGACCGTATTAACCACCGACAGTTATTTTGAAAATATGTCCAAATGTTGAAATAAACGACTGGGCCCAAACAAGAAAATACAATTTAGTGGAAAAATACGTGAAGCACTGGTCGTAGCCCCACGAACATAGATGATAGAGTCAATGTCCCTGTATGTCGTTATAAATTAAATGGTACAGTACCTGAAAAATGTTGTAGAGTTATCCATACGAGACATATTCCAATAAAAAACACACACGAGATGTCCTGCTGGCCCTAGATATCCCGTCGTTACTAATACTTATTCAAAATGTGGATACCCCATGTGAATAAGTCCAACATATGTCCCTAGTTAGTGCAGTAAAAAATAATTGCATCCAGATCGGACCAGAGAGTCACATAGATGAGCTCAAAAATGTAGAAATCCAAGATAATAGTAAGCACAAACAACTGGAAACTACGTGTACAGTCTAGCGATTAAGTGTATAGCCAAGCTGCATCACCAATACACAATCGACCACCCCAATTGAATATTCACAAAGTTTCCATCCTAAACACATTATTAAAAATATACCAAAATCTCAATTTCTGCGGATCAAAAGAATATGTTCTTCCAATGATGACTTTATGAACCACCAAACGGATCTAACTAGAAGATTTCTATCCAGGGGTTATTCTCCACGAATTATTGATTCAGCAGTCCAATTCAGCCAAACCAAATCCAGGGACTCTCTTCTAAAATATAACACAGGACTCAGAGACAATGATTCTGATTTATGTAGATTTGTTACGACCTATGGCAGGAACAGTGGGAACTTAATCAATATTATTAACAACCATTGGAACATACTTAATTCACATCCCCTTTTGGAAGACTACCTAGGAGAATGATGTCACTTTTCATATAGGAAAGGTAAAACATTAGGTTAATTGTTTTCACATTATAAAAGAACAAGACCTCTGGATGATAACCTTACACAAAGGACACTTACTGGGGACAAACTTATAGGCATTTACCCATGTGGCCACTGCAGTTTCTGCAGTTATATTTTCAAAACAACTAGCTTCACTAGTAAAAACACTGGACAAATATACAACATTGAATTTTTTTGGTAATTGTAGTTCAGACTGGATAATATATCTTGCTACGTGCACATGTCAGGCCTTTTATATTGGCCAAACATCCAGGCAGTTCTGGGTTAGGATTTCTGAACACCTTGGGGATATCAGGAATCAGAGACTAACCAATGCATTATACAGACACTCCATTAAATGTTCTACTGCCAAATTCTCATTTGCCATCATTGACCGCATTACTGGTAATCGAACGTTCAAAGCAGGCTGGCATGATATCTTAAATGCAAAAGAAAAAAGGTGGATTATCAAACTTGGGGGGCTCTTCCCCCCGGGATTGAATGATAAATTATGATTTATGTCATTCTTAGTGAACAATAAACATTAAATCTTTGTGACATTATTATGCACCCAATATTCTTCTCCATCCCAGCTTATTAATGATGAAGCTTTTGGCTTCATGTTATATTTATATATACATTTATATGATTTCATATTAATAGTGCACTTAAAAACATTTTTTCCTGTTAATAAATTCAGGATGATTTTTTTTGTACTTTATAACCATGGTTTTTATTTTTAGATATACCAACTCATCAGTTGAACTTTACTTTATTTTGTTTGATTTCAGGAACAAAAATGTAACAATCAAAGCTCATGAATATCTTTATTTTATTTTACTTCTAATGGTGATTTCTCATGGTTTTTCATTAACCTTTTTGTCTTTTTTAAATCACAGGAAATGATGTCACTGAATCCACTAATTGAAACTATTTAAGATCATGACTCATTACTATTGCTTAATGTACTACTGAAGAAAGCCTTGTTGCTGAAACCGGTCTAGTTTCAGTTTATAATAAAACTATATTCTACAGATCCTCCTTGGTGCTGGCTTTTTTCTTTTTTGGATCTACATTGTTGACATGTAAACAGCTAAACTGCTGAACATCGAAGAGTTAAACGGAAATCTCCATAAGGAGAGATTTCCATTTACTTCAATGTAGTGCAATTTCAGAGTTGGAATATTTAAGTAGAGGGAGGTGTGGGGAGTGCATGGGGGCTTGCCCCCCCCTGCTTAAAGCAAGTAGTTCTATTTTTTGACTTTTTGTAATATTTTTATTAGGTGTTCAATGTTACTGGACTTCGAAAATATGGTGTCGATCATATTGTATTCAAAGTTCTGTAACTTTGAGCATCTAATATAGACCCATTTTTGGTTGGTTTTATTGCTTGTGACGGAGATTGGGACTAGAGGCAGTATTTAGTTCAGGATTTGGGTGTATGTCCCTTGCTAAGCAGAGGTAGTTGAGGAAGGGTAGTTGTATTTTTTTTATTTGGTCTTTAATAGTTGTGGACAGTAAGATATTAGTTTAGGTTTGTAGTATTTAACTGAAGAGGGAAAAAGTTTTATCCTGAAGTAGTGGAGCAGGTTGGATTGAACTAGGGAGGCAGATATAGGTTCATAGGTAGGTACTAGGCTATTTCGCCACCCAAGAAAATGATTTTCCTGTACCCCTGTCAAGAAGAACCACAGAAGTGATCTCTGGGGTGAATTTCCTATTACTCATCCAATCATCAAGGATTTTCTTGAAGAGTGCTAATGAGGAGTTCTGTTTGACATAGGTAGTCTGCTCCATAGTATGGGAAGTCTCTGGGACAGGAATCTATCCCTCCAGCATGTTCTGTTTATTGTGGTGACAAGGTTTAGGTCCCTAGAGTGTGTAGCTCGGAGGGATTGGGATTTCTTTAAGTAGAGCATGTCCAACAGCTCTGGGTTTGACATAGCTTTGTATGTTAGGCAGAGATCGCCTTTGAGTAGGCGATATGCAACGGAGTAAAGTTGGAGTTTTTTGAGACGGTCTGCATAAGGCATTTGTTTGAGGCCAGTGATCCTCCTTGTGAAGTATTTTTGTGGCCTTTCCAGTTGTTGTAGATGTCTTGTGAGGTACATACTAAAAGGGGCATTGCACTCTATAATGGATCTAATGAGTGATGAGTAGAGGGGAACAATGACCTCTTTTTTTCTGGATGAGAAACCTTTTATGATGAGGTGTGCCATGTAGAAGGATTTCCTGACCACTGTGGCAATGTGATTATCAAAGTAGAGACTACTGTCCATCTGTGCCCCAAGGTCCCTTATCACACTTTTGATGTTAAGTAGACTACCGCCTATGTGGTAGTTCATGGGTACAGAGTTTTTACCAAAGGGGATGACAATGCACTTTTTTGGCATTGAGCTGGAGATCATGTCTTTGACACCAGGCATCTGTCTCAGTGAGGCCCTTTTGTAGGATGTCCTCATCGTTAGGAGTTTCGATTATGGCTCCTAGTTTGCAGTCATCTGAGAATATAGTTAGCGAAAGACCTTCTGCATAGCCTGTACTTCAGAGAAGTAGATACCAAACAAGAGAAGACCCAGGACTGAACCCTGTGGTTCTCCACTTGTCACTGGTCTGAAGTCTGATTTGGAGTCTGCTACTTTCACAGTGTGGGTTCTGTCAGTAAGCCAGTTGGCAACCCATCTTGTGACATCGGGATTTATACCTAGTTTAGTGAGTTTATCTATAATTCCAGAGTGGGGGATGGTGTCAAATGCCTTGGTGAGATCTAGATAGGCTGTGTGAACCACCTTACCCTCATCTATGGCTTTGGTGACTACTTCAAAGAAGTCTATCAGGTTTAGGAGACATGATCTGCCTTTTACAAACCCAAACTGTGTGGGGTCCAGAGTTTGGAGATCCCCAATGTCTTTGTTTATGAGTTCCATGATGATACGTTCCATGGCCTTCCAGAAGAGGCTCGTCAGGCTAATGGGGCGGTAGTTCCCGGGGTCTGTTGTGGCCCCCCCCCTTTGTGGAGTGGGATAAATGTCATGGTGCACCATTCAATGGGCACAAAGCCTGAGGTGAGGCTATGATTGAACATGGTACTTAGGTGGGGTGCTAGTTCATTCTGTAGTTCATGTAGAAGGCAGCCTGGGATGTTGTCAGGTCCCATGGATGCTGTGTTCTTGGCTTTGGAGAGTGAGGTTTTTACCTGTGCAGCCATGATTACAGGCACTTTGCATTCTTCCGGTATAAAGATAGGCCCTTTAGGGGATGAGAGGGGGGTAAAGTTAGCACTGAATCTATCTGCCAGGATGTTGGCAATATCAGTTGGTTCTGTATATTTAGTGTCATTGTGCTGTAACTCAGAGCAGATCTGAGTGTTGCCATTGAGATTCTTGACATAGTTATAGAATGCTTTGTGGTTGTCTTTAGAATCAGTGGCAATTTTGTTTTCATAACTAGCTTTGGAGGATTTTATGAGGGATCTCAGCTTCTTACTGAGGCTGACCAAGGAGTTCCTCCAATCGTGGGATTTTACTCTTTTTTGCAACAGTTTCTTTCTTCTGTTGTAGAGTTTGTTTATGGCAGAAGACCACCAGATTGGCTTCCTTTTTTTGGGGGATAGCATCTTGGTTCTGTTAGGGATAGCACAATCCATGCACTCGTGTACGTGCTTATAAAGTGCATTTGTGTAGGATTCAGCAGTCGTACCACTATTGTCCATCTGCATGGGTGTCGTGAAGTTTGCCACTTCTGTCTTAAGTAGCATGAAGCTGGCTTTGGAGAAATTTTTTATGGTTGTTTTCCTAATGGGGGTGGGAGTGGGATGTGGATGTCTAGGCTGATTAGATTGTGGTCGGATCTGACCAATGAGAAGCTGACCTCAGGTGTGGAACACCGGTCATCCATGTTGGTGATGACCAGGTCTAGGATATTGCTGCCTCTGGTGGGGGTGTGGATAAGTTGATCCAAAGTGTTGGAATTAATGATTTCCAGAAAATCTTGAGCAAAAGAGTTGGTACATGAGTAGTTTTCCCAGTTAATGGTAGGGTAGTTGAAATCACCCATTATTAGATTGTTGGGTTGTACCTTAATATTTTCCAGTGTATCAAGAAAAGAGGAGTGGGAATCCTGGGGCATGGTGGGGGGTCTGTAGCAAGGTACAATCTGGATTGCAGTTTTGCCCAGAGTTAGTTGAACTTGGATAATCTCGGATGCATTATGCTGAGCAACTAGCTTGGAGGTGTGGATATCCTTAATGAATAAGGACATACCTCCACCTTTACTGTTTCGGTTCGGGTTTGGTAGCTGAAAGGTGTGGTATGAATTATAGCCTGGTAATGCAGGGGTTCTCTCTGGAGCTTTGAACCAGGTGTCTGTCATTGCACAGATGTCAATGTTCTCCATTTTAAGGAGAGCCTCAAGTGAGTGCATTTTGAGGTTTAGACTTCTAGCAGTGAGTAGCATTACCCTCAGATTTTGCTTGCTTGTACCTGTTACGGTGGTAAATTTGTCATTTGAACCTTGCCTAAAAAAGGCACTATAGGGGTGGCAAGAACCTTTGCCAGTATCCGGAATCCCTAGGGCAACATGTGCAGGCCATCTCTGGCGAAGCAGCATGGTCTGTCGATCATGTCATCCCAGGCAGACAAATACCGGATTCCCTTAGAATGACACCAGAAGCTTAGCCAATTGTTAAAGTCAATCATTTTGTTCTTGTACTGTGGTATGATTCTGGGTGATGGCAGAATGCTACTCAGGGCTAGGGTCATACCTGCCTGTTGTGGAAGTGTGTTTTAGTGGGATGAGAAAAGAGATTGGGAGTGGGGAGGTAGGACAGGAAGGAGGGGTGGAGTTGGTTATAGGAGTACGAGGTAGCATGGTATAAAGGGAGTAAGAAAAGAATGCAGATAGATGGGGTGAGAATGGTTTGAGGCAGAAGACAAGGCATGGTAGAGGAGTATATGTGTATATTAGCAGTATAAAATGAGTAGGGCAGATTGTATATATGTATAGATGGAGTAGAAATAGATGTTTATAGGAACTTTGATGGGCGTGGTTGGAGTGGTTGTGATTGGCAGGTGGAGGTATAGTGGGGAGGGTTTACAGTGCAGAGATGATTGGTTGGTTGAGAGAGGGAGGAGTTTGGAGTTGAAATAAATGTAGGAGTAGTGTGGCGGATGGAAAATAGGGGCAGGGTAGGGGTGCAGAATGAGCCCGTAGGGCAAACGGAGTGGGAAGAGCTGGAGAGAAGGTGGCTGGCAGAAACCAATCAGTCAGCTGCAGCTGAAATGTGGGAGCTTAGGGGAAGTACAGGAACAGCAGAGGTGAGTCTAGGCTGGGGAGTATAGTGGGAGAAAGGTAATAAAACAATGTACAAGTCAAAGCAGGCCAGTGAGGTAAATATGCTATGAGAGTGGGGGATTGCTTGGAAGAGAACAGAAAAATGATAAAGTGATCTTTACACTGTAAGTGGTTGAGCAGATTATGATTTACTTTAAGGCTCTTCATATGCAGATGATCAAGATGTAAACAAGGAAAGCAGCTAATTAAGTTTAAAAATTACAAAGAAAATAAAAGTGGCTCTGTTAATATATTGGGAGGCTATCAATTTGTTGTGCCAATTATACTAAATTTTAGAATTTCTCATTTTGAACTATTTTGAGCAAATACTCTTTTATTCTCATCACACACAAGCACTCACACACACACAGACACACACAGACACACACACACACACACATATATATATATATATATATATATATGTATGTATAAATGTATATATATATATATATATATATATATATATATATATATATATATATATATATATATATACACATATACATATATGGGTCTACTTCAGATGACTGACAAACCAAAAGACTGAAAGTTCAAAATACTGAGCACATTTTTAAGTGGGGTAAACCCCCGTGCACCCCTCATGTGGGGGGCTGCACCCACCACACGCCCTGCTAACTATATATACCAATTAAAGATCACACAACAGTGGAGAAGTGGCAAATTCCATCATTCAGTATTTTGAATTGTCAGTCTTTTGGGATTAAGTCTTTTGTTGTTTTAGTCTTCTGAAGTAGACCCACATATACATATATATATATATATATATATATATATATACATATATATATTCATATTGGTTACCTACCCTACAACAAAAATGCTTTTCATTGAATTAAGGAAAACCAGTACAGGTGATTGAAAAATCAGCTGATCAAACTGTACCAGCTTTTCCTGAGTGACATCGATGTACAGCTGAAAGTAGGAAATTTGCCCATTTCCCCACTGTAGTACAATCTCAGAGTTGGTATATAGATTGAGCAGGGGTGTTGTCTTCTTTTTGTTTTTATCGATCTTATGATATAAACTACATCTAATGGAAAAAGCACAGTATCTGAAGATACAATGCAACTTAATTTCTTGAATTTATTAGAAACAAAACCGACACAGAAAAATAAATGATAAAAATGGTTACAGATTATTGAGGTTCACTTCTAAATTCTTTGCTAAGTCGAGTGTAAATTACATATTTCTAAACTATGGGGAAAGAAAATTCATAGGTTCATAGGTTCATAGGTTCATACTAGCCTATCTGCCCTGGGGCATTTATAAGCCTAGCCCGATTGTGTTTGGCTTACGCCACCCCTTGATTTGAGTATACTGTGCCCTTTTTAAAGTTTAGTTTACTGTGCCTCTGACTAATAGTGACATGGAAGTAATCCCCAGGACAAACCTATGATCCCCCATTCCACTCATCAAGATTCTTCTTGAAGAGAGTCAGTGAGGTGCTCTGCCTAACATGAATTGGAATTCTATTCCAGAGCGAAGGGAGCCTCTGGGTTATGAATCTGTCCCTCCAGCATGTTCTATTTATTTCTGTGCTGAGGTTCAAGTCCCTTGAGCGTGTGGCTCTAAAGGATTTAGATTTACTGAGGTGGAGCATGTCCATTAATTCTGGGTTGGACATAGCTTTATATGTCAGGCATAGATCGCCTCGAAGTAGGCGGTATGCAACTGAGTAGAGCTGGAGTTTTTTTAACCGAGCAGCATATGGCATCTGTTTGAGTCCCTTGATCCTCCTGGTGAGGTACTTTTGGGGTCTTTCTAATTGCTGCAGGTGTCGGGTAAGGTACATCCCAAAGGGGCATTGTATTCTATGATGGGCCTGATGAGGGATGAATAAATGGGCATGATTACCTCTCTTGATCTAGATGTGAATCCTTTCATGATGAGGTGGGCTATGTAGAAGGTCTTTCTAACCACTTTGGCAATGTGGTTGTCAAATGAGAGATTGCTATCAACTTGGGTCCCCAGATCCCTAATTACTTTCTCTGTACTTAATGGGTTACCACCTATGTGGTAATTTGTGGGCACATTGTTTTTGCCAAAGGGTATGACTATACACTTTTTGTCATTTAGCTTTAGACCATGGCTCTGGCACCAGTTATCCATCTCTGCGAGACCTTTTTGAAGGATGTTTGTGTAAGCTGGAAAGTCGATTATGGCGCCCAGTTTGCAGTCATCCGCGAACTTGGTGAGCCATAGTCCTCCCACGTTGGCCTGTACCTCAGAAAAGTAAATACCGAACAAGAGAGGTCCCAGGACAGAACCTTGTGGGACACCACTTGTGACCGGTTTCGAGTCTGACATGGCTCCAGCAACTCTGACTCTGTGAGTTCTGTCTTTGAGCCAGTTTGTGACCCATCTTGTGACATAGGGGGTTTATATTTAGGCTGGGTAGCTTATCTATGATGCCCGAGTGGGGTATTGTGTCAAATGCTTTTGCGAGGTCCAGATAGGCTGTGTGGACTACCTTCCCTTCATCTATGGCCTTGGTGACTGTTTCGAAGAAGTCAACCAGGTTCAAAAGGCAGGATCTGCCCTTGACGAAGCCAAATTGGGTAGGATCTAGTGTCTGTAGGTCCCCAATGTCTTTGTTTATGAGTTCCATGATGATCCTCTCCATAGCCTTGCATACTAGGCTAGTCAGGCTTATGGGATGATAGTTTCCAGGGTCTGCAGAGGCGCCACCTTTGTGGAGTGGGACCACTGTTGCTGTACGCCATTCTTTGGGCACATATCCTGTAGTGAGGCTGAGATTGTACAGCAGTTTTACTTGAGGGATTAGTTCTTCTTGGAGTTCATGTAGGATGCAACCCGGGACGCCATCTGGTCCCATGGAAGCAGTGTTTTTTGCTTTGGAGAGGGCGGCCTTCACCTGAGCATCAGAGATGTTTGGGAGGCTGCACTCTGCTGGGATAGATACTTGCTCTTTTGGGGGGGGGAGTTTGCACTGAACCTGTCTGCCAGGATATTGGCGATGTCTGTGGGTTCAGTGTATTTTTTGTCGTTTAGAATCAACTCAGAACAAGTCTGGGAGTTGCATCCCAGGTTCCTAACATAACTGAAAAAAGCCTTATGATTGTCTTTAGTGTCCTGTGCAATTTTTCTCTCGAAGCTGGCCTTGGAGGATTTTATGAGGGATCGTAAGTTTTTGCTAATACTGATCAGAGATACCTCCCCTTTTAGGGATTTTGCTCTATCATGTAGTAGTTTCCTCCTTCTGTTGTACAGTTTATTTATGGCTGGGGTCCACCAGACTGGATGCCTGCCTTTGGATGATTGGGTCTTGATTTTGTTTGGGATAGCATGATCCATGCATTCCTGGAGATGTCCATAGAATGCGTTTATATAGGATTCTGCAGTTTGGGCCTTAGTTTCCACTGGCCCTAGGGCCTTGAAGGATTCCACTTCAGTTTTAAGAAGTGTGAAGTTCACTTTTGAGAAGTTTTTCACTGTGGTTTTCTGGGCTGGGGGTGGGGTCGGGATGTGGATATCCAGTGAAATTAATTTATGGTCTGATCTTACCAATGAGGGATATACTTCTGGTATGGAGCATAGAGTCCCCATGTTGATAATGATCAGGTCTAGTATGTTTTCCCCTCTTGTGGGAGTGGTGACTAGTTGTTCCATAGCATTTGAGTTTATAAATTCCAGGAACCTTTGGGCTAAGGTGCTGGGACTTGAGTAATGCTCCCAGTCTATGTTTGGGTAGTTGAAGTCGCCCATTATAATGGTGATCGGAGAGATCTTAGTGTTCTCCAATGTTTTCAGGAAAGCTGAGTGGGATTCCTGACTTTGAGAGGGTGGTCTGTAGGATGCTATAAACTGAAAAGCAGTCTTGCCCACTGTCAGTTGCACAAGGATGGTCTCCGATACTTCGTGCACTGCCACTAACCTGGAGGTATGGATATCCTTGATAAATATGGAAACTCCCCCTTCTTTTGTGGTTCGGTCCGGGTTTTGGGGCCGAAAAACATGATATGAGGTATAACCTGGTAGTGCTGGGGTGCTCTCTGGAGCCTTGAACCAGGTTTCTGTCACTGCACAGATATCGATGTTCTCCATACTGAGGAGAGCTTCGAGTGCATGCATCTTGAGGTTAAGACTTCTGGCGTTTAGCAGCATTACCCCTAGTTTCTTGTTCCTTGTGTTGTCTATGGAGGTGGGTTTGACTTTTGAGCCTTGCCTAAAAAAGGCACTATAGGGGTGGCAAGAGCCTTTGCCAATATCCGAAAGCCCAGGGGTGACAGGTGCAAGCCATCCCTAGCGAAGCAATGTGGCTTGTCGAGCATGTCATCCCAGGCTGACAGACACTGGATCCCCTTTGAATGACACCAAAATTTTAGCCAATTGTTAAAATTGATCATTTTGTCTTTATACTGTGGCAACATTCTAGGTGAGGGTAAGATACTGCTCAAGGTCAGGGTCATACCGGCCTGGGCTATATGATCAGAGAGCTCCTCTATGTCTCTTTTCATTAGTTGAGGGAGGTACGTCTCAGGTCATTCATGCCAGCATGTACAATGACTGAGTCATATTTGTATTTGCTTTGGAGTGACCTGAGTGCTTGCGTTATGTGGCGGATCCTAGCGCCCGACAGGCAGCTCACTGTGACTTTCTCTTTATTCAGCCTGGTGAGCGGGACGTCAGTGTGTCTGACAATAGAGTCACCTATTACAAGGGTATCAGGTGTGTTATTCAGCCTTAAGGGCTGTGACTGCTTGGCACACTGACTTTGTGTGCTATGTGTTGTACGTGTTTTGTTTTGGGGTAGCGTTTGCTTGGATGTCTGCTTTGGAGGTCTCTGTTGCTTAGGTAGATTTTTATTTAGAGCCTCAGAGTATGTTTTTGTGTTTTTATGTGTTTGGTTCGCTGTTGTGGTGGGACTACATATTGTGTTGTGTGAGGTTACCTTCTCCTCCTGACTGGTTACACCAGTTTTGAGATGAGAGAGCTCAGCCTCCAGTTTGGCTATATGGTTTCATCTCTCACATATATTTGAACCTGTCTGGAGGAGGAGAGGGTTGCCCGTGTACATGAGACAGTTGTAACATTGCCTCAAAATTCCCAGATTCACCAGCTGGACTGGAGAGGAAACCATTGACTGACCTTTGGACATGCTAGAGTAATATAGGGAACTGAATTAAAATGGCCCAATAGGGGACAAGGTAATCGTAGAGAGTATAAGAGTAAGTAGTGCTTATGGTTTATTAGTGCTAACTTGTAAGATTACTTATTTGGACCAGTGAGGGGCCTTAGAATGAGAATATGGTGTTTAATTTGAGAGATAGAGCAGTTCTAAGGGAAAAAGTGAAGAGCAGACTTTGTGGAGCCAGGAATCGTTTAAACCCAATTAGGCTATGCGCAAAAACATGCAAAACCACGCAAAAGAGGGTTTTAAGAGAGGGAGATCAAGGAGTTTGGAATTGACCCAAAATGGCCAATAAAACTACAGTTTCAAGGCAGTAACCACTCCCACAGGGGCAGGTAGGCTGCTCAATGTTTATCACTGCTACTGATGAACACAGAGACTTCCCTTTAGCCCAAGCAAACAATGGCCTCCAAGAAACTTACAAACAGTTCAGAACAGCAAATCTGTAAGTGAACTTTTTTAAAAATCAGAAAAGTGGGAACAATGCAAGATTTTTTTGTTTTTTTGTTTTTTTAAGGAAAGCAGAGGTTCACAAGTATCAACAAGTTAGAACAGTGCAGTAAATGACCCCACACTTGAGTGCTAGGCCAGAGACAGATAAAATGCAAGTTTTAAGGAAAAAAACGATTTTAAAAATAAGTGCAGGCAGGAAATTCAGTAAACAGCTCTAGGTTGTGTTCTAAATACAGTTACCAACACAGAAATCAAGTTTAACAAGCCAGAAAATGCTCAAAAGTAGGCACCAATGCAGAAAAACTTAACAAATACCTAAAATCTCATATTTATGTAATAAAATCACATTATATAAAATCACATTTTTTAAACCTTCTTTCCCCTTCATGCTGCTGAGCATCTGCTGCTCTGTGTAAGCCCTAGTGGATTTTCCCTGCAGTTTTCTCCTAGCCATAGTACAGGCAGCACAGGTTTGAGGACCTTAACAGATACCCTGCAACTCTTACCATCGGTCAGGAAAACGCTGTTTTAAGCTTAAAATAATACCACTGAACCCTAGTGGATTTTTCCCTGCATTTCTTTCCTGGCCACAGTACAGGCAACACAGGTTTGAGGACCTTAATAGATACCATAAACTCTAACCATCGGCTTGGAAGCCACCATTTTAAGCTTAAGATAATACCACTGAACCCTAGTGGATTTTCCCTGCGGGTTTCTCCTGACCACAGTACAGGCAACACCAGTTTGAGGACCTTAACAGATACCCTGCAACTCTAACCATCGGTCTGGAAGCCAGCATTTTAAGCTTAAAATAATACCACTGATCCTTGTGGATTTTTCCCTGTGGTTTTCTCCTGGCCACAGTACAGGCAACACAGGTTTGAGGACCTTAACAGATGCCCTGCAACTCTAACAATCGGTCCAGAAACCACCATTTTAAGCTTAAAATAATACCACTGAAGTATGTGTCCCAGTGAATAACTACTACATGATAAGCTAATCTTTTAATTAATGCTAGAATTTATAAGCACAACAGGAATTTACAGTGATTTTTTTTTTTTTGCTAGTCGCCACGAAAAGCATATGCCAGCAGCTCCTATCCTTTCTCTTTGGTTACCCACTATCCTCATACTGTTTCGGTGTATATTCTCCTATTCTGTACTTTACCCTTCCCTGAATTCATTTCTAGCCTCATAACTGCCTTTGCTAGTGCACCTGCCCTAGTTTACTGTCTTCAGACTCTTACATATTATTTTTTTTTATTTTGTGCCCTGCTTTTAGCTGCTAGTAAGACCTCTCTCCCCCTCCAAAGCCCCTCTCTATTGTAACTTATTTTAATCATACAGCACTGGGTTTGCTTTAAGTAAATCTACTTGTGTAGCTTGAGGCCAGTTTCCTTTTGTAAACATACTTGTGCTCATATTTTATTTCTTTTTTATTTATTTCTGGTGACCATAACTTTAGAAACTTTATATCCTTGTCTTTCAAGCTAGTTTTGCACTATCTTTTTCTGATTGTTTCTCTGACTTCATCTTGACCAGGGTGTTAGCCCCACTTCATTTGCCCTCGCTAGGCTCAGGCTCACTTCGCTCCCCTATCCTACTCCCATTCCCACCCACCCCCATTATAATTACCTTCATGCCTAACTATCCCTCCCCTTCCTGTCCCACTAGCCACTACAATTCCACTTCCTGCCTATTGCCGCAACCACCTTACTAAGCTGTCAATCTTGTCAACACTACTTCCTCTATACCACTGCCACTACCTACTCTATCTGACCATATTTTATTCAAACGTATTATTTTCTAATATCTTCTACACTACTACTTATTCTATCTCCACCTCTTACCACTCCAATCTCTCTGACCCACTCCTATGTTCACCAACTTCTCACTCATACAACATATATCCAACTACTTCATCTTTTACTATCTCCCCTAATCTCTTTACTACCACTACCTCAAGTCTATATAAACTATCCATAATACAGGTTTTTAAACTTTCCCACAAAGCTAAGTCAAAACTATACAAACTCCATCTAGCATCTACTACACACTCTCTCCTCACTAAAAACCTACTTTGTTCTGGAGATATCCATCCCAACCCTGGCCCCTCTTCTTCTCTCCCCTCCCTCACTCTCCCCAAAACTACCTCTACACTGCCCCCATCTTACACCTCTAACAGTCACCGACCTCAGTCACAACAATCATCTCCATCCAAATACTTAACTAATTACTCATTGAATATTCAGAGTCTAGCAAATAAAGTTACTGAGCTGCACTCATGGATAGCTCTCAATACCCCTCACATCCTCTCCCTATCTGAAACCTGGCTCAAGCCACAAATCTCAAATAGTGAAATACTCCCACTAGGTTATAATATCTTCCAATCTGATAGACCTGTAAAAAAGGGGGTGGTGTGGCCATCCTCTACTCAAACAACATTAACCTCTCTCTGTACCCTTTCCCAATTTCTGACTTCCTCCTAGCTGAAATCATCATCCTTAACTGCTATCTGAATCCCCCACAAAAAACTTGCAATTGCCTTTATCTACCATCCTACTGGTAAGAATCTGCCCATTCTTGAAAACATCCTATCCTGGTTCTCCCACAACATATCATATGAGACACTTATCCTTGGTGATGTCAGCATTGATTGGTCCAAACTCACAACTGACTCCCCCCAACTCAGTATCCACCTACATGGCTTCCACCAACTTATAACATCTCACACTCACTTCCATAAAGATTCCACCTCCAGCTCCATCATAGACTGGATCCGTGCCAATTCCCCCCACCAATACCACATTCCCACCACCTTACCTGACTCCCTCAGTGATCATCTCCCTACCAACATCTTAAGACACTACTCCCATATTCCTAACCCCCACCTTATCAAAGACTATTAAAAACTATTGACTTTCAATTCATCCCAATTTAACTCCATTCTCCACAACATAGATTGGTCCATCCTAAAACACCTCCCCCTAAACAATGATTGTTTCTCTGACTTCATCTTGACCAGGGTGTTAGCCCCACTTCATTTGCCCTCGCTAGGCTCAGGCTCACTTCGCTCCCCTATCCTACTCCCATTCCCACCCACCCCCATTATAATTACCTTCATGCCTAACTATCCCTCCCCTTCCTGTCCCACTAGCCACTACAATTCCACTTCCTGCCTATTGCCACAACCACCTTACTAAGCTGTCAATCTTGTCAACACTACTTCCTCTATACCACTGCCTCTACCTACTCTATCTGACCATATTTTATTCAAACATGCATTATTTTCTATATCTTCTACACTACTACTTATTCTATCTCCACCTCTTACCACTCCAATCTCTCTGACCCACTCCTATGTTCACCAACTTCTCACTCATACAACATATATCTAACTACTTCATATTTTACTATCTCCCCTAATCTCTTTAATACCTCTACCTCAAGTCTATATAAACTATCCATAATACAGGTTTTTAAACTTTCCCACAAAGCTAAGTCAAAACTATACAAACTCCATCTAGCATCTACTACACTCTCTCCTCACTAAAACCTACTTTGTTCTGGAGATATCCATCCCAACCCTGGCCCCTCTTCTTCTCTCCCCTCCCTCACTCTCCCCAAAACTACCTCTACACTGCCCCCATCTTACACCTCTAACAGTCACCGACCTCAGTCACAACAATCATCTCCATCCAAATACTTAACTAATTACTCATTGAATATTCAGAGTCTAGCAAATAAAGTTACTGAGCTGCACTCATGGATAGCTCTCAATACCCCTCACATCCTCTCCCTATCTGAAACCTGGCTCAAGCCACAAATCTCAAATAGTGAAATACTCCCACTAGGTTATAATATCTTCCAATCTGATAGACCTGTAAAAAAGGGGGTGGTGTGGCCATCCTCTACTCAAACAACATTAACCTCTCTCTGTACCCTTTCCCAATTCCTGACTTCCTCCTAGCTGAAATCATCATCCTTAACTGCTATCTGAATCCCCACAAAAAACTTGCAATTGCCTTTATCTACCATCCTACTGGTAAGAATCTGCCCATTCTTGAAAACATCCTATCCTGGTTCTCCCACAACATATCATATGAGACACTTATCCTTGGTGATGTCAGCATTGATTGGTCCAAACTCACAACTGACTCCCCCCAACTCAGTATCCACCTACATGGCTTCCACCAACTTATAACATCTCACACTCACTTCCATAAAGATTCCACCTCCAGCTCCATCATAGACTGGATCCGTGCCAATTCCCCCCACCAATACCACATTCCCACCACCTTACCTGACTCCCTCAGTGATCATCTCCCTACCAACATCTTAAGACACTACTCCCATATTCCTAACCCCCACCTTATCAAAGACTGTTAAAAACTATTGACTTTCAATTCATCCCAATTTAACTCCATTCTCCACAACATAGATTGGTCCATCCTAAAACACCTCCCCCTAAACAATGCTGTAAGCACTTTCAATAGCATCTTCATGAGTACTCTAAACTCCTTAGCTCCCTCTAGAAAGATCAGAATAAAATCAAATCATGCTCCCTGGCTCTCCAAGGAGACTAGGTCCCTTATGAAACAAAGAGATAGTGCTTGGAAAACCTGGACTAAAACTAAACAACCACCTCTTCTTCAAAAATACAGGCAACTGAGGAACCTTGCAAAAAAACATACAACTAATGACAAAAAGTTATACTATAGTTCTGCTCAGCTTAACAACAAATGCAATCCTCGAAAATTTTGGTCAACTCTCAACAACATCCTCTATCCTGGAAAGCCCTCTAATCCCTCCCCATACCCTAACTCTTCCTCTCAGGAAAAAGCTACCCTCCTCAATAAACACTTTATATCTTCCTTCCAAAATCTGGTAACCTCTAAGCCAAACTTTACTTCAACACCCACCCCTTCAAGTCCCACTAACACAACTTTGTTTTCTTTTGAGCCAGTTCCAATTACTTACATCAAATCTCTACTACTCAAGCTAAAACCTTGCTCTCCTTCCACTGACAATCAATCTCCTACATTCCTCATACTTGCTGCTGACTCATTTGCCTATTCTATGTCTATACTAATTAACCAATCTATTCTTGAACTGACTGCCTCCACCCTTTGGAAATCTTTCTTTACTATCCCTCTTCATAAAGGTGGAAACTCCACTGACCCCTCAAACTACCGACCCATTGCCATTCTGTCCCCCCTCTCCAAGATATTAGAAAAATGTATTCACTTGCAGATTCTCAGTCACCTCCTCACTCACCACTTACTTACCCCTACCAAACATTGATTTTGTCCTTACCACAGCACCACCACTGCCCTCCTCTCCTTCACTCATATCATTGCAGAGGCCCTAGAAAACAATAAACTAATTTCCTGTCTCTTCCTATACTACTATCCTAACTCGCAAATCTCCACCTATCCCCCCCCCACACTTACCTGGTTTAATGGTTACCTATCTGGCAGGGAACAATCTGACAAATGGCTTTCATCCTCCTCACCTTTCCTTCCCATCTCCACTGGTGTTCCCCAAGGCTCCATCTTGGGACCCCTTTTGTTTAACATCTTCACCAATGATCTTTACACTTCATGCAAAATAAATCCTCCCTTATTCAGTATGCCGATGACTCCACACTTATATCCATCTCAAATAACATTCCTGAACTACACTCCTTGACCCAACAAGCCCTACAATCCACTGAACAATGGCTCTCTCACAATCTACTGATCCTAAATCCCCAAAAGACCAAACTCCTACTTTTCCTTCCCCGTTCTCTTTCTCATCACAAAACCTCCTTTTTTATTAAAACTTCTAACAATGCAACTATCCAACCTGCCACCCATACAAAACTCCTAGGGGTCATTATCAATGATGAACTAAAGTGCAACCTACATATACTCCAATGTATAAAAAAAACAAACCAGAAACTAGGTCTGCTATATCGGAACAAAAAATTCCTAACCCCTGAATCTAGACTTACCCTGGGCCAGGCACTCCTCCTCCCCTCCCTCTTATACACCACCCCAGTTCTTACCAATATCCAGGTCTCCACTCTAAGCAAACTCCAACAGACTTACCATAAAATAGCTAGATTCATTACTAACTCCCCAAACAGCTCACACCACTGCATCTCTTTAAACTTTCTTCAATGGCTTGAACTTCTCCCAACTTCTGCTATTTTATCAGTTTCATATGATACACTCTATTCTTTATAAACCCTCCTTCTGTCCATCTCTATCTTCCTTAGTCTCCATCTACATCCCATCCCAGACCCTCCGTACTTCTAACCAACAATTACTTGATATCTATCACCCAAAAAGGTCAGTAGGCAAACTACTCTACAAACACTCCCTTGCCCATGCTAGGAACAAACTTCCCCTTGGCTTACGTTCAGTCTTCCAAACCTCACACTTTAAAAATGAACTAAAAGCTTATTTTCTCAATTCCAGGACCTGCCTTTGCCATGACCCCACCTAGTCTTCCTTCCCTTTATGTAACCTTAAAAGGACCATACTTAGTACCTCATTACACCTCTCTCTCTCCAATGTGTCTTCTATGCATTTGCATATTATTATACAAACAAAAAAATGTATTGTTGACCTATTGGACTATATCAATGTAAAATTATGTTACTTAGCTTCTTTTTAATGCAACTTTAACTTTATGCATGTAACACAAAATATGTGAATCATTTTGCTATAGCTGCTATTATATCAATATTGTTTAAAATTGTAGTTGTTTAAAAATTTACTACTGGAGCTTTTCTCCTCGGGTCTCCACTGAAAATGGGGCACAAGCCCAGTTGGACAAACCTGGTTAACAAATGTCAATAAATAAATAAAAACAAAATAAATAAATATGTTTCATTTCTTCTTACTTGCTTACTTATATACAATTTTATTTGAAATATTCTATCGTTGAAGTCTTTTCCCCAGCCCTTGTAATCATTTTTATAACATTTGGTCCTCCTGCTGATCTCCACATCCTCATAAGCACTCAATGAAAATGTTTGTTAAAGAATTGTCTTCTTTGCTAAACCACTTTGTGAATAAATATACATAAATAAATTTCAGTTGTTTAAGATTAACTGTCTTAAGTAATGGATTGTTTATTAAATTTGCTATTGCCATATCTCATGAGTCATGTAGACATATGAAAAATAATTTATATTTTCAAGAATAGCTGAAACATTACATAAATGGTTCTATACTGACAGGTAAGACAGCAGTTAGTCTGTTTAGAGCTTCTCAGTCTGACTAGAAGCAGAGGTTTCCAAGAAGATGAGGGATTTGGAATTGTTTTCTAATAAGCTAAGGAATTTTAAAGTTACTTTAATCTTTATGGCTGACACCATAGATGATTTTTTTAAATAACATACATAATCACATCCTAATTAAAAAGCATTATACATATCCAAAATGTTAGCTCTTGCATCAGGCTAAATATATGCTAGACGATAAATGGTCAGTTTAAATGTCATGTCATTAGAAAAAAAACAGACTACAGTGGTGAAAAAGTAAGCATGTTTATATACATGAAAGCGAGCAAAGTTGGCATATTTTTCTTCAAGAAACACATCTGCATAATGATATCAATAAACTTAATTTTAATGATTTTATAATCTTAATTAATTCTACATTTAGTAAAAAGAGATGAACTGCAATCTTATGGTACAACTCAGTAATTATGTCCTGGGTTTTCTTTTCTTATGTTAATAATATTGGGAAGTTTTTAAGTGGGTCATGGAATAGCAAAAAAAGTATATTACAGTCACCAACATATATTGGATACTGTGTGTAGGAGCAAGATTTGCAAAAAAGTTTAGAGATATTATTAAATAACATTAAAAGTAGTTTGAGTCTAAGCTAAGCTTTAACTGTATTACAAGTAAGGAAGCTGGTAATGCAATGAAAGAAATGAGTAATATCATCTTCTGCAAAAGCCATTAAGAGTTGGACTGAAACAACAAAACAGAAATATAAAGCACTTTACAAAACCAAATCTCCTTTTCTTTATCCGCAATCCTACATGAAACAAGAATTTATACAATTTGGATAACTAGATATTTAATCTCTAAACCAGAATCTGTCAAAAGTATTATTTTTCATTTTTTCTGTTCACATCTTGAGTTTTAAGTTGATTCTGTCTCTAAGAATAATAAATCCATAGAATTAATTTGTACATGATTAAATTAAGAATTCCATAAACAGTTAGTGGAACAAATAAAGAAAAGAATGTTTTAGTTTCAGTTATAGAAGAGACGTTAACATTCAATATTAAGGAACTCGGTGAATGCATTCTTGTGTGGTAAAATGGCTACTTGGTGCTAGAACAAAAATAAAGGAATTGGATAAATGAAATATATAAACATTTTATGAAAGATATGAAAGAAAGAAATAAAAAAATATAAATAACTATTCAAAGAGGCCCTAGTTTTCAGAATGGCTATAGGGTGGGTGAGTGAGTGAAGTGAGTGAGTGAGTGAGTGAGTGAGTGAGTGAGTGAGTGAGTGAGTGAGTGAGTGAGAAGCCTTAGTATGACAACCCAATTGGTGTTAAGCCTTTGCAATTCTTAGTCTGTTTCACTTTGACAGGGGCCTCAGCACAGAGATCAGGCCTGCTAGTCAAGCTGTATGGTAATGCAGCAATTTGGGGAAGTGGTTAACGCTATTTAGCCATTTGGTGTCCACTGCAAAAGCCTGAAACTCCCAATGTTCAGTGCTGAATGATTCACAGAATTGATCAACTGTGTAATTTTCTATGATTAGAGTAAATCTGAGCCCCATCACAAGATAATAGTCAAACATTCACTCCTATGGAAGCAGTCATGATGCTGGTATGTTTAACAAACATAAAGTCATTGGGGTGGTATTAATGTGTGTATGTTTGTTAATATATGACTGCATTCTTGACAGGGCATGAATGAAAACAGCCGAGGATGAGTAAGTGTCTGCCTGGGTGGTCACACTAGGGGGCTAGGGGGACAGAGAGTCTGGATGAGTGTGTGTGTGTGTGTGTGTGTGTGTGTGTGTGTGTGTGTGTGTGTGTGTGTGTGTGTGTGTGTGTGTGTGTGTGTGTGTGTGTGTGTGTGTCTGAGTATAAGGGTGTGCCTTTGCTAAAGCCATGCATGGTCTACCAGGAAAAACACTACAGTCATCAGGTCCGATAGCACTAGTGTTATACAACAGTGATTCAAAGATAAAAAGATGACACAATATTTATTTATTCTTATGAGACAATATTTATTCATTTTTTGTTGACAAGGTTAGCGTCTGGAAAAAAATTGGCCCAGGCATTAGGGAACTTTCCTTACACTTTGGAGCCACTAGATGGCACTGGAATTCTCCTACAGCAGCAAGCAAGAGGCTAAGAGAAGTAACAGCATGACGGGAGAGAGAAAAGATATGGAAGTTTAGAGGTGTAAAATGAGAATTTGGAAAAACATTTGATATGGAGTATCAGAATGCAAATAAAGTTTTCTGAGTAGTGGGTGATACAAATGAGCTGCATTTAGTTGTCTCAATATAGAATAAAGTAAGTCCATTGGAGTGGTGCAGATAATAGAGCTGTTATCAGGAGGGCTTTTGGATGATCCAGATGCAGTTCTGCTGTTTCATGGGGTGAGATGGCGGATAACTTTTTTGAAAGTGCTGAGGGTGGTAATGTTTGGAATAAACTAGGTGATGTGGTGGCAAAGAATGCAGCAGTGACAGAAAGGAAAAGTGGAAAGCAACAATCTAATAAAGAGTCTGGTTTTGTGGCAGGTGAGAATGCAGTAGCTAAAACTTAGTGAAAGCAGGCAAAAAAGGAGAGAAGCAAAAACTGTAAGTAAAACATTTAAACAGAACAGAAGGCCAACTGGTAGAAGAACAAAAACATGGACTGTAAAAGAAAGTTATTATATATGGAATGATTATGTAATTGTTCTGGGATTTAAATCTCAAGAAATATGGTCTTTTTACATAACAGGAGATTTTTTTGACTTAATGTATGGCATTGATGGACTGATGAAATTTCTGGAAGTGTGTAAAAAAAGAAGGACACATCCACGAAACATTTGTTTTCTGGTAGTAACTCAAATGTCATAAACAGTGTTACTTTGCAGTTTAGAACTGATGAACTGGAAGAAGTTAAAAATGCATGCATGGTTTGTTTGAAACTATTGATAATATTGTGAAAGTTAGAAATGCTAGAAACTTATGGAAGGAAGTACGGAGGTTAGAAGCTGATTTGAAATTTGGAAGAATAAAATTGCAAAACACTTGCAAAGTATTATTTTTGTGGCTAGATACAGAAAGACATTAAGATATGCTGGCCAGCCTAAAACATGTTTCTTTTGTGGGGACTTTTCTCATTTAATTAATGCTTGTGACATGATACAAGGTCACCAATCTGGGGAGAAAGGACATACATGAAGAAGGTATGTGGCTGAATGCAGACTGTATAAAAAGGACACTTTTGGATGGATTATCAATAGAAAATAATAAATAATGAAACAGAAGGGGACATGGAAGAAAACATACTTGAGGAAGCATAACAAGAGGCTGAGAGAGAGAGGGTGAACTAGGTCAAGGAAGAAGCTGTAGAAGAGGAAAATAAGGAGGTGAAAAGGATGAGAGAGTTTGCATGCAAGGAAAGAGGTCAGGAGAAGGGATTGCCATAAGAATTATTTGAAGTTCTAGCCCAGTGAAAAATCTGATTCTGATGATCAAGGATTATTTGTACATAAATCTAGGAACATTTCTTTCAATAGGAAAAGAGTAAAAACATGATAACAAACATTTAAAAATATTTCCCTTAACTTAAAAAGAATGAAAAGCAATGGTTTTACAGTGCTTTCAGTAAATGTGAACAGTATTACTCTTACTGTATGAAGAAAAGGAATACTGGAATGGTGTACTACAAGGAATATAGCTGGGTGTACCCACGCAGTTAATATGGTTGGTCCCCGTGGTATGGGTTGGATGGTGGCAAAACAAGCCAACCGTGGGTAAAGCTAGCATTACCCACCACCAGAAGTGGTTAGATTATTTATCTCATGACATTATTTAAGAAAAAATAATAGCATAGTATAATGCCTGTTTACTGCCCTTCGCAGATGTCTGGCATCCACGCAATGTCTATCCGCAGTATATGGGCGGAGGGCAAAGAAAGCAAGATCTAACAGCTTCGAGATTTTTGCTTTATGTTGCTTTAAATATGAGTTTAGTTTATAGCGAGATTTTTAAAAAATAAGCGGAGATGTCCGCTGTTTATTTTTAACTGTCTCGCTATGTTAAACTCATTTAACATAGCGCAACAGAGATCTCTGTTGCTTATTTTAAAACTGTCTGACAGTGTTAAACTTAGTTATACTAATGGAAAAGTCCGGGCAACTGGACCTTTTCGATTGGGCACGCTGGCCAATCAGCGTGCACGTTTTGGGGTGGTCATGGTATAATACAGATGTTATTATGTTACGGGACATAAAACTCCTGACAAGTGATGAAAGACTGCAAATAGATAAACTGTGGGTAGAAATCTAATATAGAACTTAGGAACTGAATGCTTTTCTGTAGTGGTTGTGCAAAAAAACAGTGAAAATACTAGAAATAATGTTGGTAAGGATGGAAGCTTAATTGTTGAGGATATAAGTATAGATCACAAAGTGTGATGTACCTTTAAGAAGCATTCCAGTCAGTGGGCACATGCATGTAGGTACTGAGATCATGCAAGCAAGAGTGTCATTTTGAGTGAGCAGCCAGATTGAAAGCATGTATGTGTATAGCAGTCAGTCAATTAGTTCAAGTTTAATGTTCCACATCCATCTAGATGTGTTTGTCTGTAAAAACTACTTAAATGAACACCCTAGGCTCATTTAATTGAATACACAAGATGAGCAACATGGTGTCAGAATGGGATCTGAAGTCAAAAACCATGAGGCCCAAAGTCAGTAATGGAGGAGTATACATGAGTGGATCATCCAAAGTTCAAATAACTCGCAAACAGGTCAGAAAATAATTCCAGATACTAAAACTTGCATAAATTATTTTTTATGCGATGAATATAAAACAAAGCATTCAAAATGTTCAAAACAAATTTCTAATTAAGCAAAATGTTCAAAACTGCCACATATTGATAGAAATATTCAAAATAATTACTGTTAGAAAAATATGTATTTAAATATATGTGAAATGCTAGTTTAGAAGCGAGGTTGTTTATAATGCATTTTATTCTATTAATCATATAACAGAAGGGATAAATTCATGTGTAAATGCAAGTAGCTTCTGAAACTGCAGTGTGCTTTGACCCATGACCCTGGCAGCTGCCAGCTCAGCAAGCTTAATGTTTATGCTTTTCATAAGTGATTATCTGCTGGGTCAGGAAATTAAATGTGTAAATCTTCCACTCCTTCCTGATGAGATAACTAGTCCTTGTAAATAATGAAATCTTCTCTTCCTGCATGAAGTAACTTGTCCTTGTGAGATAAAAACACAGCTGGTAAAGAAAGTGAAACAGTGAACAAATATGTATGTTAAAGACTGAATCTGCTATTGTATTCAAACTGATATGAAACCTTGAATAAGTAACTTTACAGAAAGACATTATGACTGACCAGCTGGATAGCAAGGCCGTATTGTATCTAGAGGAAAAGTTTTTTAAAACATACTGCATCAGCAGATTAAAAGAATAGAGGCTTGTAAGCTAAAGTGATGTAGATGCCCCGTGACATATCACATCGGTAAGGTGGGCATAGCTTAAATGTTAAACCTATATAAAATTGTGTGCTTCCTGTTTCATGTTAGACAAAATTCTGTACTTGCATGGTTTTTTGCCTCCTGGTGTACATTAGTAAACTTTTGAATCTGAACCTCCTGTGTATTGAATTATTAATTTTATTTAACAGTTTGGTCCTTTCGAGACGGAATTCCCTTGGTAAGCTGCAGATCAGAGCGTATTGGTGGTCGAATACTGCGCAGGAGAAGTTACCGAAATGGTTCTTCTTGAGTGAAAAGACCTCCGACTGAATTGTCGTGTGTAAAGCGGCTGGCCACTTTCTGATCTGTGGCCGAAGAGCGGAATTTGAACGATTTTCAATACCGGAGGCTCAGGTAGGAAGAATTTGCCTTTTTTCTGTTTTAGATCAGGGACTAGGTTACTGTATATTGTTGTCAAGGTTTGTTTTGCAGATCAGGGACAAAAGGAAGTACTGTATATTTGGTCATAGATCAGGGTAACAGAATAAGGTAGACAGTTATTCTAGATAAACTGTAAACAAGAACTAAGAATTTGATATCACGTGATAAAAAAGGGTTACGTAACATTTTCTTTGACATGGGTAATCAGTGCACTAAAACTCTGCGAGATCCGCCCCTAACCGAAGATGCAAAATATATGCAAATACAACGTTCTGATAACGTTAGGTATTATACGAAATGGGTTAATAAATATGAGTTTGATGGTAAACTAGATAAACCTTCACTAGTTAAACTCCTTAAACAGCTTAAATCTGATGCAGGAGGTCAGGCAAAAAAGCAACGCCAACTAGGCATTCCTCAAGCACACAGGTGGATTGAGGAAGCAAATCGTAGAGAACAGAAGCTTAAAAATTCAAAAACATTATTTTTAGACAAAGAGGATAATAACTTGGTAATAGCTACAGCTCCTCCTCCCTTTCCCCCTCCCTTACCCTTTTCAGGATATGAAGCGAGTGGACAGGCTGGTCCACCTCTGCGTTATCCTGAAGTTTCAGTAAGATCACAATCATTTGTTAGAGATCCTATTGAGACTAGGTCCCAAACACGTAAAACACATAGGGACACAGAATCATACCAAATAGAGAGAAATCTACAGGATGAGAGTGAGGAAGAAATATGCCCACTTATAGAAGTTCCAAATCCTCAGGCAGGACAGGAAGGGCAGGATCCAACACTCTTAGTATATAGACCATGGACACTGGAGGACATCCGGAAGGCTACTGAGGGAATCCCCCATCCGAAAGTTAATTTTACGAAATTTTTAGAAGATTTACAAGGCATGAGGTTAAGTTACCACTTGAATGGGGAAGAAGTAGAAAAAGTAGTAAGACAAATTATAGGTCCAGATTGGCACATGATTTGTGGCACCTGGAATCCTCGTAATGCAGAACTTAGGCCACTCCCACATAGTGATGCAGAGTTAGACAACAGAGTGAAAGGTCTGACAGACCGAATCTCTGAGAAATGGAAACCTAGAGCAGACTGGACTTGCATTAATCAATGCATACAACAGGAAAATGAAACAATAGATGGATATTATGCTAGATTATTAGAATGTTTTAATAATATTAGCGGTATGTCGGTTCCTGAGAACCAAACAAATGATTCCCCGTATGAACAACAATTAAAAAATGCATTTTTGAAAGGTTGCATTGCACCTATTAGTAGCTTCATTACGAAGCATATGATAGATCATCGAACAGGGAGGCTACAAGCCTTACTCGAATACGCTAGGCATGCTGAGAGACATTTTAATAGTAAAAAGAAAAAGAAGGTGCAAGTCTTCACTGCTGAAGACGGAGCTGAAGTATTTGTATTACAGTCAGGTAAAAAGGGCAAGAAGAATGCCCAGGGAAACAAACAGTCTGATAAACGATCAGAAGATTTTGAAGAGAGGAAAAAGAGAGGTGAATGCTTCAAATGCGGGAAAAAAGGGCATCTAGCAAGGGATTGTAGGCAAAACAAAAAAGTAATTACAGAAGATAAGGGAGATGAAGACTGACTATATGATAGTGAGGATACATCAAATAAAAGTCAGAAATCATCAGGAAAACTTAATAAACAGAAAACAAATGTAAATGTGATAGAAGGAGTAAAGGAAGTGCAAGTAGATATGGAGGATGAAGAAAGTGAAATTTTGGACTTAGCATTATTGAGCTTAGAGCTCTACTTAGCTGGATACGAAACCGGAAGTTACACTTCTGGTAGAGGGAAGGGAAGTCAAATTCCTGTGTGACTCAGGAGCATCACGGACTTTGATACACCCCTCCAAGTTACCAGAACATTCCGAATCACCTGATTATATACTAGTAAAAGCCGCAAATGGACAGCTATACAGGGAACCACTTTCCCATGATATAGCAATAACTGACCATGTTTCAGGTATGACCCAGAGAAGTAAAATAGTTGTGTCTGCAAAGTGTCCAGTAAACCTATTGGGCAGGGACCTTATGCAGATATTTGGCATAGCAGTAGTTCCAACTGTACAAGGTATGGAGGCACAGAGACAAATGGATACCTTTGTAGTGCGATTGGAGGGTGAAACTTTTTATTGGTACAGTCAGAACCTAGTCACGACTGGTCCAGGGGCAGTAACCGAGGAACTGATGAACATAGCCATCAGTAAAGCCCCCTCCCTTGACACTGATCAACAGCATTTGTTACACTGTACTCTGTATTACTGTACCACACCAGGACCTGATAGAGAGTATGAGCAAGAACTGTTTAGAAATCGTGCAACTAGATTGGTTTTGTGTACTTTGTACTGGGATACTGAGGGGAACAGTGTAGTTAGCTGTTCATTACCTCAAGAATTCCTTGCATTGTATAGATCAAATCGATTGTCACATGTCAGCTTGACAAAGAACAAAAGTGTTAAATGGGCAGATTTAGGAGAAAAAGTAACAAGATGGGAGAAACAGACTGATTTAGAACTGTCAGAACAAGGGATACAAAAACAAAAACTGAATTGGTTGACACAGACACATCCAGCTGTACACTTGCAATCTAGCGAGGACAGCTGATTAGCATTCTTATTAGAAGAAGAAGAAAAGACCTTATGTGAAATTCCAACAACTCTCTGGTCAACAGGCAAGTCAGATGTAGGACTTATTCGAACAGCAGGACCAGTTACAATAACCCCAAAGTCAGCTTTCAGACCACAGAAAAGACAATACCCTTTGAGAAAGGATGCAGAAATAGGAATTAAGCCTATAATAGCAGCATTACTCAAAGGAGTACTGGTAGAGGTTCCTGATTCACCATGTAATACTCCCCTATTTCCTGTTAAAAAAGCAAACGGGGAATGGCGGATGGTACAAGATTTACAAGCTGTAAACAATGCAGTAATACCTAGAGCTCCCACGGTGCCAGACCCACATACTTTGTTAAATTATTTAGAACCGCAACAGAAGTATTTCTCTGTGGTAGATATTAGCAATGCTTTCTTTTCAATACCTATACATCCTGATAGTCAATATTGGTTTGCATTTACATTTCAGGGTAAAAGGTATACATATACTCGACTACCACAGGGATATTGTGAGAGCTCAACAATTTTTGCACAAGAAATGGCTAGCAACCTGGCAGGATTTAACCCACCGGGAGGTAGTCAAGTTCTACTTTATGTAGATGACATCTTGCTAGCAGCCCCCACCCAGCAACAGTGCAGGGAGGATACTGTAGCATTATTGAAATTTTTAGCAATACAAGGACACAAAGTAAACAAAAGTAAGTTACAACTTTGGAGAAAACAAGTTAGATACTTGGGATATGTAATATCCAAAGAAGGTAGAATACTAAATGAGGATTTTGCAAGCACCCAAACCAACAACCAAGAAAGAAATGATGTCTTTCTTAGGTACAACTAATTTTTGTCGGAGCTGGATACCAAATTATGCTTTGGAATCTGCTCCACTGACTGATTTGATATATAAGACACCAATGGCAGCACAAGACATTTTACAATGGACAACAGAAGCAGAAACGGCTTTCTGCAGGTTGAAGCAGTTGATAGCTTCTTCATTAGTTTTAGGACTTCCAAATTATCGCAAACGGTTCTTTCAGACCGTAGATTGTAAGCAAGGGTACATGACGTCAGTATTGATGCAACAACATGGGGACAAGCAATGCCCCATAGCCTACTATTCATCACAGTTAGACCCAGTGGCGCGATCTTTGCCTCACTGTGTACAAGCAGTAGTTGCAGCCGCAATGGCAGTACAGGCTTCGGCCTCAGTGGTGTTATTCCACCCTCTCACATTGAGAGTGCCTCATGCAGTTGTAATAATTTTACTGCAAGAGAAAGTGGCATACCTTTCTCCTGCTAGACATCTTGCATGTATGACTATACTGCTGAGCCAACCTCATATGACAATTGAACGATGTACGACATTGAATCCATCAACATTACTTCCAACTCCTGTGGAGGGCACACCACACAGCTGCCTGCAGGAAATTGAACAGTTAGCTTTACCTAGACAAGATCTTACAGATATGCCCTTGGATAATGCCGAGGTGACATATTACATGGACGGCTCATGCAGAAGGGGTCCTACAGGGAAGAATCTGGTAGGGTATGCAGTAGTTACAGACACTGAAATTTTAGAAGCTCAATCCTTACCACACAACTTATCTGCACAAGCAGCTGAATTGATAGCTTTGATGAGAACATGTACTTTAGCAAAAAACAAGTGTGTAAACATATATACTGACAGTCAGTATGCTTTTTCTACAGTACATGTATTTGCACAACAATGGAAAAATAGAGGAATGATAACATCCAGTGGAAAACCTATTAATCATGCGCAATTTATTTTGGAGTTATTAGAATCTATTCAGTTACCTACCAAAGTAGCTATTTGTATATGTGTAGCTCATACAAAACAGCAGGATAAGATTTCAAAAGGCAATGCATGAGCTGATGCAGCTGCAAAGCAAGCAGCCTCAGACTCAGAAACTTTACTTTTAAATGAGGAATTACAACCCTCTGAGATTTTAGATTTAGACATGTTAAAAACAATGCAGACGCTTACTACAAAAGCAGAAAAACAAAAATGGGTAAAACGAGGTGCAATTCTTGAGAATGGACTGTACATTTCCAAAGAAAGAAAACCAATATTGCCGTCTAATTTATTTAGATATGCAGCTTTGTTGAGCCATGGGCAGAGCCATGTCTCAAAAGGGGGGATGGTACAGTTAGTAAACCGAATATTCCAAACATATGGATACACAAATTACACAAAAAAATTTTGTGCAGCTTGTCATACTTGTAACAAGCACCATGCACAAGGAGCATTTAAAACCAAGCAAGGAAGTTTTCCTATACCACCATACCCATTCCATACTATCTGTATGGATTTCATAGAATTGAATAAATGTGAAGGGAAGAAGTTTTGTTTAGTTATTGTAGACGTTTTCTAAATGGGTAGAAGCTTTTCCAACCAAAAATCCAGATGCAGTAACAGTGGCAAAAGCCCTGATAAAAGAAGTAATCCCTAGATTTGGCATTCCAGAAAGGATTTATAGTGACAATGGCACACATTTTGTGAATCAAACAATTCACCAGCTTGGGAGATTTTTTGGTATCTCCTTGAAGAACCATTGTGCTTACCACCCACAGTCAGCAGGACTGGTGAAAAGGTACAATGGTACCCTAAAGAGCAAGTTAAGGAAGCTAGTAGAGGAGACCCAAAAGAATTGGATATACTGTCTGCCTTTAGTACTGCTGAGTATGAGAATGGTTCCAAATGTAAAGGGTTTGACTCCCTTTGAAATGATTTTTGGGAGAGCATATTATGTGCCTCAGTGGAAAGCTCTCATGCCTGCAGAACAAGAGGCTGACAGTTCGTTAGCAGAGTATATGAAGAAATTGTTAATGAATAAATCTGTTTTGCAGTTTAACTCTTTTTCAGATAAGGAACAGACCAGACCAGTGGAAGCAGTCTTGGCTCCTGGGACATACATCTGGCTGAAAGTGACGAAAAGGAAGAATTGGGCGAGTCCAAAGTGGGGGGGGGCCGTACCAGGTTCTGTTGCCAATGCCTACTGCAGTCAGAGTGGCTGAGAGGACGTCCTGGGTTCATTTGACGCGTTGTAAAATGGTAAAGAACTTTCAACTTGATAAAAACTTTGTGACTGATATACAACCAGACCGAGATGGCCAAAAACAAAGCAAATAGAAGTTTAGAGCAACCCCAGAGATGTTGCATAATCATTTTGTTGTGTGTACATTTATTAACTGTAATTGTGACAATTTTCCTCTTGTTGTGGTTTATCCTACAAACAACTACGCAAGTGAAAGTGAAAAGGCGTGATGAGACGTCTGTAGACTGGCATCCAAATTTTAACACATACCTAGCCATGAAACATGTGTATGCAGAGACGATGAACATTTCAAATTACTGGGTTTGTACAGCTATACCAACAGCATATGGAGGACTGATAATGTCCGCTGTCCCTTTGGGGATAAATGAGACTTGGGAGAATTTACTTTTCGACACAGGAACTGTGAGATCACAGGATAAAATAGCTTTATTTTTACCTATCACACAAAAAGGAGTTGTATGTTTCTACAAAAATGACACTCTCCAGGTGGGCTGGAGCAATTGTAATATAACCATATCTTACCAATGTTATATTAAGAATAGTAATGGCAATACTTTTTGCAATACTAATTATGACTCGTATTTAAACTCATTGAAAACAACTATGAATGACATTCAAAGAAATCCAGTTTTGTTTAAACAATTGTCAGTTATAGATCAGAAAATGTTTCATGCAGGGCTGATGCGTATTAGTACTAAAGTAGAAAACTGTTATTTTATTTGTGGGAAAAAGGCATATAAATGGTTACCTGAGAATTGGTCCGGCAGTTGTTTTTTGGGTTACTTGGTTCCGGCAATAAGACATACTGCAGAATTATCTTTGGGTAAGATACGAAACGTAAGAGAAACAGCTCAAAAGCCCGAAGGTCTAGTTAAGAAACCTGTGAATCCAGTTGGGAAGATCGAAGCTGGTTGAAAAGACCATAATTCAGTAAAAGACAAAAGTGAATGGACTCATATGGAATTGAGTGACAGTGTTATATCCTGGGCAGGAATATTACCAGCCTATGGAGCAGTCAAATCGATCTGTGAGCTGAGGAAGTTGTCAAAACTTCTTGAAGTAATGAGTAATGCAACCTTTTCCACCATAGAACTAGTGACTGATGGACTGAATGCAATGAGAACTGTTGTGCTACAAAATTGGATGGCTCTTGACTTCACCCTAGTGGCAAGAGGTGGTACGTGCGCGCTTATCAAAATAGAATGCTGTGCTTATATACCTGACAATCATCACGAGATAAATAATCACCTAGAGGTAATTCAGCAAGTATCAGCCATGACTGAACCAGGCCCAAACCCACTGATGAACTTTTTCCAGAATCTGTTTGGGGGGTTGGGTTCCATCCTAATGAACATTCTAATTGCTATTTGTGTGGGTATACTCCTAATAGGAGCATGTGTTTGCTGTGGAATTCCCTGCATGAAAAGATTAATCAAAGATTTTGTTGATGTATCTGTTACTGAAACTTTCTACCAAGATATTGAAATTGAAAGATTGATTTCAGATGATGCTTTTTCTGAAGTATAGATTGAATGACTCACCTAGCTGAAAATCCTAAGTGGAAAAGGTTAGGAGATGAAATAACACTATGCATACTTCAAAAAAAAAAAAAAATAGAATAAAAAGTGTGATGTACCTTTAAGAAGCATTCAGAAGCATCCCAGCCGGTGCATGCAAGTACTGAGCACATGCAAGTAAGAATGTCATTTTCAGTGAGCAGCCAGAGTAAAAGCATGTATGTGTGTAGCAGTCAATTAGTTAGTTAATTTAGGTTTAATGTTACAGTCATCCATCCAGATGTGTTTGTGTGTGTTTGTGTGTAACAGATTAGTTAAACAAACACCCAAGCTTCATCGTCTCATTTGAATACACAATATGAGCGACAGTAAGGTGGAAAGAAAATAGGATTATAGTATTGTATGCATGTATAATTAGTAAGGAAAGATAGAAGGGGGAATTCAATAAAGCCTACATGGAGTGATTTTTCTGTGTAGGCAGAGTGGCATGGATCTAACACAGAAACCTGCAGCTGTGCGATCCAGTAAACAGAGCAGAGGGGGTGCACAAGCATGCAGACAAGGGAGTGTCTGTGGCATGTAAATCACCTCATAAGCAGGTGAAATGCATGCAAATCTGGAACTGCTGTTTAACTGTAGTCTCCAAACAGGCTTCATGCCTCATGAATGGACAAAAGCAACAGTCATCCCTCTGCACATAGGTAGACCATCTACAGACCATGAAAAATACACCCATAAGTCACATTAGTCTCATATTCAAAGCCATGGAAAGAATTATCATGGAAATGATCAGTAATGACATAGAAAACCCTCAGAGACTGGAATCAACAAAATTTGGTTTCACTAAGGGCAGGTCATGCTTACTCAAACTGTTTGACTTCATTGAGAAGGTCACAAAAGCAAAGGATGAGGGCAAAATGGTTCACATTGTCTTCCTTGACCTGGCCAAGGCATTTGCCTCAATATCCCACTCAGGCATTAATGACAAACTGAAGAGGTTGGATACAAATCCTTATGTCACCAGTGGATAGCCAGCTGACTCACAGACAGGACCCAATAAGTAAGAACTGGGGAGTCCACCTCTACAAAGAGGCCAGTCACAAGAGGGTCCCTCAGGGATTGGTCCTGGGACACTTCCTTTTTGGCATTTACTTCTCTGAAGTCAAGGCTCATGTCAATGGCCTCTGTCTGACTAAATTTGCAGATGATTTCAAATTAGGAGCTGTCATTGAATCCCCAACTGACATGAATGTTCTCCAAGAAGAGCTGACAAAGACAGGTAACTGGTGTCAGAGCCATTGATTAAAGTTAAATGCCAAGAAATGCATAATAGTATCCTTAAGGAAGTTATCAACTCCTGGTAGTTATCATATCGATAACACTCTTGAGCCAGTAGTTATGGACTTGGAGACACATATAGACAGTAATCTACCCTTTGACCATCACATGTTTACAGCAGTGAGGAAATCATTCTGTGTTGTGCAACTTATAAGCAAAGGCATGGAATCTAGGTCCGAGGAAGTCATTGTTCCACTGTATTCAGCATTCATCAGACCTATCACTGAGTACAATGTCCCCTTTGGTGGATCCCTATCAGTTGATTGAGTTTTCAGAAACTCGAAATTCATCTGGTCGAGACAATATGAGTGAGTTTTTGAAAATTCTAAGCTTTTTAATGGATACTGCGGTACAGTAAGGATCAGGAAATCTATCATTTTCTTCACTATAGTGTGATCTTGGAGTTGGTACATATATAATTTACAGGGGGTGTGGAGTTGCAGGGGGGGTCTTGCCCCCCTGCATAAATGTAAAAACAGTAGATTTTTGTGTTTTTTTTTTATGTTTGAGCTTTTGGAAACTCAATCATATTGTCTCATCCATTTGAATTTTGAGTTTCTGAAAACTCGATCATCTGCCATAGATCCCCTTTGGTATGTATCTAATAAGGCATATCCAGCAACTGGAATATCCACAGAGGTTCTTCATTTAAAGAATACAGGGCACAAATAACATGTCCTGTGCAGACCACCTCAAGGTTCTATCACTGTATTCTTTCTCTTACAGGCTGTTGAGGGGAGATCTATGCCTGGCTTACAAAGCACTGTCAGACCCCACTTTGATGGACCTCCTGCATATCCACAAAATAAGCAGTACCAGAATTACCCATTCTAAAGACTTAAACTTTGCCTGTGATATAAATAGGATCTGCTGGACACACAGATAAGTATCCCACAGACTGCCCCTTCTCTGGAACAGGCTTCCCCCTGATGCGAAGCAGAGTTCCTACATAAACCAATTCAATGTAACTTGGACAATTGGATTGAAAACAGGAAATTCATCTCGGGTTTGGTACCTATGTCTGTAATGGACACAGTCAGCCTATAAATGATTCATCTCCCAAGCCCTTGCTTACACTTATCAAGGGTACGATAACCTGTCAGAGATTTGGGATGCATGGCTAGGCTTAAAAAGGCCCTTATGGTCATTAACTTAGTAAACATCTACAAACCTATGAACACATAATGTTTTCAGAATCATTTTGACTTTCACACTCTTGAATATCTTCAGAAAAAAGAAGAATCCCTTTTCCTTTTATCAAAAATAGCCATGCAGGCAAGGTCAAGAACCAGTATTAACCCCGAGCTAAGCCCAATAAATTACTGCTGTGACTGTCCAGTGTAACTGAGACATGAGAACACATTTATTTAAGCTTTTCTTTCTTTTTGACAGGTATGTCTGTACAAACAGACCCACTACCATTGGGCCAGGAAAAGCTTCTATCATGCATTTCAATTTCTTTTTCTTCAAGTACACTGTGTTTCAGTTATTGCAACGGTGTACCTTTTGAAGTCAGGCGTCATTCATCTAAGTGATTAACACACACTAATTTGAACACATCTTCTGACTGTCCCCTAAACATTTTTCTTTTGGAAATATTGTTACATGCCTTAACAGGCTTACAACTAGCAGTAATATAATCACTCTTGTAACCTCATTTCTTCCCTATAAAGCACATAAAGTGCATACTTTCCTTGTTATCCCACAAGCCACATGTTCTGTCCTGCAGTTTTTCTGGTTTCTAATCTCTTCCATTGTGGAAGATATGTGCATCCCTAAATATTTTCACCACCCTCTGTCCATGGAAGCCCACATTTCTCATTTCTTCCTTTTCATAATCTGAACACTGAAGTTTTTAGGGTGATAAATTAACCTTGTTTCATCTTCAAGCCACTGATATATGTCTAATACCTGTGGTAATAGCCACCATACATTTTCTAGAAGCATCTTAACAGTTGTTGGTAAATATATTGGTTTTACTGTACTCCCTTCTTTTTCCCATCCCTCAGTCTCTACCATTATAAGAAAAAATATGTCTGTAGTGGATTCCCTTATTTTGTACCTCTTTTTAATTAACACTATCAGGTACTTCTTCATTTGTTTGAATCTTTTCTCCCAGGTCACTATATAATATTTTTATTAATACCAGTCCTAGACCCTCCCCATCTCCTAATCTAATATTCTAAATATGAATCCCCCTATTGATGGAGTCAAATGTTTTCTCATTGCCCATTCTCTACTGCTTGTACCCAGTAAATGAAATGTAGTAAAAGCCTCCAATGGTCTTTTGGCAATCTGTTCTTTGCAAACCTTACCCGAGATTTTCTAATTACCTTTAATGCTATGTCTACAGTGAACATCTTAGCAGCCACATTGCAATGGAAATTTGGTCTATAATTAGTTATAATTAATCTGTACTTATTTCATAGATGTTGCTATACAATTGTCCAGCCCTGTGTTATTGAATAACTGAACCAATTTCCATCTGACCTGTAATACTTCTACATTACTGAAATCTATTGTGTATTCAGTGGGAACTCCTGTCTTCCTGACTTTAGAATGTCTTATTGTAGCCATTATCTCTAGTATCCCTATTTATCTGTGCTCCTACCTTCTTCATCTCATTGATTTAGATGAGGATCTCTCTACTTGTTAAACATATTCACCATTACCTGTTTCTTGTTATATGACCAGAGTAGGTGGCCCTCAAAACTTCTTTGGTTTCTTTATTAGTAGTCATCATTTCCACATCAACTGCATTCCACTCACGCTGTTCATACATGTTCTTTTCTAATATTTAACTGTACCTCTACATATGCCTTTTCCTCCATAGAGTTCCTATCTTTTCCAACTCAGCCTGACTGCATCCTTCTTCCAATTCCCTAAAGTCCTGTTTTGGCACTCTAATTATCCACACCCAGTTGTCATCACTCTGTTGCTCTCCATCAGCTGTTCTCTTTTCAATACCCTTCCTAATTCCTCAACTTTAGTTATCCTTGCCTTGTTTGTTCCCCTCCATAACCCATTGTATCTGTCCTGTAAGCCCATGACATCTCCAGCCCATATTTTACCTTCCTCAGGTTTATGCAGTTCTACCAGCTCCTTCACAATACTCTGCATTCACTTTGTTTAACTATCCCCACTTTGCAGAATTTCATGTCCATCCTTTCAGATAATTGCCTCTCCTTTCTATTTCTTTACTATCAATACATGATCTGACACATTACTCTGTCATGTCTTATTTCCACCTCCTCACACATCAGTTCCCATCCATTGCAATTCTAGCAAATCTAATACTGAATGCAAATTATGTTTCACCACCATTCTTTCTTCATAAATAAATGGTCCCCATTTCTCCATACCGTCTTTAAAACATTTTGGCATTCAAAAATAAATCCTATTTTCCCATATAAGCTGTCGTATTCTATAAAAATCACAACATTAGGACATCTTGTTCAGATTATTCTTCTCACCTGTATACTTTTTATGCAGTTTTTTCATATCTATTTTAACATCTTCATTCAGACTGTATGAAGATATAACAATTCTCATTTGTTCATACATCCCTCTACACACTTCCCATCGTCCTACTCCTTATTCTATACTTCCCACCCACATCTACCACATTATCTCTCACAATAACCCAGCCCTCCTTCATTGCATCATTATTACAGCCTATTTATGTTCACCTTCTTCTGCATCCTCCTCATTTTCAGCTGGTTAAGCTAATCTACTGTTCACATGTCATGTCTAGAGGTCACACTCTGATTTTTGTTAAGCTATTTATGGCTCCCAAAATTCCATGTAATGATTTCCCATCCCCTATCCCTCCCTATCCTAAATAACCCATTGCTGTTTTTGAGATAGCCCCAGGAGGATTTTCTTCCTGTGTCACATGCATGGCAATACTTTCATCTAGTCATGAGAGGCCTGAGTTGCTGCATGCCATCCACATATCTCCAATATGTCTCCCCATGCCATAATTTTTATCTTATTTATGTGTAATTTTCACTATCATGTAACAATCCTAGTCCCTACTATGTTCCTATTTCCACTTGTGGCCTATATCTATGTTGTCTTACTCATCTTACACACTCTTCACATACTAGACATGCCACACATAATGCTTCTTCTACCTGAAGTCTCCCTTATTACATTCTGTTTTCTTATAGCATTCCCTGTTACATAGTTATTCACACCCTACTATATAACTACAAGTTTATAACTTGTACATAACAATCCTGCTAACACTGTGAATGCCCCCTATGCATTCTTTATTAACTATACCATATTTCCCTTTCCATGTGTAGCAGCATAGTCAATCCTTAGCAATCATTCTATGAAACTAACCAAGTTACTTGCCATGTTTGACAGGCATGGTTTTGAGCTGCTGGAACTACTTATAAAATTCAGTGCTAAGGACATTGATATGTTATTGGTGCAGTGTAATGAATTACAAGCACAGTTACAGTCTGATGTGGAATATGACAGGTAGAAGTATGAACATCAGCCTATTTATGGAAGTATTTAAAATATTATATTTAATATGAAAAGAAAGAAGAACAAAAAACTGGTTAGGGACAAGCAGCAGTACAGTCAAGGACAATCTTACCCAAGACCACCACGGGTTTCTAACAGCAGTACTAACAGTGACAGACAAGTGGTAACCAATAATAATAATGAGGTGGTGGTAGATGATGATGAGCAGCAGGGTGACAGACAAGTGGTAAACAATAATATTAATAATGAGGTGGTGGTAGATGATGATGAGCAGCAGGGTGACAGACAAGTGGTAACCAATAATAATAATAATGAGGTGGTGGTAGATGATGATGAGCAGCAGGGTGACAGACAAGTGGTAACCAATAATAATAATGAGGTGGTGGTAGATGATGATGAGTAGCAGGGCGACAGACAAGTGGTAACCAATAATAATAATGAGGTGGTGGTAGATGATGATGAGCAGCAGGTGCAATCGGGCCCTAGTGGTGGTCATGACTTTGATGTTGGTAATGATTATGAGCAGGATTTCCCACCATTAAGGAGGTCTGAAAGAATTAGGAACGGTAACAATAATGATTGTAATCATAGTTTTTTCCCATCAGGATTTTTACACACCGTCCAGGAGAAATCAGAGGAGAAGGGGGCATCGAGCACGGGGCCGTTACCCGTGGAACAATTATTGACTGAAAGTATTTTTGGTATAAGCAATGATGAAGTTGAAAATTTTAATTTTGATAATGAACAGAGACCTAAGATTATCATGAATACTGCACGGGATTTTAAAGTTTATAACTTTTCTAACACATGTATTGATGAGGAAATGGTCAATCTTTTAAGTAAAGGCCTCATATTTGTTCTGGCTAGTGGAGCATGTTTGGGCACAGTTTTGATGAATTTCAAGCTTTTCTTGAGAATGCTGAATTTCAAAATCATGTTTGGAGAAGGGCATAATCATCATGATATGGAAGCTCGTATCAGCAGTACATATAACCCACCTTTGCATCCAGCTTATTGTTATTTGAAAGAGCATGTGAGGTTGATTTAAAACATTTATTACCTAGTAAGTGTGATGTTTGGCAAGATAATTTGAATAAGCAAGAAAGGAGGTACTCACATATTTGATGCAGCAAAAAATTAAAATAATGAAGGCGGATAAAGGGGGACGTCTTGTTGTTATGGACATTCATGACTATAATCAGAGATTGCATGATATACTTAGCACTGACACATATGAGGAAGTTACCAGAAATTAGGTTAATTCAGCATATAGAAGAATTAATATTCTATTGAATTATTTATTTCTGGAAAATAGAATTCATATTGATGTCTATAATTATTTGCATGTAATTTCACCTACCATCCCTAATTATTTTTGGTGCTCCTAAAATTCACAAGGATGTACCCAATCCACCTTTATGGCCCATAGTTGATGGTGGCAATTCTATCACCTATGCTTGTGCCAAATTTCTTGATAGTTGGCTTAAAAAATATTGTTATTTATTTATTTATTTATTTATTTATTTTACATTTGTTGACCGGGCTAGTCTAACTGGATACATGTCCATTTTCAGTAGAGGCCTGGGGAGAAAAGCTCCAAGCATCTGCAGTGAGTAAAAAATACAATATATAGTAATAGTCAAGTGGATTACGGTACATTAGCTACATAGTACATTAGCTAGATAGGTCAGAACAAATGTTTACAGAGTAAGTTAGTAGGTTTAAGCTAAGATTAAATACAGGGAACCAAACCTTTTTTTTTTAGTACTACAGATAGGTGAGATAAAACAGAAGAGCAGGAAAAATATAGAGAGGGCAGGAGGTGAAACAGATATCAGTCTCTGGGTTAGAGCAGGGACATAGCCAGTGAGTTGTAAGATATTCTTTCAGATGCTTTTTAAACAGAATAGTGGAAGCAAGGGAGGAAAGTTCAGTAGGAAGCTGGTTCCAGATTTTCCCTACTGTGTTGGTGAAAAGTGAGTCTCCTGCTTTGTTATTTGATTTAATAGTGGAAACTAGAAGCTTATTGGATGAGCGTAGTATAGCAAGATTTTTGTAGGGTGAAATAAGGTTAGTGAGGATAGGGGTATTTTTAGGGTGGTAAAGGATTTTTTGGGTGATAACAATTTGTTGATAAAGTAGTTGGTTCTGCAGTTCTAGCCATCCCAGTTGTTTTAGGTTAAGACAGTGGTGAGTTCTAAAGGTGGTGCCAGTGGCAAATCTGGCTATGTTATTGTAACTGGTGGAAAGTTTGGTGAGATTGTTTTTTGATAGCTTGGTATATATTGCTGAAGCATAGAACAGGGTAGACATAAGGTGGGTCTGTGCTATAGTTATTCTGGCTGAAGGGGAAAGGAAGGGGTTGATTCTGTAAAGAGTGCCTAGTTTTTTGTGAACTGACTTTATAGTAGAGTTAATGTGATAATCAAAAGTAAGGTTATTATCAATTGTTACTCCTAGAAGACTAGTTGAAGTATCTGGGGATATGTTAGTTGCATTGTTGGAGGTTAATGTGAAGTGCAGTTGAGGTGATTTATGAGTTGGAGCAAAGAGCAATAACTTTGTTTTTTTGGGGTTCAGGAGGAGGCAGTGTTGCATGAACCAATTTTCAACACTGCTAAATACTGTTTGGGTGAGAGACTGCAGAGAGGTTATGGACTTAGCTGAACAAATTAAAGTGGAGTCATCTGCATATTGTATGCAGGTGGCCTGAGGAATTTTTGTATGTAGGTCATTGACAAACAATGAGAAGAGTAGAGGTCCTAAAATAGAGCCTTGGGGTACTCCAGTGTTCACAGGGAGGGATTTTGAAAGATTATTATCCCACAATATTGCTTGTTGTCTGTTTTCCAGATAGGATTTAAACCAATTTAATGCTTGTGGGTCAAGAGATTGGGCTTTTAGAATGTCTATAAGGATATTATGGTTGACCATATCAAAGGCTTTTGAAAGGTCAATAAATAATGCAGAGGAAAAAATGTTATTGTTACGATTTTTGTTTCTGGAGTCAGAAAAGGACAGAAGGGCAGTTGTTGTGCTATGAAAAAGCCTAAAGCCATGTTGGCAGTTGACAAGTAGACTATTTTGGAGAGGGTGGTTAAGTAGTTGTCTGTGTATGCATTTTTCAATTATCTTAGCAAGTGGAGACAGTAAGGCGATAGGCCGAAAGTTGGAGAGTTCAGTGGATGACCCACCCTTATGTAGAGGGATGATGTGGAATACTTTCCAAATGGAGGGGATTTTGCTTTCTAAAATTGTTCTATTTATAAGGATGGAGATGGGATAGGCAATAGCTTTTGTTGCTATTTGCAGGTATTCAGCTGGAAGACAGTCAGCAGAAGGGGTGCATCGTTTTAGTTTTTGAAGAAATTTGCAAATGAGTGGTATAGGTATCGGTTGTATTTGAAAGGTAGGAGATGGAGTCTTTGTGGTATTTAATGGGGATGTGGTAAAAGGTGGTAAAGTATTGGCTAGGGTTTGAATGGCTTCAGTAAAGTAGTTATTAAAGGCATCAGGAATTTGGTTAGAGTTATTTTGGTTGAAACCTGTTGGGGCAGGAGTTTTAGAGTGCCCTGGCTGAAGAAGTTTGTTTATGCCAGACCAGAACATTTGTGGTTTTTGCTGATGAGTTTGTTGGAGGTGAAGGTAATAATGTTTTTTGTCTCTGACAATATCTTTCCTGGTTGCATTTCTTACCTGTTTATAGTAAAGGTGATCTGATGGACATGTAGAGACTCTACATTTGGCCCAAATTTTATTTCTGAATAGGATCTTTTGCCTAGTTTCTTTAGTGAGCCAGGGGGCAATTTTGGTCCTTATTCAGGAAGAACGATAGGGGGAGTGGTAATCTAGGATCTGAAGGAATCTAGTGTTAAAATAGGTCACTGCATCATCAAGTGGAAGATGAAATATAGGTAACCAGTCACATGCTTTCAGTTCATTTTGGAAGCTCTCTTGGTTAAAAATTTTTTTGGAACGTGAGGTTTTAAAATTATTAGTAGTTTGGCTATGGATTCTTTGTTTAATAATATAGGTTAGTATGTGGTCACTAATATCGTCAGGAAGGGTTCCTGGTTTATAAGTATCATGGTGGCTGTTTATAAGTGTCCAGTCTAGAGTGGTTTCCTTGCTGCTTGGCTTATGGATTCTAGTAGGAGTGGTTATAATTTGTGAGAATCCGTAAAGATTTATATGATTGGGAGGATTAAGGGAACTGCAGGTAGCCCAGTCTATATTAAAATCACCTAATACAATGGTTTCCTGAGGTAGGTGGGTAGAGAGGTAACTAAGCAAGTTTTCAAGAGTGTTGATATTGTTTCCAGGGGGGAGATATGCGCAGATTAGATAGATAGATTTGGAGTTGTTGATTTGAAGTTTGACACTAAGAGTTTCTGAACTGGTATCTGATGGTAGGAGCACATTGAAGGGAGAAACTTGGAGTTCAGGTTTATATAGAATGGCTACACCTCCTCCCTTTTTGATTTTATGGTCAAGTCTCAAGATATTATATCCAGGAGGGGTAATCTCTTGGTCCAAAGTTGAGGGCTTTAGCCATGTCTCTGTAATACAGAAAATATCGAATGAGGGCACATCTAAGAGTGCATGTAGGTGGGTAATTTTATTGTTAATGCTATGGATGTTAAGGTGAGCTATTAGGAGGGAGTTAGAGGGTCTATTTAAAGTAGCGATTGGAGGAGGTGTTAGGTTGTGTAGGTTATTGGGAATGTCAGTATTGGGGCCTGGGTTAGGATTAATATCACCATCTAATAGGGGGTGTTGGTGAGGATATTGTATAAACTTGAGGATTTTGTAGAAATTGTTTGGGCATTTTTTTATATGGAAGTAAGTAACATGGGTAGCTCTATGGTATTTAGGTAATATATAGATAGAAGAGGAGGTAATGTTACTGTGGTTGAGGTTGTTTATGGGAGAAATTGGTAGAGTTTGCTGGTAGGGATGGTGGTGTTCAGGAAGAGAGGAGTATTCAAACAAGGTTAATGTGTATGGTATTGTGAGAGACGTAAGAGTTGAAGTTAAGAGTATTAGGTTTGTGAGTTTAGATTTGTGTGTTAGGGACATTAGGATATGTAGTTAAGGAATTTGGATGGACAAATGCAGATATGCAAGGATTCATGTCACTTTCTTATCTTATTCTACATTATTGAGTATTCAGATGAGGTGTTATTTTTGACAGTTGATGTCAAAGACCTCTTTTCTGTAATACCTCAGCAAGAGGGTATTCAAGCAATAGAGCAATTTTTGTTTGAGCAAGGGGTGCCACAATCAGAAATCAATCTGTATTCTGACTTGTCTGATATTGTGCTTTCTAAAATGTTATGTTTAACAATAGCTACTATCTGCAAAAGGTGGGGGTTGCGATGGGGTCGCCTTGTGGGACCATTTTTGCTAATCTTGTCATGGCACAATGGGAAAAGAGACACATCCTCGATAGTCCATTTGCTAGCCAAATTGTTATATATCTTCGATACCTTGACGATATTTTTATCATATGGAAGGGCAATCAACAGGCAGTGCATGAATTTGTGGTGTATATTAAAAGCACTACGCATTATTTACTATTCACTCATGCCATTGATAAGCAATAAATTAATTATTTGGATGTTAATCTTAGTAACAACATGATTAACAGGAGATTTGTTTCCAGAATGCACAGAAACCCCACTTATTCAAATTATTTCCTCCATTTCATGAGTTCCCATCCTTTATCTAATAAAAGAGCAGTTGTTAAGGGGCAATTGGTTCGGGCCACTAGCATAGTGAGTTTGGATGATGATTTTTTTGTTGGAGTGTAGGAAACTTATTGATATGTTTGCAAGTAGAGGTTACTCAGAAGGGTTATTGAATGAAGTATTTATAGAAGTTAAACTAAAAAAGAGTAATGGTCATTTCATCCCCATCCTTAATCGAGAAGGCTGCCTACCAGATATTCAGAGAAATTGTCCTAATATAGAAATAGATTATGCCACTGCCTTTATTACATTTAGTGTGCATTTTTATGAAATCAAGGCAATAATTTTAAAGAATTGGAGGCTGTTGCGTGATGAGCCTTCTATCTGTAATAAATTTCAGGATGGGATTAGGAAGATAGCAAGGAGAGGTAGGAACATAAAGAATCTTATTGAGACATGCAACTACTTAAATAAAGCACCAGGAGAAGGCATGAAAAAATGTGGGATGTGTAATTTCTGTAAGTTTATGTATCAGGGTCAGTATGTTGAGATCAATGGCAGAAAATATTTTATCCATCATAAATTGAATTGTAATTTGAAGGGAGTAGCATATGTGGCCAAGTGTAAACAATGACCAGCCTATTATATAGGAAAGACAACAAGATCCCTTAAAGAAAGGGTATATGAACATTTATATGCCATAAAAAAATGTAATTTAACAAATGCACTTGCCAAGTATGTATACATGTATAGTGAACATAATTTCGAGTTTTGTGGTATTCAGCAAGTCAAGGAACAACCTAGGGTGGTCCATGGATGCTATATTTAGAAAAAGCTGAATTAAGTGGCAACTGCTATTGTGTTCATATGGTTGGCCAGGACTCAATGACTACTGTGCAATTAACAGTTTACTGAAATTAAAAGCACTACTTAGGTAGGTCGATAGTTGCTCATGAATCTAAATCTTGGTTTAATAATTATTGATTTAGTAATAATTATTGATTCAGTCAGAATTATTTAATGTGTTTAATTATTGATAGGTAATATGTATATATATATATATATATATATATATATATATATATATATATATATATATATATATATATATATAGGTCTACTACACTTAAACGAAAGACCAAAACAATGACATACAAAACAGCGAGCCCACAACAACGAACGTTCATAACAATGAAACCCCACATAACCGACAACCAAAAGAATGTAACTCAGAACGACAATCAGAACTTGCCTTCAGCAATAGCAACACCTGTCATTGCAAAAATATTAATGCTAACATCTATTTTAGGTATGCAATAGTGTGAACAAACCCTACAGTGGTATAATCTGCCCTGTCACATATTACTTGTTGAAACCGATTGTGCCATTCAGCAAGCTTTCTCTTTTTAGGGGATGGCACATATCCTGTTGCTACTCTACTATGGAACTCATCCACACAATTTTGTTCACGAATCAGACAAAAGAGTAGGAGTGATAAATTAGTACCCCTCTCCCCAATAAGACACTTTAACCACCTATGCCATGCCTCTACGGTGTTTTGCGTTTGTGGCAAGCACAAATCATTCAACTCACTCACGTTCCAAAAACAGATAGGAAAGAGTGGTGGGAATCTCATATGTGACACAGTTCTAATGTGAAATGTCCATTGTTTGCCATGTATCTACCAATCAGAGAAGTATTTTAATACTTCACATCCTTCGTCTGGAAAACCCTGTCGCAATAACTCAGATGTAGGTTCAACTTCAGTTTCCTTCAGAAAAGTTAAAGCAACCAAACTTTTCAGTGCTAATTGAAAGGACTGCAATGAGTTATATGTGGCAGCTAAACCTAAACTCTATATTTTCCGCCACACATTCCGTGCAAAATGGAAGAGGCAGTCTTTGGAGGTTGCAGATGGAATGCTCAATCTCACACTTTTGAGAGCTGCAATTTCAAAGTCACACAAGACAAACCTGACAGCACTTTCTAGCTCATGCTCTGATAGTAGGTATAACACACAATGCCAGAAATAATTATAACATTTCAGAGACTTCTTAGAAAAGAACGCATACAGTAGAGGGATTGCCTTGTTATAACTGTCAAACGTTACAAATGCGTGAATGCTATACAGCTGTCTAATCGTAACACCTTTCTTAAAAAAGGTTCTGTCCATCAGCCAAATAGTTGCTTGGCTCAAATCGTACAGGTTATTGACAGTAGTGAAGACAACCACAGAAGTATCTGTACTAGTATCACTCATACATTTACTCACAAATATACCATCTTTTAGTGGATACTTGCTGAAATCAACAGAAGTTATTTGTATATCTTCACCTTTCTGCTCTGAACTACCTTTCTTTCGTATATGCCCCACTTGGTGTAGGAGGGCTTTCCTACGGGGAATATGACAAACAGTTTCCAAGTGGAGGCAACAGTGTCTTTCAATTAAGCAAGGGGTGTCACGACTATATGTAGCTCTGGTTTTTAGTTCTGCACAAACTTTATATCTATCTACCTCACCTGGTTCACTGATATGATCATGTGCAATGGACTTTCGCAAAATATCGCCATTAGGCATTAACAGGGTAATAGCACGTCCTTTACAGCTTTCAGTGATTTTATATTTGCAACACCAATATTGTTTATTTCCTCTGCATCTTTCTAAACAGTATAAGTACTTGTCTACCACTAAGAGCTCTTTCCCTTTTTGTGATTTAACAGTAGCATACAAGCTACCTAATACACCCAGGGCTTCCATTTTACAATACACGACATTAGTATGGTGCAGAGCACATTTTCAAATGGATCTGGCGGTTGTTTATACTTTTCAGTGTGGTAATGATGTTGCGATGTCATGGTAGGTAACGTTAATTCTGTTTAGGTAACATTAATTGCATTTCATATTACATCTATTATAACTCCTTTGTAGATGTCTATTCCTTAGCACAGTCGTTCATTTGAACATTCGTTGTTGTTAGATTTCGTACAAGTGTAGTTTCATTTTTGTGGGCTCGCTGTTTTGTATGTCGTTGTTTCAGTCTTTCATTTAAGTGTAGTAGACCCATATATATATATATATATATATATATATATATATATATATATATATATATATATATATATATATATATAGATAGATAGCTATATATGGGTCTACTGCTTTTAGTTGAATTACATTTGGTCAAAAATGATTTCAGGCAGCCCACTTCACCGAAAATTCATTTCACTGAAAACCCAGTTGGTTGAATTCCATTTGGTCAAAAATGGAATATAGCCCCTGCCCCACTGCATTGCAACTCTGCAGTGAGAATATAAAGTTAGGGGGTGGGAGGTGTAGCCCCTCCCCCACATAATTGCAGTGTATTCACTATTATATACTTGTGTAGCCATTAAAAATACACTGAAACATATAACGTCAGTAAAAACTAGATCCAAAATGTGGGAGGCTATGCCCCCCACACCCCGTAGTGTGGGGGGCTGTGCCCCCCCAACTTAATATTCTCACTTCAGGGTCACACTGCAGTGGGACAGGAGCTATATTCCATTTTCGACCAATCAGAATTCGACCAGATGCGTTTTCAATCAAATAAGCTTTCAGTGAAGTGGTCTGCCCAAATAATTTTCAACAAAATGTAATTCGACTAAAAGCAGTAGACCCATATATATATATATATATATATATATATTTTTTTTTTTTTTTAACAATTTTTCTTTTTAAACTAAATTGTATACTTTTTCATCACATTTGTTGTATATATTTTATATACATATATATTGTTTTGATGGAGATGTTTTTCTAGGTTACGTAGTTAATATAACTTATTTAATATTTTAATGGGAAAGTTTTTAAAGTGAATCATGACATCAGTTCCTTTCCTGTTTAATGGGTGGGGGCGGGAGCTGCATAAGGTTATTTAAGTCACTTGTGTTTAATGGCATTTTGGTCTGATGAAGTTTGTAACTGAGCAAAAGAAAAGCGCTTCACCTAATTAAAGTAAAAGAGAAGAATAATTTGCTTGTTTCCTTGCTGTTTTTTGTTTGATTCAGTCTGTTATTGCTGGTTTTTTGGAACAGCTTTTGGTATGAAAGTAGGGTTGGTTCTAAGACTCACCCTGCACTTATGGAAAATAACAAATGGCCTGCCAAACAGATACTCCTGTAGTAGTACCCAGAACACAATATGTAACAACATTTTCCAAGTAAGAAAGTTCAGGGGAGAACTGGCTGCAATTTCAAAGGGAGATAACGTTAGTTTCTTCAACACAAAATTATAATCCCAGGATGGAGCTATCTATTTTCTATGTGTTTTAAAATGTAAAACCATTTTAAGAACTACTTGGCTTGGAATAAAGAAGAAATGGAGAATTTAATGGCAGACAACTAGAGATGTCTGAAATATGCATTTTGATGGAAGCATAAGAATGGCCTGATCTGAATAAATCTCACAGAAACTGGAGAACCAGTGGAGCCCCCATCTGGGATGGATCTTGGTCTCTAATACTGCATCAAGTAGAAACTATTTTACATTTGGCAAAATATGATTTCCTAGTAGCAGGTCTGCTAGGCTCTGTTAACATCTGTTGTGTGTCCTCTGAAAAGACGAGTCTAAATGAGGTAAAAAACATTACCCATACAGTCAGATGGCAGCAGTGAATGTTGGGACAGATTACAGATCCCTTGTCCTATGTGAGTATGTCCACTCATTGAGGAAGATTTTGGTAATGCCCCTCATCAGGTATATGAGAAGGGAAAATCAATGTTATCTGGGCCAAAAAGGGGTTATAAAAAGTGTTTTTTAGAGTACTACTTACTACTTTTTCTTTAGTAAGACTATTATAATCAAAAGAAAGAGAGGAAAGGCATAAAAGAACACCCTTGTCCAAGGAAAAGACAGAGTATCTGTTTTCCAGGACAGTTTACAAGGAATATTGCCACAGAACTGCTGCAACTGTCTGTCATGAATAAAAGCAAACATGTATAGGTTCATAGGTTCATAGATAGAAAATTTCTAGACTAATGGCTTAAGAGCCCTTACAAGCATAGCCAATATAATCTGATTTTACCCAATATATGGCGCCTAGGGGTAAGAGGATGGCATAGATTTGTGCCTGTGCATTGAGTATCTTACAGATTGACCCTGTCCATAAGGTCAATGACACTACTCAAGGTGTGAATTTGTGATTCCCCATCCATTGATCCAAACTGCACTTGAAGAGACCCAGGGAAGGGCTCAGCTTAATGTGAATAGTCACCCTGTACCAAAGAAGGGGCAATCTCTGAGACATTTCTGTCTCTCCAGCATGTTTTGTTGGAGTCGCTAACTAAGTTTAGATCTCTAGATCAGGTGACTCTTGTGCTATTTGACTTGAGGATGTGTTGCAGCTCCATCAGGGCTGGATTTGTGAGTGCATATGCATAGGTCACCACTTTATAGTCGGTAGCAGACTTAGTAAACGGATAGGGCTTTTAGTGTATCTGCATAGGACACATAGTTCACACCCTGTATATTATTTGTGAGGGACCTCTGAGGTTAGTCCAGCTGCTGTAAGTGCCTAGTTAAGTATATGCCAAATGTCGCATTGTACTCAGTTATTGATCTAATGAGGGCTGAGTATAGAGAGACTGTAATTTCCTTGGATTTGGATACCATACCTTTATTTATAAGTTGTTCCACATATAAGGATTTCCTCACATCTGTAAACACATAGTGCTCAAAGTTTAGGCTACTATCTATCTGTGTACCCAAATCTCTCACCCCCACAAGTGGGAAATCTCCTGGAAGATTCTGGGTGTAACATCCATTTGTGAGGGTATGTCATGTATTGCTCAGTGAGTCTGCTATTGTGTTCTGCTCTGACAAAATGATGAAGATGCATGAAGCCACGTGACCTACAATTCTGATGGATCCCTTATTGTGGAACTGGTCTGGTGAGCAATATTTAGGAATAGCTGGTGGTAAAAGGAAACTGTCTCTAGAGGAAGGTAGGCTACCATCAGACAAGTGTCTAGAAGTCATTCTAGAAAAATGAACCAGTGAGACAGGACCAGGGAGGACTTTTCCAGATTTATCTTGAAACTTAGACTGAGGAATAGATTCATGTAGAAGCAAACAGCTGCTACAACATCTTGGGTGGAAGCAGCTAGACTGAGGCAATCATTCTGCTAGGGTAAATATGAATTTCTTGAAGTCTATAGAATGGAGCCAAACATTTTTGTATACCCTTGAAGTGGCAGACAGACACAATGGCAAATTGCATCTCTAAAACATAGAATCTTAGATAACACCTGTGTTTTTTGTGAGTAAGGATGTTAAGATATTCATCTCTGAGGTCTGGGAAGACCAAGTAAACCTTGTGTGGGACAAGAGAGAAAATAGACTGCAAGGTTAACATTTTGAACTTCTGGGCATTGAGAAAGGTCTTTAGAGCCTTTACAGCCAAGACTGGTCTCCAGTTACCTTCATTCTTAGGTACTAGAAAATACTTGCATAGAAGCTCTTTGCTTGTTGTGACAACATTTCTGATAGGATTTTGCAGGATCCCTGAGTGTAGAGGTGGATATGCCAGCTGCAGTTTGGAACCATGCTGAATTACTGTCAGTATCTAGGAATCTCATGTTATCTGTCTCTAGAGATGTAAGGAATGAGAAATATGGACTGCAAGAATGAAGCTCAACAACAGGCATGCATTTTTTATGAAAGGAAGACCCTTAGGATGTAATCTTTTCTATTTGTATCTCCATGCCACTTTTTTCTTGAATTTTGTGGAATTTGTTAATCTGTTCTGAAGGGCTTCTGACACACAGTTCCAAGGGTGGAAGGATAACTTGTCTGGTATCAAGGAGGTTGGGGACAAAATGTTGTTTCATTCTTTGCATTAATTTTCCTCATTCCTCTAACTTATTAAGTACCTCAGCAAATAAATTCCCCATAAGCATTAACATCTACAGGAAAATTCTACCGTCTGATCCAGGCAATCCTGCACTTCAGTGTTCATCTGGCTGCAGCTTTGAACACAGCTTTTACTGCATTTTATGAACATCTTATTGAGAGTTTGATAATTTGGAAGGTGAAATTGACCATATTTGGCAAACGTTTTTTTTTTAATGTCAGAAGCAAGAAGGTAACAACAGACTGCTGCATATCAGGAAAAAAAAAGTTAAGTAGTTTGCCATATGCATCTGACAGCTGATTGCTCTGAAATTCAGTGCAGAAGAGGCACACACCTTCTTTCCATCATAACTCTCAACTGTCCAGATCTTCACAGAATGTCTAGATTTTTGCCTCATATTTTTGGTCTGTTATTCATAAATTTTTGATTTTCTGGCAAATGATTGCCAAATCATTGAGGGAGGACTGAAGCCAAAAAAATAATGATAGGCTTTTGAGTTTCAGACTTCATGTCCTTCAGAAAATTCATTTAATGGAAAACCTGTTATTCTATCAACTTTCTAAGTTATTAGAGCAACATTTAAAAACCTGTCCTTATTTTGGGGCCTTTGTCCTCACATTATTTATGGCTTTGTCCAGATTTTTTGCTTTAAGAGGTTGAGGTATGCTTCCCATACCTGTTAAAAGCACTGCTGTCTTTTTCTTTTGGGTCAGGGTCAGAAGAAGCAAAGGGTTATGAACTACAATCTCTGTCTAGATATATCACCATCAGCTTAGCAATAGAGTTTCTGAAAAGAAATTTATGAAATCTGGCACCTTTTAAAATCTGCCTGGTTTCCTAGGTGCAGGAAGTTGAGAGTCAGGAGAGGAAGTCCCTTATAAAGCCCCCAGAACTGGAGGGATAGCTACAAAATTTGATGAATCCATGCTCAGAAAGACATAGTATATTTCTGAGCCCCCAAAACTTCTCTTCCCTCTCAGTTGAAGAACTTTTTTTATTTCAGATATGACATCAGAGAAAGAAGTTACTTCATTTTGAGAATCTGGTGATAAAGTGCTCCCAGTTTCTGATTTACAGGGGATGCTCATCTGGCTTGCTATTAATGTTTTTTTTTTTTTTTTGGATAGACAAGTACCATGCTGGGGACTTTCATGCCAAGAAACACAGTTTTAATTGTCCTGACTGTTTGCACAGCTGGGGAATTAGAATCAGAACTTTCTCCTTTCTTTATACTTGCACATTGTCCTGGGTTAAGAGGAAGAAGGAGATCTCTTCCTTTTTTCCCTGACAAGACACATTGGCTGTCAAACTTGTACCAGTCCTCCTGGGTTCCCTTCTGACTAGAAGGATTAGAAGGGGGGCAAGTCTTCTGGGATTCTTTCTTTGGGTTGTCTAGTCTGTTAGTTTGTGAGAAAGACTCAGATGTCATAACTTCCACCAATGACCGAGCTACTTCTTCCCTTTTCAGGAGTTTAGATGTTCCTCCTTCCCAATCAGTAAGGATAGCATGATATACTCCCTTCTTGGCTAAGGATGCTTGAAGTCCTGTATGACAGGATGTTCATTGTTTCTGGTCCATAGCAGTTTTCCATGGAGTCTTGCCAGAGGGATTAGCTAAATAAGAGTAATGGCCCAAGGGTTCCAAAACTATCTTAGGAATCCATCCATCCTTCCCAGACCAATGGGAAGAGTGAAGAGTGGACAAATCAGTCCCTTCAGAAACCTCTCTTGAAAATTGTCTTTATCTGAGGGGGGTGAGAGATTTGTGGAAAAAGAGTCAGCATCCTTGGATGTGGATGACAAAACCTTTAGGACATTGGTGCTAAAAAAAAGTGTCAGGGAACTAAGCCTACGTCTGTTTTTTTTCAGGGGTAAAGGATAAACAGATGTTACAAAATCTGACATTGGCTACTCAAACAGAAAACACAAGCCACATTGTGAATCCTTCAAAATTATCTATCTTCCACATGCATGGTTCCCGTTCCCTATCCTGACAGACATATGCTATGGTTTAATATAACTTTTCACACAAAAAATATAAGGAAGTCTCAAACATGGCACTAATCTGCCCAGAAAATGTTAATAGCAAACCAACTGCCAATAAAGAAGGCGCTATGAAGATGAGATGTCTGACTAAACATACCAATGATAAGAAAGCTATGATTTTTGGTGCTCATACATCCTTGTTATACCAGCATGCCTGTGTGTGTGCTTCAGTGGACATTCACCACACAAAAAGGGGTCACAGCAATGATCTTTGGTAATAATTTCTGAAACTTTAGAAGCACATTGGGTAAAGTGAAAGTGTGGGAATGCATAAAGGAACATTCCTGTCTAAGGGAACAAGAATGCTTATGTTGTCCAATTGTGGCTGCAAGGATTTATCAAACAGAATTTTCTCAACTGCCTGTTTTGAAAGGAGGCAAACAGAACTATTTGATGTGTTCTCCACATCTGGACCAAATCCAGGCTGATCTCTAGCCTAAATTTCCACTCATGAGGGTCTGCCATAAGGTTTTTCTCTGATGAGATGTATGAGGCTTGAAGCTTCAGGGAATATTGTAAGGCTAGATTTCCAACAATCATTGCCAACTGGCAAAGATGGTATGACCTTGAACCCCTTATCTTTTCAGGTACCACAACAATGTAGTGTCTACGACTAATAAAAGGGGACCTAGAGACCAAACGTGATGAAAAATGTTAAGATCTGAATCACTGCTAACATTTATTTGACATGCATGTGCTTTGCAGCATCTGAAAGACCCTGTTCACCTTTTACTTGAACTTCCCTGAGCATCGTTCTTTATGCAAAATCTGATAAGTCCATCTGGACAAAATAAACTGTGGTCTGGAGGGAGGAAGGTAGGTCTGGATAGAGAGGCATCTGATTCCTCCACCACTGTAACTCTCATTTCAGAAAATCCAGCACTGTTATCTAGAACTCCAAGGGAAGTATATGCTGGGTCCAACAACTTTTCTAAGTACCATTAAATCTTTCTCATGTGGAGTCTGCCCAGTGGTGTCATGAGGATAATGCCAAGAAGCCTAGAATTTTGAGAAACACTCTTGCAGAGGTATGTTGTTGAACAGAGAAATCCCTGAAATGTTCTGAACAGTCAGGACACAGTCTTTTGGTAAAAAGGCCATATTTGTACCTGTGTTTATCATACATCCCAGGAAGACAATTCTTAGCGAGGGTGTGAAACAGGACATTTGTAGGTTCAGCTTGAAGTTGGAAGCAATTGGAATGTGATGACTAGCATCCTTCAGATGTAAAGTTCCTATGAGAAAGTGGTCCAGAAGAAGGGATAGGACCATCTGCAGGGTGAGCATTTTGAGTTTGGTACTTTCAGAGATGTATCTAGGTATGACAACTTTAACACTGGTTCCCATGATAGCTCCTTTTAGGATACCAAAAAGATGCAGCTGCGGCAAAGGGGTAAAGAGAGCTTCAAGATCAGAGTACACTGTGTATTTCCTCATAGCTTTTTAGGAACTGGTTCACTAGCAGTTTTATAGACATTTTCTAAAGCTGGTAGCATAGAGAAAACAGTCAAAACATTTGCAATCTTATCCTCAATAAGATTGTAAACTCTTCCAAATTCTGCCGTACCTACAGATTGCCTCCATCTCTAAACCTAGCTAGCATCTATGGAAAGGTGAAAACTCAACTGAATTTTCTGAACTTGGTCACTCTCCAAAGAATCAGATTGGAATAATTCAGGTTGTTCAGAACTGTGTGCATCAAAGTACCCATCAAATATGTAGTGTTAGAGTGATCTCTAGAAAAGGTAGCCCCGTATTCATTCTAAATAGGAGCATAGTCTCCAAGATTAGCTGACTGAAAACACTCTTAACTAATGAAACCACATCAGCCATATACATGGTAATAATCTGATTGTCTGTTGAGTGGTGACATTTCTGTTTCTTCTTACTATGAACTGCACTGGAGGACAAAATATCTAGGGAAAAAGCATTATATCCAGCAAGCTGTCTATTACCCTGGACCTCTCCTACACCTAAAAGGGTTACTTCTCCAACACCTGAGCCAGGTACTGGAACAGACCTGGAGGATGTGTTTGGACTGTGGGCTCTCAGCAGATGATGACAGGGAAAAAGGCAGGTGGTCTACAGGCCGACTTATGGCAACAAGAGATTCACAAGCTGTAGGCTAAGACAGTTTCTATTGCTATTTTAAACAAAACTAGATTTGATTGGGGGGGAGTGGTCCACCATGGGTCTATATTATAACATATATTATAACATCGAAGTCTAAAAACTTAGAATGTTATAATATTGAACCCAACAGAGCGAACGCTGGAAATAGCGAACCTGCAGAACACCGAATACTTTCCTAGAGAAACTATTCGGTGGGTGGTTTCTGCAGCTTTTCTATTTCCTCAACTGTGGAGCGAAAGTTATGGACTGGGTTAAGGTAAGTGTGCGAACGAAGGTGAGTGTGCGATTTAGCATGGGTTAGGTGAGTTAGGGTTAGGGTGCGGGTCAGGTAAGTGTGAGATTGTGTGGACATGAGGGTTAGGGTGGGGTAGGTGAATTAGGGTTAGGGAGCGGGTAAGGTGAGTGTGTGATAGTTAGAGACCTTAGGGTTAGGGTTGGGTTAAGGTAAATGGATAGCTAGTGGTGTATGTCTGGTTTAGTGTAGGGTTTTGTGAAGTGTATGTGTGTGGATTATTTATTTTGGTGTGCTTGTTTTGTGTGTATGTTTGTCGGAACAGCAAATTTTTTCCATGGGAAAAAATTACCTATTCTGACTGTTCGGTTTTCTGGTGTTTCGATTGAATGGGTTCAATATTATAACATTCAAAGTTTTTAGACTTCGATGTTATAATATAGACCTGCTCCACCATATCAGGATCTACCAAGTCAGGGAAAAAATACCAGATGAAATAATGCATTGACACTATTAAGAGCTAACTAAGGGCAGCAATAATAGAAAATATAAACTATGTTCCCACATAGCAAATAGGGATAAACTGCATAAAATATACCATAAACAGTTTAAATTTTGCTAAGCCTTATACTACAATCTGAACAGTGCAGTAAACAGCTACACACAAACACATACACACACACACACACACACACACACACACACACACACACACACACACACACACACACACACACACACCAATACACACACACCAATACACACACACACACACACACACACACACACACACACACACACACACACACACACACACACACATATAGGATCATCAGATCACAGGCAATGACTAGACTATGACCTGGAGGTCATTTTAAGCCTAGCCATTTCATTCCAATACAATACCATAAAAATGCTACTCAATACTCAAGATTGCATTTAGTGATGACTGCTCATGTCCAGGAGGGTTGTGGGCACTATCCCCAGTAAGAATTTACAGTGCCCCATCCACTCATCCAGGTTCCTCTTGAACAGTGTCATAGAGGTGTTCTGTTTCAGATGAATTGGTAGCCTGTTCCAAAGATGTGGCAGTCACTGGAGATAAATCTGTCACACCAGCATATCCTATTTAAGTCACAGGCCATATTTAGGTCCCTAGAACAGGTAGCCCATTCCCATTTGATTTACTGATATGCATCAGTTTCATTAGGTTTGGGTCTTTGATTGCTTTGTAGACCAGAAATAAGTCTCCCCTAAGACATCTATATGATATGTAGTATAGTGACAGGGACTTTAGTTCGTGTGTGTAAGGAAAACGATGGAGCCCCTTAATCTTCATTGTTAGAAACTTCCGAGGTCTCTCCAGTTGCTGCAGGTGCTTTGTACAGTACATGCCAAGCGGATCATTATACCCAATTATGGGCCAGATTAGTACCAAGATTAGAGGGGTTGTAACCTCTTTTTCTCTCAAGGCAATGCCTTTACTAATCAAGTGTACTACATAGAAAGCCTTCCTTACTACAGTAGACACATGGTGGTTGACATTAAGGTTGCGGTCAACTTGTGATTCCAGGTCCCTTACCACTTTGTGGGTACTTAGGGTATTGTTGTTGATTTGATAGTGTGAAGGGACATTGTTTGTGCTGAAAGGAATGATGATGCATTTAATTGCATTCAGTTTGGGACCATGACTAATAGACCAGTTGTTGTTCTGTGTGAGACCCTCCTGGACTATACTGATATCATTTGGGTATTCAATGATTGCACCAAGTTTGCAGTCATCGCAAACTTGGTCAGCCACAGCTCCTTCATTTTGCTCTAAACTTCTGAGAAGTCTATACTAAACAGTAGGGGGTGCAGCACTGATACTTGTGGCACCCCACTAGTAATAGGTCTGCTGGCTGATGTGGAGTCACCCCACTTTGATTGTGTGTGTTTGGTCTGTGAGCCAGCTGGCAACCCATCTTACAATGAAGGGGTTTACATTCAGGTTTCTAAGTTTATCAGTAATGCCTGAATGTGGGATTGTGTCAAAAGCCTTTGTCAGTTCGAGATATGCTGTGTGCACAGATTTGCCCTCATCAATGGCCCTGGTCACAATTTCAAAGAAGTACACCAGATTTAACAGGCAGGATCTGCCCTTGATGAAGCTGAGTTGGGTAGGATCTAGGGTTTGGAGGTTGCCAATGTCTTTATTTATGAGGTCCATAATTATGCATTCCATGGCCTTACAGATGAGGCTGGTCAGGCTTATGGGTCTGTAATTCCCCAGGTCTGTTGCTAGGCCACCTTTGTGGGTGGGGAATAACTGTTGCTGTTCTCCATTCTGCAGGAACAAAGCTTCTGGTTAGGCTGATTGAAAGGGTACTTAACGGTGATGCTAGTTCATGTTTTTCCTGTTTAGAAAACAGTCTGGGATGTCAACTGGTCCCATAGAGGCTGTGTACAACAAATAAACTTGTAAAAAAAACAAACCAGGATCGACCACACACAAAGGCTTTATTGGTAAAACTTGAGAACAGCAAACCAGCTTGCAAAGTCCTAAGCGCTTTCACCCATCCAATTCGTAGGGCATCATCAAAGTCACTCTGATGATGCCCTACAAATTGGATGGGTGAAAGCGCTTAGGACTTTGCAAGCTGGTTCACTGTTCTGAAGTTTTACCAATAAAGCCTTTGTGTGTGGTCGATCCTGGTTTGGTTTTTTTACAAGTTTATTCATTGTATTCATTGTATTTTGGCCATAGAGCCTGTGTATTTGCCTTGGACAAGGATTTGAGGATCTGCTGTTCAGATATGTAGGGTTTGATGGAAGTTTAGTGGGAAGGTCTGTGATACGTTAGGAGGGGATAAGAGAGAGAAATTTTCACCATACCTATCTGATAGCAGGTTTTCTATCTCTGTGGGGTCAGTGTGTGTGATACCGTTGGTCACAAGTACTTCACATGCTTGGATCCTACCTTTTACGCTACATACATAGCTGTACAAGGCATTATGGTTATCCTTGGCTGTACTTGCTAAATGTCTCTCAAATGAGCTCTTAGTGGATTTAACAAGTTGGCTTTTATGCCTGTTGAGACTGAGGAGGGTGCTTTTCCATTGTTTGGGCATTGCCATTGTTTTCTTGGACAACAGCTTTTTGCATTTATTGTAAAGTTTGTTGATGCTAGATGCCCACCATGGCAGCTTATTTTTACTTGGGGTTCTAGCTTTGATTCTTTTTGATATAACTGAGTTATACACTTATGCAAGTTATTGTACACGGCTTTAGCTAAGTATTGGCGTAGTTCCCACTTACAGCCTGGGGTGATGCTTGGAATGCATTTATACCTTTGCCTAGGATGGTATAGTTTGCCTTGGTGAAGTTTTTTAGTCTGATTTCACCCTTTGTGAGTTGGTGTTAGTGCCAGCTTGAAGGTGACTGTCTTGTGGGCAGATTTAACTAGAGTGTTTGACAGTTGCCACAGATCATCTGTTTGACATGTTAGTGAGGACCAGATCTAGAATGTGTGTTCCTCTTGTGGGTATGAGCAATTTGTTCCTGAGCAGTTGAATTAACAAAGTCAGGTAACTTTTGTGCTAATAACTAGGGGCTAACCTAAGTATCCCAGATGAAGGGTGGGATCATTGAAATCACCCATAACCAGAGTATTTGGCAAAATTTGGATTGTCTCCAGTTTAGTCAAGTAGGCTTCATGAGCATTGTGACCCATGGAGGGGAATCAATAACTGGCTATGACTTGAATGAGGGTCTTACACACCATAACCTGGACTTGGAGCAACTCCATGGAGTTGTCTGGTCTTACTAATCAGGAGATGAATTTATCTCTAATATAGATAGAAACACCACAGTTTGATTTTTACAAATTCATTTTGCAGTCTACAGGTGTGAAAGGCATTGTATCCTTGCAAGGCCGGGATACTCTCTGAGGCCTCTAACCAAGTTTCTGTGACTGCATAGGCATGTACATCTTCCAGCAGTATGACCCTTATTTTGTTCTGATTGGCTAATTTCAGGTCAGTATTGTTTTGAGACCTTGCCTAAAAAAGCCACTATGGGGGAGGCAAGAGCCTTTACCAGCACCTGAAAGCCTAGAGGTCCCTGATGCAAATCATCTCTAGCAAAGCAGCGAGGTTTGTCAACCATGGTTTCCCAGGCTGACAGGAAATGGATCCCCTCTGAATGACACCAAAAGCTAAGCCAATTATTGAAATGAATAATTTTTTGTTTATACTGTGGCATTATTCTAGGTGAGGGTAATATGGTGGTCAAGGCTAGGGACATACCTGCCTGGCACACATACTCAGAGAGCTCAACCACATCTGTTTTCATATAGTCCAGTGAGGTACATCTCAGGTCATTCACACCAACATGAACTATGACAGAGTCATAATGGTACTTGTTGCTGAGAGATCTGAGTGCATGCATGACTTGATGAATCCTGGCACCGGACAGGCAGATGACCATGACTTTCGCCTTGTCCACCATGGTGAGTGGTACATCCATGTGTCTCACTACTGAGTCTTCAGTGACAAGAACATTTGGTTTTTGAGTGTTACACCTTGTGGGCAGGGTGGATGAGGAACTGGTGTTGCTATGTGTCATGGGTGCTGTGGGGACTGTGTTAGTTGTAGCAGTCTTGTGTTTTGGGGGTCTCTGGTGTTTTTGTAAGTTTTTCGAGGGAACCTCTGCATATGTAGATTTTTTGTTTGATGCATACTGTGTGTGTAAGTAATGGTACTATGTGCATGTGTAGTGGTGGTTGAGTTGACAACCTCTTCTGTGTTACTGTTTTGAGTGTGAGAGAGCATGGATTCAAGATTCTTGGTTTAGATACATCTCTCGCACTCTGTCCTAGAATGAGTTATTAGTTGAGGTTTGCTAGTGTATTTGAGGCAATTTCTACACTCCCTCAAGAGACCCAAGTCAACAAGGTTGGCAGGAGAAACAAGGGTAGTTCAACAGTCCATTATGCTATATTGAAGACTGTTGTCCCCAGAGGTGGCTTTTCAAAATCATTCACGGAGGAGCTCAGTGGTTGGATATTTCTGCCTCGGTTTTCTTTTTGTTTGTTTTTTTTGTTTTGTTTTTGTTTTGCTTGTGGTTAATAGGTTACAGCTCACTAGCAGTATTTGTTTGACTGGGAAAGCACTAAGGGTGAGGGCTTTACTAGTGTGCTACAGTTGTATTATCCAGCTTTGACACACAATTGCTTGGGAGTGCTCAGTACTACACAATGCGCAAACAAAGAGAAACCTGCTCAAATGAAAGGCCTAAATTTCAGAAGCTAAAAACTTGAAAAAACTTTAAAAAGATTCAAAAGGGCCAATGAGGATGCTTATTCCAAGCCCTAGACTGACCTCCCATTACCAGACAGGGTCCAATCAACAGAATCCTCTCACTAATAGTTTACTATCAATATTGCAAAAGGCAACATGGTTTCTGTTCACAATATCGACATAAACCATTGAATCCAGAATCCTGACCACAATGTCAACTCAAATGACTGAGACATTTGGGTCGACATTGTCAACGAAAACATCACATGAAAGCTGTATAGGAGCTGATGTATAGCGCCCCCCACACCCCCTCCTACTAATATATTCCAACTCCAAGATCGCACTATAGTGGGGATATGGATGAATTTCCAATCCCCACTGTACCGTGATATCCGTACATATATTTGCATAAGTATGTTCGATTATCCCATACACTTTTCATTTTGTGCACGACATTCTGATTTTCTGCAGAATACATGCTGACAGAATGTATTTCACACAAATGATAGTAAACTACATATATATATATATATACACATATATATATATATATATATATATATATATATACAAAATATCTCTCTCTCTCTCTCTCTCTCTCTATATATATATATATATATATATATATATAAAATCAACAGTAAGAAACTAAAAGCATGTAATAATAAAAAGCAGTGTCAGTGGCACAACATGTAGCATACTCACATCTGGTGCAGAAGGCTGTGGGTTCTGTTCGAGCACCAGGTACATCAGTTACTAATGCTATAGTGCAAGACGAGGTAGATACTACACTCCTGAGTATGACATCCTTTGAATGAGATGTTAAACTGACTCCCTGTATGCTTGAGTTAGTAGTAGTTCATTTGGATGTAAAAGATCCCACAGCACCTATCCAAAAGAGTAGGGCTTCTTTAATTACAATATTCTTTGCAAAATTATGTACAATTTTAAATATTTACATATTTACAAATTTGTACAGCATATATGAAAATTATCTTTTAACTTGTATCCCTTTTGTTCTTATTAGACCCCCCACACCTTTTTCCATAACCGCCATCAAATTTTTTGTAATATCATTGCTAGCATTCATTTTCCATTAAACATAATTTTGTTTATCCTTTCATTTAATGTAGTCCATATGACATAAAGCACTTTTCTTCTGTCTTTTCAACAAATTCTTTGCTTTTGTTCTTATAATATCCATAGTCAATCATGTCAATACTGATCTTACTCAAATTGTTAATACCTTCAAAAACTTTTCCTTACAAAACTTTTCACACAGTTTAATTACCCTTTTAAATAAAAAAAAAAAAGTTTCTGTAGTTTCTTTTTTACCACTTACTTGTTTATATAGCATATTTCTTTTTATTGCGAGTTTGTTAGCCTCCATAAAAAAATCTTGACATTTTACTTTCTATTTCGCCATTCAGTTCTTACTTTTATAGTTCTAATCTTTTCTTCTGTTAACTTTGTATCACGTGCTTGTACCAAAATTTTCTTTCAGTTTCCTTAGTTTTTAACTTCCATAAAAATATATTTTTCTTGATTGCATTTAATTTCTTCATTTATATATTCTTTGTCTCTTTAAAATCGTTCCATCATTTCCCTAAATTTGTCATGTTTATTTTTAAATAAATTTCTCTAACTATTCTATTAAGACAGAATTTATTAAATATTTTTCCCCTAAATGATAAGTTTCCAAAAATTACAAATTTTCTTTATTTCTTCTATTATTTTTTTATTGATCTCTACTTGTATTCCTGTTTCCAAATATTATACCTAGTACAGAAATGTCCACTCATTGCAAATTGTATGCCTCCTATCTTTACTGTATCACCCACCCTGGATTCAAATCCTGCATCACCTAGCCTTACTTTTCTAAACGTATAACTTCTGCCACAGGAAAAGTTACCTGCTAGGTACATTTTCTTCACTGAGTACTATCCAGAGTGATGACTGTTGTGTAATGTTGTCAGGTGTGTTTGCTCTACAAAAGGCAGCCCAAATTAATTTTTTCACTTTTTTTAGGATGTGAACTTTGTTTATGTACTGCCAAATGTAAAAGACATTAAAAAATTTAAGAAAATACCTTGTTTTGCAAAATACCACTTGTACTTTATATGTAACTGTCACCTACATATTTTTTGTCACCATTATCAAGCTTATGTCATAATCTACTTGCTCTATTCCTCCCTCTCCCTCTGTCTATGTATGTTCCCCTTCTGTGTCATCACTGTGTATCCATACCAGTTGCACAATGCTTGATACTTAGCAACAGCTGTATCTTAGAAGAAAGGCAGTACACAGCTCTTGGTAAAATCTTGAGTGTTTTGCCTCTGCATTACTTTGATGCTCTTAGCACTATTGTGCTTAGCTATGTACAGTCCAGTTAATCTTATAATGAACAGGCTGAAAAGTTGAATGTGCACATGTACGATGTATCATTAGAAAGCATTCTGCATTGGATCATTTAGTATGCTTTAGGCTGTAATGTTAAAATTATCATTGCTATGATGAAGCCTGATGTCTACATTCTTCCTTGCCTAACTGTTTTTTACTGTCCATTCAAACTCTTAAAATTAAGGTTGCTAATGTCTCAGTCATTGTTATACATTCTGAGCCCTACTATTGCAAACTATTCCCTATTGCAAACACTTGATGGTTCACAGCATGACAGATAACTTATCAGGAAAAAGCATAACAGTAACACACCCCAAAGATGTTAAAAATGCCCCATAAAAATATAGCATTCTTTGTCTGTCATTATCCCTGTCTTTGTGCATATGTCTGTTTTTACTGTGTCATATTTATTGGCTACTAGATGTAATGTACATTGTCATAAATGTAATGAACACTAATATGTACATTCTCCTTTGCTCCAGTTTGTTCTCAGAGTTGAACTTTAAGTAGGAGTTCCTATGTGGCGTGGTTAGATAGCACTCAGGACTGCATGTTTGCTTCAATCTGTTCTCAGATTTGAACTTTGTTAAGTAGGAGTTCCTATATGGCGTGGTTAGGTAATACTCAGGTCTGTTGATTTGTTTTGGAATAGTGATAATGTTTGAATTCAGATGTATTCCAAAGTTTTCTTAAATGTTTTTATGACTCCTTTTTGTCTTGGATACACATTTGATTAACACATCATTTGCTTGCTGTTGTATTGATGAGATTGCTTCTTATTTTGAATGCTGTCATTTACAGATCTTGCCTGAATTATTGTGATTACAAACCAAATAGTAACACAACACAAATATGTGCAGAAATGAATCCTAAACTAATCTCTTAGTATGTCTGTATGTCTATTCCTGTCTCCAAATATCCATGTGTAAATCATGACACCAGGAACATGACCATAGCATATATTGTACCGTTTTTTATCAGATTCAGACATGATTGTATGTTTATACTGCTTATTTGCACAAATGTCAGCATAGAGCACCATAGGCTACTGCTAATTTCCATTTTAAAATCAGCACCCTATGATGTGATTATGCATGTACTAATACTTTGCCATCAGCTGTGCAATTGGGTCTGACAGCAGTGATTTTCAGGGACAGAGTTAAAAAAGTCTATATCAAAGAATTATGTGAGTAGGTTGTACAAGTTTTGTATATGTTAATGGAAATTTGATACCAAGGTATCTGGATTTCAGAATGATGACTCAATTAATACAGTCTGTTAATATATATCTGCACTCCAGTGGTTACATTTGCAACTTTGTTACAATGGTGTGTAATGTTTTCACACATAATATATCACTAACATTCAGAAGTGCACTGTCATATTTTGGAAGTGTCTGTTTATACTGTCAATGCACATTGTGCTATCATGAGATAGACAATCGACAGTGACACTATAAATGTTTACTATTTGCATGCAATCATTCCGGTATGAACTTGTATAAATGTTTGCTTGAGAAACCACTCTGTGTTATGATTGTGATTGTCACTTACACACTATACCATGAAACAGGTGCATGCGATTGACAGTAACATATGTACATGAACGATAGTATATAGATGTTAGCAGATGTGTATGTAATTACATGGGGCAAGCACAGTGCTGTTAATTGGCCTCTCCACATGCATTTGTCCAAAAACATTGGACGCATAGTTGCTGATGCTCCAAACAGTGAAGATTTTTATTTACAAATGTGAATTTTCACATTATTAAAGTCAGACTTCTTCTGTGGCACTTATAATTCATGTTGTGTTTTCGAGATTAACTAATTAAGAAGTTGGTTCAAATTTAACAGTGGTGTGTGTGTGTGTGTGTGTGTGTGTGTGTGTGTGTGTGTGTGTGTGTGTGTGGTTCTAATGACAGGTTACTAAAGCTTCCACAACACATGTACTGTGTCCACTTCTACTCAGGCAAAAAATGTAACTTTGCACACAGCTCCCTCTGCTCTTTATCTCAGTTTTACCACAAGCATCTTCTCTGCAACACACTGATAAGGTCATTCTATCAAAGGTGCATTCTCTCCTCTTCAGGGTCAGACTTTTCTAGTGGCATCTGTGGCTAATACTGTGTTTTCTAGATTGTCTAACTAGGTAAGTAGAAGGTTCAGATCTCACAGTGGTGAGCTTACATGACTACCTAAGATCAGAAGGTACGTAACACCACTTGAATTGATCTTAAGTAGTCAGTTCAAATCCAGCTTGCTAGACTCACTTTTGTCAGTATGACTGTGAATATGTATGCGGGTAATAATGTTTTATTAGGTACTGATGATTTCATTGTATGACATCTATCTTTCCCAACTTAGAAAACTACTAAGGCTTTTCTATTGGTGTGAGGAAATAAGACAATATTCTGCATGCTCTTGCCTTAGTAAGACATGTGGTTGAATCTGTGATTGTCCACGCATTGTGCATGATTAGCAATCTCCAGTCACAGTGCTGAATGCATTATACGTCACGTATGTTTGGTTATACTTAGCAACAGGCAATGTTGTGTGAGGAATAAACATACTGCAGCAGTGTTTTCAAGAAGTTACAGGCACATGTATCCCTTGCAGCAATGATGTGATGTCATGGCTTTAAATACCAAAATATCTCACAGTTTTAGCAACATTTGCGCTGTGGCATATTCATTCTTGACAATATCATGTAGCTTCTGTTCCCACATAGTCAGGTGTTCAAAATCCACAAGGCTTGTCCTTATGCTGTTATACATGACTGACATCCACAACAGTCAATGTGTATAGTTCCAGTGCCAGAAGCCTCCCCCATCCCTATTATCTCATGCTAAATGTTTGTAGCACAACAATTTCATGTAATGACTTCACATAGTTCGATTCTTGCAGATGTAGTAAGACTTCCACTGCGGTGCATGGGATTCATACACATGGTATTAGTCAGTGGACTTACATAGCTTGCTGTTCTATTTCAGTAAAGGGCAACCTTACCTGAATGTACTGAGTTTAGACAAATAACCATGCATCAAGTTAATATTCACAGTTTTACTATGGAGATAGAAAGATAAACTAATGTTGCTATATCCTGCCAGTGAAACAGTTGTCCTGTGAATGTTATAGTGTTAGTGCTCCTGTAGCATGTGGATTCAGTAATGACTGATATAGCATATCTACACAAACAGAGCGTGTTTCAGTTCTGCACAATATTGTTATACAAAACAACAGGAACAGCTTTCTTGGCAAAGAAATATTGATACTGTACTGTTGACAGTTGTGTAAACATTAACATAGTTACTTCCCTGTCATTGTTTTGACAAAATCACATGTAGAAATTATCCCCAAATGTCCTTTATTACTTCACACATTAATTTCATTTATTTGTGACAAGATACATTGCTATGTCATGTGACAGAGGGTTCCTATCAGATGACTGAAGATGCATTTTGTCGAATGCGTCTTGGTCGAACTTGAAATGTCGAAAAGGCAAAATGACGAAATGGCATATAAGCAAATTCTTTCCTTAGCCGCTTCCGTCACTTTGCCATTTTCGGCACTGTAGTGCGATCTCGGAGTAGGTATATTTAAGTAGGGGGGTGCGGGGGGGCACAGCTGTTCTGGTTGTTCGATGTCTTGTGAATCTGAACTTTTGAGTTCGATATAACAATGTTCAATTAGTTGATCATTCGTTATTATAATATAGATCCTCTGACAGACACAGTCAAAACACATTTCTCTAGAGTATGTAGTATGATAGGCAGGGTTTGAATCTGGTAACATGTCTGCCTGATAACTGTATCAGACAGGAGTGCCGTATGCAACAAAAGTATTTATGGTAGCATTTTTAAGGCATCATCCTCCAACAAGGAGGTTCCAGCCCCATTACAATAAGGAAGTACCGTAAGCCCTTCAAGTGTGTTTGTCATGATACACATAGTGTGCCTATTTCTGTGGTGTCACAGGTTGGTACACATCTTTCTGATATGTGTCTTGGTATGTGTTTGAGTCTGGCAAGATGCAAATGATGCATATGCCATTGATTGTACACAGGCATTACTTAATTCCCAAACAAAAATATACTGTATTACATATCTTCCTCCAAATGTTGATGTAGTACTGTAGATGTTTTCTTAACACTGTACAGCTTTATAGGATCTGCTGACTTACATAACAATTCTTACCTTATGGCATGATGTAAGATCATCATAAAATGTGATTGGGCCTGTGTTAAGATACTTTCTTCTGTGTTTGTGTTGTTCACTTGTTGCAATGGCACTGCTCACTGCAATTTCTTGGGTGCTGTTGTCTCAACATGGCAAGTTATCTACATTAATATCACACTTCCTTCCCTTTGTTACAATGTGCATTGTGTCCTACTCACATACATTGTTAACATGTCTGCTTTTAGTTATTCATGAGTCAAGAACTGTGAGCAGGATTAATTATTACTACATCAATATGGAAGTATCTATGTTTAAAATGTTTCTTTGTGGCATAATTACATTTCATTGGATTAACTGAGTACATTTTCTCCATTTACCCTCTCGTATTATTTAGCCGTGGTGGTGCAGCAGTAGCATTGTCACCACACAGCAAGAGGTTCTCCTGTTCGATTCTCGGCTGAAGCGCCTTCTCTGTGGAGTTTGCATGTGCTCCCCGTGGTCAAGTAACATTTGAAAGACATGCGTGAATGGGCATGCCTTTGTTGAAGGTTGGGCATCAAGCTCGCACCTCAGCACTGTAAAAATCTACTGCCAATCATTAGCGGACTGGAGTTCCGCTGTGGCAAACCCTAACCGGGAAAAGCTGAAAACAAAACAACAAAAACCCTCTCGTCTTACTTAGGTCTACATTACTAACATTGAATTCTGTGTACAATCTCCCCATTTAACATCCCCTGCAGTTTAATTTTCGTAATTAACTTGCCCTTACATCACATAAGCAGTCCATGTGCTTGCATAATAGGTTTGCTTACAGACAAGCCATTTAGTTTATATTGTGTGCTTGAGTTTCCCTGCACTGTTTCATGGCCAAAAAACTGCTTCTGGTCATGAAGCGATGCCTGTAAATGTGTAAGCTTGACAAGCAGCATGCATATTCAATGAGCCCTGCTGTTCATTACTCACCAACAATGCTGCTGGTCATGAAGCGATGTCTGTAAACATGTAACCATGATAAGCAGCATGCATATTCAGTGAGCACTGCTGGTCATTACTCACCAACACTGCTGCTGGTCATGAAACAATGCCTGTAAATGTGTAAGCATGTTGAACAGCATGCATATTCAATGAGTGCTGCTGCTCATTACTCACCAATACTGCTGCTTGTCATGAAGTGATGCCTGTAAACATGTAACCATGATGGGCAGCATGCATATTCAGTGAGCACTGCTGGTCATTACTCACCAACACTGCTGCTGGCCATGAAGTGATACCTGCAAATGTGTAGGCATGATGGGCAGCATGCATATTCAGTGAGCCCTGCTGCTCATTACTCACCAACACTGCTGCTGGCCATGAAGTGATGCCTGTACAGGTGTAAACATGACGCAGCATGCATATTCAATGAGCGCTGCTGCTCATTACTCACCAACACTGCTGCTGGCCATGAAGTGATGCCTGTACATGTGTAAACATGATGCAGCATGCATATTCAATGAGCCCTGCTGCTCATTACTCACTAACACTGCTGCTAGCCATGAAGTGATGCCTGTACATGTGTAAACATGATGCAGCATGCATATTCAATGAGCCCTGCTGCTCATTACTCACTAACACTGCTGCTGGCCATGAAGCGATACCTGTACATGTGTAAACATGATGCAGCATGCATATTCAGTGAGCCCTGCTGCTCATTACTCACCAACACTGCTGCTGGTCATGAAGTGATGCCTGTACATGTGTAAACATGATGCAGCATGCATATTCAATGAGCCCTGCTGCTCATTACTCACCAACACTGCTGCTGGCCATGAAGCGATGCCTGCAAACATGTAACCATGATGATGCAGCATGCATATTCAATGAGCCCTGCTGCTCATTACTCACCAACACTGCTGCTGGGCATAAAGCAATGCTTGTAAATGTGTAAGCATGATGAGCAGCCTGCATATTCAATGCTCCCTGCTGCTCATTACTCACCAACAATGCTGCTGTCCATGAAGCGATGCCTGCAAACATGTAACCATGATGATGCAGCCTGCATATTCAATGAGCCCTGCTGCTCATTACTCACCAACAATGCTGCTGTCCATGAAGCGATGCCTGCAAACATGTAACCATGATGATGCAGCCTGCATATTCAATGAGCCCTGCTGCTCATTACTCACCAACACTGCTGGGTGGCCACGAAGCGATGCCACTAAAAGTGCAAGCATGATGAACAGTGCGCATATTGACTTTTTAAATGCGATTTCTCTTGATTTATTGTAATGTGTAATACAATTGCATATACTCTTTTCATTTTTGTTAGCCGGTAATAAAATATTTAAAATGTGTGTTTTGATTGTACTCTTGCTTGCTAGCAACAAATGGAATTCTAAGTTTATTTTTACTGCCAGGCTGAGGCTGCACCCTGGTAAACAAAATTTGAATTAATGAATAAATGAATAAATAAATAAATAAATACACAAACAAACAAAAAAATAGATAAATTTACCCATATTTTACTGCCGGCTTTGTGTGTGTGTGTGTGTGTGTGTGTGTGTGTGTGTGTGTGTGTGTGTGTGTGTGTGTGTGTGTGTGTGTGTGTGTGTGTGTGTGTGTGTCTGTGTGTGTGTCTGTGTGTCTGTGTGTCTGTGTATATTTACATGTAAAGATGTTCATGTATGCGTATGTGTATGTATGTGCATCTGTGTGTGTACAAGTGTGTAGTTCAATGTTCTAACTCCGTAACACTAGCCATACATTCCAATAGGACATAAATGTTAAGGCTGCTAATTCCTTATTGGGATATTCATTTATTTTTGGAGCTGCATTAAATGTTGTTTTATGTCAGTCTGTAAAATCAATAAATATGTATTTTAAAAGTAGAAAAATCAGAACAATAATTACTCTGCATATTCAGTACGTCTGCTGCGTCATCTTCTGCCAGAGCCTACAATTAATGTCATCACTGTAGGTAAGTATATAGGAAAATACATGCAAGACTTATCATGGACTGTTATTTATGATTACATGGCTGCAGAATACAAATTTCAGTGCAATGTTTGTAAGACTTTATGGATACTGGCTACTTGTAACAATTATCATAGCTTATATCCAACAATACATTATACCTCAGATGCTATAAACAGTGATTTAAAACTTGTAATACCATTTTAAGTGAGCACTTAGCTTAAGAATCTGCATTTTTTTAGAAACTGTATTCATTCTGCATTTGTAACTAAATGAGAAAAAATCAGAAACAATGTAGAAACGGAGAGAAACGGCAAATATAATTCTTTCTGGCCAACGTTTAATTGACAAGACACAGTACACTCAGTAAAATAATTTCACTGTACATAAAGCATTAACGCTATTAACCACTTGCGTTTTTGTCTGCTATACTCAGACTTCATCAGATGAACCTTTGCTTAAATTTACACTCCCTTTTATAGTCTGTCTAATGACTTTAATTATTAAATACAATCTGTATAAATTAACAAAGTTCAGTTCCTTTACGTACTTTCCTTAAATAAATATACTTCCCTATCACTTAAAAACACTTCATTTAATAACAAATTAAAACAAATAAAATCTTTCTATATGTTAATATAAACTCATTCCCTTTATATACTCAAAAGGTAAATAAAAAATATGAATATAAAACAATTCATTTCATGGTATCGGCTGCCATCTAGTGGAAATTCATATTAATGTCATGTAGGACCTAAAATTAGAAACCTTTAAAAACCTTTAAAAATATCCTTTGTATTATATAAACCCCATTTTTATATTTACAAAATTTGTAAAAACACCTTTGTGACAAATAAACTATAATGGATTTACAAAAATTGTTTCTAGATGATTTTTATATGTTTGTTACAACATATCATTATAATTTAGCTGCCCTTAATTTCAGAAATGGCAATATACTTGTATACTCATTCAACCCAGGTGGGTTGTATGCTTCTAGTGTTACCTGCCACCAAAGCTCCCTATATTCTACTTTTTCCTCATCTTTGAGTGTATTCTAACACTGTAAATTTAAATGTGGCTCCTGTGCATTCCTTACTGTGTTTGAATAAGGCATTTGTGTCCTTACAATTCTTAATATCATTAAGGTGCTCATAAATTCTTCTTTTGAGTTTTCTCTCTGTTTTCCCTATATATAAGGAATCACAGATCCCACAGGTAGCCATATAAACTAGCCCCATAGACTCACAATTATAATAATTTTTATTATTGGTAATCAATCTATTCCTGCTTGCAATATATAACCTATTGGTGTTTGAAATATATGGGCATTGGGCACATCTACCACACTTGTAGGTACTCATCTTCTTTGTCTCTTGTGGAGCCGTCATTTTCTTACTTTCTAAAATGTTTCTTATACTTTGGGCATTTTTATACACTATTTTTGCCGACATCCCTTCTACTTTTTCTATGTCAGTTATATTAATAAATCTCCCCCACTCCTTGAAAAATATTCTTCTGATGTTATTGTTCGTAGCATTGTATTCTAGGGTTAAGGCTAATTGGAAATTCTCTTGGTTTTCACTTTTGTCTTTAGATTGCCCCTTTTCTAGATCAGTGATTTTCACAATAGGGGTATACCTAATGTCTCTACCCTTTTCTATTTCCTGCCTTATTTCCTTAATAAGTTTTAATGGATATCCCCGATCTTTAAACATCTTTTCTAATAAATCACATTCATTAAGGAAATCCTTTTAGCAACTTGTCATTCGACTTCCCCTCACGAATTGTCCTTTTATGATGTTCCTTTTACAGTGGAGGGGGTGTGCACTATTATAGTGTAGAAACATATTACAGTATGTAGGTTTTCTATATACTTTTGTTTCTAAACTTTCTCCATGTTTATAAATTTCCAAGTCTAAATATTGTAATACATTTTTTGATACTGTATGTGTAAACTTCAAAAAATTGGTAGTTTGGTTAAGGTAAATCATGAATTCATCAAGCTTTTTTTTCTCCCCCAGTCCAAAATAGTACTATATCATCCAAAAATCTATGATAAAGCACCCAAAGGGATTTAAATTGAGAGTTTAGTACATGTTTCTCTTCCCATTTGGCAAGTACTAAATTTGCGTAGGTTGGGGCACATGCAGCTCCCATGGCCACTCCTTGCTTCTGTCTAAAAAATTCCCCATTAAAATATAGGAAATTATTTTTTAACATATAGAAAGATTTTATTTGTTTTAATATGTTTCATCTTGGCGTCCTTTTTATGTTATGCACGATACATGTTTGATGTAGCAGGCTGATGTGTGGAGCTATCTTCTCATATTGACCTGGCAGTCTTGTCCGTGATGTTTTGTGGAATGTTGGTTTGATGTCGATGAATAAACTGTGAGTTTTATTACTTTCTCGTGGATCTTTGTGTCGTATAACGCTGATTGGTGGGACCGAAGTTTTTTTCATTTTGGTATCATCTCCAACCTTCTTATTCTGATTGTTTTAATATGTTATTAAATGAAGAGTTTTTAAGTGATAGGGAAGTATATTTATTTAAGGAAAGTATGTAAAGGAACTGAACTTTGTTAATTTATACAGATTGTGTTTATTAATTAAAGTCATTAGACAGACTATAAAAGGGAGTGTAAATTTAAGCAAAGGTTCATCTGATGAAGTCTGAGTATAGCAGACGAAAACGCAAGTGGTTAATAGCGTTAATGCTTTATGTACAGCAAAATTATTTTACTGAGTGTACTGTGTCTTGTCAATTAAACGTTGGCCAGAAAGAATCATATTTGCCGTTTCTGTCCGTTTCTACATTGTTTCTGATTTTGGAGTTATAGTTGTTCACCACCTCATTTTTGTTTAAATGAGAAAAAAACAGCAGAAAGACAAACCTGATAATGATGTTTAATGTACAAGTAAAGTATGTCACTCTTACCTGTTTGTTAGTAGCACAATGGAGCAGAAATATGAAAACTCCGTGAAAGCTGTTCACTATTGTGAAGAGGTACGACATAACGATTGTCGCGTTGTGAAACTGGAACATCCCAAATATCCATGTGCAGCCCAGTACAAGGAACTGAGCAATGGCCTTAAAAAGAGGTATCCTACAAACAAAACCAATTACACTAGTGAGTTTAGTGAAACAAAATCAATTACACTAGAGGATTTAGTGAAACAAAACCAATTACACTAGTGAATTTAGCGAAACAAAACCAATTACACTAGTGAATTTAGCTAAACAAAACCAATTACACTAGTGAATTTAGTGAAACAAAACCAATTACACTAGTGAATTTAGTGAAACAAAACCAATTACACTAGTGAGTTTAGTGAAACAAAACCAATTACACTAGTGAATTTAGTGAAGGCTGAACAGAAACATCCTAGAATTTTCACCATTGTCCTAGACTACATTCTGTTTATTAAAGCCAAGTATAATTTGTGATTGGGTTTATATGACAAATTATTTTATTCTGAGAATGCATTCTCTTATCTTACAAAGTAATGAGGACTTTGGTCCTCTAAAGCAGTTTAGCTCTCAGTTCTGTGTCTCACTTGCTGTTATACAACCTCTTTGCCATTAGTTTTCTCATTCTATGAGCTTTGTGGTAGCAGCCTTGGGTGTCAAAAAAGACATGATTGCCTTTATAAATGAATAAGGGAAATATAAGATATTAATGTCTGAACTCTTCCACATATGACATTCTGGAAAATGTTTCAGCCTGATTATTCTCTTCCCCATCCTTAGACTTTTGAGACTCACTACTAGATATTGCAATTCTATCTGTCACTACCACCTCGTGATATCTCATATAAGTCAGAAATGGTACAGTTCTCTCTGGTACTGGTTTATGAAGTCATCATCATTATTAATCCACTTTCTTCTTTTTCTACAAAGGGTTGGAGTGTTGTGTTAATTGCTGTGACCGTTCTCATTTCCATGATTCAGTGCCACTCTCACACCTTCTTTGATATTCTTGCCTGACTGTTGCAGGTCTTGTCTTATGTAAACCATCTATCACTTTCCTGGACATCCTTGTTTCCTCTTGCCTTCAACCTGCCTCTCCCAAATATTATTCATTAAATCCCCTTCTGCTTTCCTGCACGTGCTCTGAACCAGTTTCTGAAGTGTTGTGAAGACCAAAACACAGTAATAAAGAACAGCTATTGAAAGTACATAAAAATGCAAAGCTTTCTCCATAATATGAAAATTACAAAGCACTGGTCATAGGTCAACAGGTATTTACTAGGTTATTTATCTTGTAAGGATCTTAAGAAGTCTAGCCTTACATTCTGGTGGTAGTTTTTAGCTCTTACATTGTGCATGCAAATAACCTAGGGATAGGCAGAACAAGGATATGTTGGAACATTTACATGTTTCCCCTATTCATGGGGGACAAGGGTACTAAACTGGGAGTGAATTTACAGTTACCCAAACTACATTTGAACAGAGTAAGAGAAGTACGTTGCTTTATGTGGAGTGGAAACAGGTTCACAGAAGTTGTATTCTCTGTGATAAAACCCATACCTCCAACGAGTTATTTTGCAAAAGTGATTGATATGCCTTGACAGAGTGTTTATGATGCCATTGGATTTGTGAATGTGTAATGGGTCTGAGAAGATAGTGTCTGTTGAAGCTTTATAGATAAGGCAGTGGTTACCACTCAATAGTCTGTGTGATACTAACAAAAGGGACAAGGCCTTGAGAGAGTCTGCATAGTTTTTACAATTTAGGCCCTTGTTTTTTTTTAGTGAGAAAGAATTGTAGTCATTCTGTCTGTGACAATTATCTGGACAGGTGCACAGCAAAAGAGGCATTGTACTCTTTGATCAGGCTAATGAGTGCCAAGTACCTTGGAACAATTAGATTCCTGTATTTGGATGCAATACCTTTAGATATGAATTGTAGAATGTAAAAGGACTTTTTTACAACAGTGGATTTGTGGTAATCAAAGGACAGTTTATTTTCAACATGGGTTCCTAGATCCTTACCTACTGATCAATTATTAGTAGTGTGTTGCCAATGTGATATTTACAAAGGGAGTTATGCTTGACAAAAGATACAATTATACACTTCTTGGCATTTAGTTTTAGTCGATGGTTTTGACACCAGCTATTTTTTTGGCATAGGACCTCTTGGAGGATCTTGATGATTTCTGGGGAGTTTATGATGGCACCAAGTTTGCAGTCATCTGCTTGGTCAACTACAGACCCTTAACATTAGCTTTGGCCAACAAGAAGGAAGTGTCAAAGAGGAGTTGCCCAAACGCTGAATCCTGTGGTGCACTAATGACAGGCCTTTTGAAGGAAGTATAGCTGCCTACCCTAACTTCTAGAGTTCTGTTTTGTGAGCCAATTTACTATTCAACAAATTACATATTGACTGATGTTTAGCCTTGAGAGCTTATCTATGATACCTGAGTGTGGGGTGGGGTTGACCATCTTTGCAAAGTCTAGATATGCAGTGTGCACTGTTCTGCCATCATACATTGCTTCAAATATATTTGAACAAGTTGATCAGGTTAAATAAGTATGACCCATCAATCCAAACTGGGATGGGTCAAGAGCTTGCACACCTATACAGTTATATATTAATTAAATAATGATCCTATCCACAGTCTAACAGATAACACTGGTAAGGCTTATAGACCTGTAATTACCTGAGACTATTTAAGCTCCACCCTTGTGCAAGGGAGTGACTGTTGCTATTCTACATTCTTTTAGATGAAGTTTCTTTTGAGAATGATATCGTACAGCTTGTGTACTGGATCAGGCAAATTATTCTTCAGGATGAATAGTAGGCAGCCTGGTATGTTATCTGGCTCCATAGCTGCAGTGTTCATGGGATTACAGATTGCCTTGAGAATGTGTTCTTGGAAGATTTGAGTGGGGAGTGCTTATGTGGGTATTTGATTTGAGAATATTGGAGAGGAAGGGGGGGGTGAAGTTTGAACTAAATGTTTCTACTAGTAGATTGTGCCCCCTGTGTCTGAGTATGTGATATCAGTTACTATTAGCTCTGCATTTTTCTGACATTTTTAACAAAAGGGTTCTCATCCAGGAAAAAAGAGGTCATTGTTCCCCTGTACTCGACACTCATTAGACCCATTATACAGTACAATGCCCCTTTTGGAATGTACCTCACAAGACATCTGCAGCAGCTGGAAAGGCTACAGAAGTACCTCACAAAGAGGATTACTGGCCTCAAACAAATGCCCTCAATGACCACCTCAAAAAACTCCAGCTTTACTCGGTAGTATATCGCCTACTCCAAGGTGATCTCTGCCTAACATATAAAGCTATGCCAAACCCGAGCTGTTGGACATGCTACCCCTAAAAAAATCCCAAGCCCTCTGATATACACACTCAAGGAACCTAAACCTTGTCACCACAATAAAGAGGACATGCTGGAGGGATATATTCCTGTCCCAGAGACTTCCCCTACTCTGGAACAAGCTACCCATATATGTCAAGCAAAGTTCTTCATTAGCACTCTTCAAGAAAAATCTTAATGAGTGGATGGGAAATAGGAAATACACCCCGTGGATCACTTCTGTGTCTCTGCTCAACAGTGGCACAGGAAAATAATTTTCTTGGGTGGAGTAAGCCAGGGAACCTTGTTGGCCAGGCTTATGTAGGCCCTTGGGCCGATAGCCTAGTACCTACCTATGAACTTATGAACCTATAATTAAAAAGGCTTTGTGGTTATCTTTCACCTGGCAGGTGTTTTACCTACTATTTGGCTTTGGCTGATTTGATCATGATCTGGAGTTACTAGCTTAGTTTTGCAAGGGTATTGTTAACATCCTGAGAGTTAGATTAATTTTTGCATGCAGAAAGTTTTTTTTTTCCTTTTATTGCAGATCCTGTTTATATTTAGGTTCCAGCGTGGGGATATATTGCTCATATTTATTTCTGAGGGGAGCAGATGCATCTATGCAGCTATATATTTGTATATAAAATAAAAAAAGCTACCCCATATTCATAAAGACCAAATCAAGAATTTCATTGCCACTGGCCGGGGTGTGGGCTAACTAGTCTATGGAGTTTGTATTGATGAAGTCCAGATATTTCTGGACATACATGTTTGAGGATGTATACGTCTTCCAGTTTATGGAGGGGTAGTTGAAGTCTCATAGGAGTATGGTGTTTGGCTTACTAGGTAGGCAGAAGTTATAGGCTGAGGCAAACAGAAAGGGGATCATATACTTAGCTATGATATGATAAACAGTTTTGTTAATAGTAAGTTGGAGGTAGAGGAGTTCCGGGTCATTGTCCTGTCTAACAAGTTGTTGTTATTAACTACTTATTGGGCTTATTATTTCCTTAACCCATTAACACCAATGGGGTATTGAATGTCACACCTTTAGCAGCCTACACACATTTTGCATTCCAGAGCATTTTCTGAAAAAAAATAAACTTAAAAAGCATAGAATAAACAAATGTAAATATTTTGTGAAGAATAGAAGTATTAAAACTCTACAAATAGCAGGGTTATTAGAAAGAAGTATTATTTACAGTGATATTAGTCAGTGCATTAATAGTCTCTTCCATAAATAATTTAATGTACTATGATGCATACAACCCCCAAATTATATTTTTCTAAACTTTCACAAATGTTCATACCTTGAAAACTATACAAGATAGAGATATATTGTTAAAATATTTTTGTTAATCAGACAAAAACTTTCACATGAAAACAGGGAATTCCTCTACAAGGACTCCTTGAAGGCTTTGGCTGAAACATCAGAGTTTGAATAAACCTGTTTTGGATTACTGTTGGTCGTTCTTTCACATTGTTACAGTTTTTTCAGTGGTCTTAGTGGAATTCCTTTACAATTGAATGCTTTTCGAGATATTTACAGAAAATGAAAATGTATGTTTAATGGTATAATTAGCAATACAAATAATACTGGATATCTCTCAAGATGTGTAACTTACAATGCAGATATCAAAGACAGTTTTTTTCAGCAATATCTAAGGTTTCACCTAATGTCATGCAACAGTTTGAAAATCTCTCGGCTTTTGAAGTTAGTACATATGGAAATATTGCTTACTTCCTCAATTTCCAACAAACAACTAGCAATATTTCCAGTATAGTCTGATATAAACCACAATTTTCAGTGAATTGTCCAGTCTGCAACATTGGTGTTTCATACCAAGTACCTCAATAAAATGTAGGTCTCTCAGAAAGATATGAGCATAAATAAGGAAATATGAATAATAAGTGGCAAACAAAGATTAATTTCTCCACTCCAGGGCATCCTTGATTAACAATCTTAGAGTCGTTTTGTCAAGAACTCCTTGCCCTTCCAAATACTGCTTGTTATTAGCTGGTAAGTCACTTAGTTAAATGAGCCAGAACCATAAAAGTTCTGGACACCACAAGGAGGTATGGATATGAAGTGGATGTATACAAAAAAGGTGTTATACACTTCAGTGAGTTGAGATGATTTTGGTATAATGTAAAGCATGATAAGGGTGAAACAATCAATGAATCTATGGTGTTTGAGTCCAGTGTTAGATTACTAATCCAAGCATTATCACACAAGTGCAGTTAGAACAAATACAAAACACCATAATGCATCTGTACCAGAATACCTGAGAATGCATGCAAAGTGTTGTAACTTTAGAGATGTTATATTTATGTGGTAATATGGCATCTTACTGGCAAAGCATTTAAGGCTAGCTATAGGAAAGCCTATCTGAATAGTGCTGGAAATGTAAAAGATGCACTTTTCATTAATTAATATATGTACATAGACAAATATTACACAATCTGCTTCGTAGGGTCCAGCTGCTTGTTAGACTTTTGGCACATTAAACACATTGGATGCAAAATGATAGAACACTTGTTTCATCCCCTTTGTACTCTAAAAGAAATCCTGATTAAATCTTGTAAAAAATGAAACCGATACTCTCCTAGTTCTCATACGTAAGGAAACGAAGACAGTGATTTTATGTCGCTGAACGTCTCAAATCAATTATGCCATGAAGCTCAGTGAATAGATAGACAGTATTTCCACTGAATTATCACAGATATTGCAAATACTTTCTTGATAATTAGTTGCCAAGCACTGCCATTTGAGTACAGGAATTTGAAGTAGTGTAAATATGTTATTACCCTTAGATTTTTAACAGAGGCTTTTATGTTCAAGAACTTTACCTGTTGATGGCATGTGGAAAAAAAAATAATAGTAATATACCCAACTGCCTTTCACTATGTTTTTACCCTGATTGCACCCCATTTCACCACTGTCCTATCCCCCCCCCTTTTTCTTTTCATTAAAGATTTTTTGCACAGTGCTGCATCACTTGCTAAGCTCAGCTAAATGGAGCTATATTGATATATGTGTTTTAAATGATAATAAACACATACAAAATAAACACCTCTCCCCTATTTTGAAACCAAGATCATTGTACCTGCAGACCACTGAATTTACCTGCCATGCCACACAGCTATTAAAACAGGTGGTTTCAGCAAAACATAGTAACTGCAAGCTACATTCATTAAGTGTGTTTATGCGGAGCTGCATGATGCTCTGCACTGCACAAACTTGATGGAAGTGTAATGGAAAAAATTGGAGTGTAACTTGAAGTCTGGTGCAAGAGTACACCACTAGAAAGCCAGACACCGAATAATGGTGAGGTCTCAAAATAATAGCAGGTAAATGTGCACTTTTATCAGCAACATTTAGAAATACACTTGCTAAAACATTAATGGCAACAAACACATTCAACTGGGACTCTGGTGGAGAAATACAGCCATATAAAGCCATGCACATAATGATGGATGTAAATGTCACAGCCTGTATGTGTGCACTTATATTTTGACAATTGCACCTGCTGTAACAGTGACTCAGTAGCTCAGTCTATTAAATGCTTTGCAAGCAGCAAGTTTTGCCACACACTGTACTCGGTTCAAATCCAATGGAAAGTAGCATGTAAATTAAATTATTGTGAAGCCAGCAATTATTGGCTGAGTCATCCACTCTTTATCCACACAATGCACTGCAAATGAAATGTCTGCTTTTCACTGATGGAAGTCACAGGCCTGCAGATAGGAACATACTTCATTATCCCTGAAGCAACACTATAAGTGCATAAAGTGCATAAAGTGTCACGTCTTGCATTAATATGCATTCACAGAGGATTTTAACTTAGGTAATGCAAATGAGGCCTACTAATATCAGAGTGCAGCACACAGTCCTGTCATAATGATATTGCAGATTAGCACGGCTGCATAACTAACATACACATATGAAGCCCCTGCTAGTAACAAGGACTGCAAGCATACATGTTCCGAATGTGTACATGACTGCAACACATGGCCTGACAGTTGCCCAAATGGTTGACTTAATATTATATTTATCCCCTATATAGCTCAAGGCACAACAAACATGTTGCCTAGTACTCTGTTAGTGATACCATTGCCTAACATACTTACCTTAAACACATACCTTAATTTGAGTGGAATGGGTACCCTCACTCTGGCTCTGCCTCTACAACAAGGCTGACAAACCTCCCAGAGTTACTCTTACACCTTGTTGTCCTCCAAATTGTTCACACTCTCTGCTTATGCTTACTGCCTGCAGCAGCAACAACTGCAGCCTGTAGCACACACATCTGTATGTAAAAGTAGCTGCTACAGACCTACTCTCTGTGATGATGTAGTCTCTTGACCCAAGCAATGTCCAGCACAACATATCAGAAAGGGCATCTAATCTACATGAAACCCTTATATCTTGTTCAGTGGTTTCATGTCATTGGCTGATAATACTACAAATTAGCTGTGTTGGCTGCAATTAGTATTTTTATTTATTTATTTATTTTTATTTATTTACCATTTGTTGACCAGGAAAGTCCGACTAGGTTCCACAGAGCCTGTTTTCAGTGGAGGCCCGGGGAGAAATGCTCCAGATGCATGTCTTTGGAATGTGGGAGGAAACCGGAGTACCAGTAGGAAACCCACGCGAACACAGGGAGAACATGCAAACTCCACACAGAAGGCACCCCAGTCGAGAATCGAACTGGAGAACCTCTTGCTGTGAGGTGACAACGTTAACCGCTGCACCACTGAGCTGACCACAGACTGGTTAAGAGGCAATCACCTAGTAATGAGAGCCATGTTAAAAAGGCAAACAGCTGGCTATGGGGAGCCAGTCTATATGAGCCTTTCTTCACAGAGTAAAAGCATTGCCAAAAACTTTATACTGTATATCTGCACATAGCAGGGGAGTATTGTAGTCCATCAGGTATGTAACATTTTTGTTTACAACATGATGCATAGGTGAGAATATACTTAGGGGGGATGGGGATTACTGCATTAAGCCTTTCTGAGAATTGTAATGATGACATGTCATTGATCTCCAGATTTGTTACACCTACAGAGGATGTACAATACATCAAGGGTGGAATTTTTTTTGCCAATGTGGCACATTGGTCTTGTGGGACTGTCCCTTCAGAGTGGTTGTAATAGCACACTGCTATTTGTGTGACACTATTGTTTTGACATATTATTGGGGAGCTGCCCCTAGGGGGGATACTACAATGGACTCCAGTGTTGTGTTTGTGATCATACAGTAGTATCTGTCATGGCACGCCCAGGAATAGCTGACTATCACTAGTATCTTAGTTGTACCCACATGTTTATTATGTTTGCACACTCTGGAATATGATGTGTGTGATGAAGCAGTGGATACTGACAGCATTCTGTTCTTGCTGTATATCTACATAGTGTATTTCCACATACGTGATCCTGATGTGTTCCCATTTTGTTGTCTTTCAGGAAACAAGTATGTAAGACTATGTGCCCCTTTTATGGATGCAGAGAATGATGTAATCCTGGAAGGACTTCGTCAACAACATGAACTCCTACTGTCCAGGGTGAGGCAAAACAGGGAACAACAGGCATCATTGCGGGCTGACCTTGTCCGTGACATAAACAGCATAGGTCATCAGAGCAGGACATATAAGGAGGTTCAACACCATGCAACAGACATGATTAATGCTGCACACAGAAGAGTGGTAGATGTATCCAGGGATCATGGTGTCACCAGTGGAGGGTCTGCAGCAGAGCAACCACTCTCAGTCACTAAGGAATTACTGGCAAAACTAGGAACACACGACAGTTCCTAGGTATCCATCACACCACATATCGTAGCTGTGGGTGCCACAGTTTCCACTCCAGAGGAGCATGCAGGTACACTTACTTTGATCAGCATTGTAATACTGTAGCATTCAGTGAGTCACGGTGTACATACTTTTATGTGGGTGTCAGGTCTTTGTTCTTTGGGGGAGGTTAACTGCAGTTTGAATCTCATGCTCAGATTTTGACCAAGATATCAATTAACAAAGTAGCTACAGTAAATGTGAAATATAATATGTATTACCTTGTTATAGTGCAACATACGTGGTACTTACATTACCTGTCCCTCAACATTTCACAGGTCTCTCAGGAATCGGACAAGGGTTTGGCCCTTCTCCTGGTAAGCACAACACTGTTTTGTTACAGATGTAGATTTATAGCAATGTATTCCTTAAAGTGTCATCCCAGGCCTGCTAGCTGGATTGCTGTACTGTCATCATGATTGCCAGCTGCACAGATATTGCCTGACAGTACACACTTTAGAGCCATACCTATGCGTTGCACATGTAACCACAATGATAGATGTGACAGGACATTACTGATTGTCATATGAGTCAAATGTGCAGAGCCTTCAGAAATGTCAACAGTGTACCCCATTGTTGCTGATGAGATTGCTGTGTAAAGAGCTTTTATTTACAAGTAATTAAAGCTGTTTGTGGGAAAAATAATGTCCACATGTCCTACTATGAGGTTGGGTTTTAAACAGGGCTGTAATAACGACAACAGCATATATAGCTTTACAAATATTCAATATAGTACTGCAGAGCATAATAGTGCAGATATTAATGTACTGCTTTTCCCTTTCTTATCACAGGTGACTGGGAGGTTATCTGTCCTCTACACAACCTGATGTCAGTGTCTCTTCTGAGTCTGATGATGACGGTGGCCAAAGTGAGGGACAGGTGGGGATTTCAGTGGCTGAATCTGTCCCAGAGGTTGACATCCCTCTTCTGCTCTCATTGTGACTGCACACAATCAGTATGCCTACACATACCCAGTTCCAGGAGGCCACAGACATTGGTCAGAGGGTGGAGACATTGAACAGGAAAGTGTAGCAACTATGGTTCTAGTGAGTGTAGACACTGGCCACAGCTAGAGAGCTGGTGAGGTTCCATATGGATGGATTGATAGGGGTGCTCTTAGGAGGCCTTCTGTCCTTTCACCACCTGTTGCAGGTGTCACAGCATGGATCACTCGGTGTATGTTTCAGGCCATCATGGAGGCGCAGGCACATTCTGAAAGGAACTCCAGGCAAATGCTCAGGGTTATGGATGCAGCACAGTCTGACATCTGTGACTGCCTCCACCACATTGGTGAAACACTGAATCAGTTCACTGATGCAGTGGAAAGAAGGTAGTCTAAGACAGATCATAGAATGTGTGTCTTGGAATGCACATTGTCTGTGATGGAATGCCTGGTTGGAGTTGAGTGTCTAACTCACAGATGTAGGTCAGCAACCCCATCTTCTGAGAGTGCACATGTCCATGCACAATAACACTCCAGTATTGGCAGTACATCCAGTGCTCTGGAGGGGAGTGTGCTATCCACACCAAGATGTGGCAAGCCATGGGCTCATGGTCCTGGGTGTTCCTGTGGAGGAAACAGTCCCAGCAGACAACAGTCACCTTCAGGTACTAGTAGACACTCAGTAACCAACCAAGTAAAATATCTGGAAGCTGACTAGAAAAACCACTGCTCATACTTTCGATGAAATAAATTTATTACCAGTTCAACGTACAATATGCAGGTTCAACGTACAATATGCAGGTTAAGCGCTTTCAACTGTGATACACAGTCTTCATCAGAACGACATTTTGCTTATGGAATCATGCTTATATACTACATCATTTGCATACTTAATTGTATAATAACACTAATTACCGCCAAAACTTTAAAGGCATATAGCCCACTGTGGTTTAGTTTATATGAAAATACATTTACTTATCCACAAAATCGTCACTGCTATATATATATTTTTAGCTACTGATCGCTTGTTTTTATATCATTAATTTTTCATACTCATATAATAACATATCAATATTCATAAAATTTTAATTAGTGACAAACATACAAATACAATAAAAATAAAAATAAAAATATATGCATATACAGTACACATACTTAATACATCTGACTAATCACTCTAATACTACCTGTTCTGTCTAGAACTACTATATGATTGTGTGCATAAAAATATATGTAGATTCAAAAATACTCTGTTTCTAACATGGATGTCCATGTGTTTTCTTAAAAACATGAAACCACTAAATTTATGACAAATATATATATACTGTTGATAAGCATGACATAAACTGCACAATACGTATCCGCATCATATCTAATCTAATGTGTGCTGAATTATATATAAAATATCATAATTAATTATGACCGGATGTCACGTATCTAATAAAATATTTATATTATGTTATCATAATAAAATAAAATAAAATAAAATACCCCACAGTCAACATATATAATCCAGCATACATTAGATTAGATACGGTGCGGATGTATATTGTGCAGTTTATGTCATGCTTATCAACAGTATATGTATATTTGTCATACATTCAATGGTTTAATGTTTTTTAAGAAAACACATGGACATCCATGGATCTATTTTTGAACTTACATATATTTTTTACGCACACAACCATACAGTAGTTCTAGACAGAACAGGTAGTATAAGAGTGATCAGTTAGATGTATTAAGTATGTGTATTGTATATGCATATATTTTTATTTTTATTGTATTTGTATGTTTGTCACTAATTAAAATTTTATGAATATTGATATGTTATTATATGAGTATGAAAAATTAATGATATAAAAACAAGCGATCAGTAGCTAAAAATATATATATAGCAGTGACGATTTTGTGGATAAGTAAATGTATTTTCATATAAACTAAACCACAGTGGGCTATATGCCTTTAAAGTTTTGGCGGTAATTAGTGTTATTATACAATTAAGTATGCAAATGATGTAGTATATAAGCATGATTCCATAAGCAAAATGTCGTTCTGATGAAGACTGTGTATCACAGTTGAAAGCGCTTAACCTGCATATTGTACGTTGAACCTGCATATTGTACGTTGAACTGGTAATAAATTTATTTCATCGAAAGTACGAGCAGTGGTTTTTCTAGTCAGCTTCCAGATATTTTACCTTCAGGTACTAGCACCACTTCTGACCTTGGCCACAGAGGTGCCAGTGCAACTCCTAGAGGACTCAGTTCCTATGTTTGGAGGTGGAGACAGTGAACAATGCACAGTTCAAAGCTGTTCAACATACACACAGGTAGGCCTATTACTGAGCTTGATTGTGTACAAATACATACACTCACACACACTGCCAAATTCAGGCCACCTACAGACACACACAGCACATTTCCATGGTCCATCGTGCCTGCTTCCCTTCCTGACTCACACTCATGCTTTCAACCGATTGGGTCAGCCAAGGCCACCTGCACCCCCACACAACACCCTGTGCAAATGATGATACCTGTACCACACCCCTGTCATCCTTGTCATCAATGCAGGAAAATGAAGCTATGTGTCTGATGTACAGGGTGACTATATACATTCACATTTACTTGTGTAATGCAGTGTTGCTTTGCCATGCCACTTGTACGGGTCACTGAAATATACAGTATATTGACATATGTAATGAGTAAGCCACATAATTTTGTGTACCTTATGTTGTATGATGTTTTAATGGCTGTATACCTACACAATGAAAGGCGTGTCACGGACATGTTTATGTTTCAATTTTAAGAGTCTCTAGGGGACACCTATGGATACACAGCAGCAATAAACCCATAGACATCACAGCACAGGATGGAATGTCAACACAGAAGAAATATGTCTTCAGCAAGGCACAGCACTATAGGTGCATGGCTCCATAGGTTCATATATGTATCATAGGCTAACAAGGACAATGGCATTATTCAGCCTAGTCATGCATCCCTAATCCATGAAAAGTACTGATACCATTGATAAGTGTCAACACGGCTTCGGGAGCTAACACATCTACAAGCTGTGGTGATGGAGATAATCCACCTGCAAATTTCCTGTGTCCATTACAAACAATTGTCTTACGCCAATTGTGATTGTTTTGTTCTGTATCCCATTGTGTAACTTGAACATGATGCATGTTACAGCAGACGTATGCTTCACATGTATGGCGAGCCTGTTACATATAAGGTGCAATGTCTGTGTTACATACCTGTCTCTCCAGCATGTACTATTTATACCACAGTGATGGTGTAGGTGTGTAGAACAGGTAATACATGTGTTAGTCCTGTCTTTGATAAGTGTGAGATACACAGTTGGATATGAAACCTCCCTGTACGGTAGCTATACACATCCCCTCTAAAGCATGTAGGAGAAAGACTACACATGTACGGTCTTGACACGGACTGCATAGGACATGTTATCTACAATGTGTACTGGTTTGCCATGGAACCTGTGTGGTTGCTACAGTTGTAAGATATGCATGTGTAGTGACATAGCAAAGGTGCCATTGCACTCAATGATAGGTGTGATGAGTGCCAAATACAGTGTAACAATGACAGTCTGGGAGTTACATGTCATACCTTTCTGTATATGTTGTACAAAATTGAATGGATCCCCACATCTTAATGACCAGTGAAAGTCAAAGGCTACATTAGTTTCTGTGTCCATAAGTCCATGAGTAATGGCTCAACTGTGTGCTGTGTGTGGACACTACTATATTCTTCTGGGGTGGCTGACTTTCCAAAGGAGATTATTGTACAGTCCTTGGCATTTACTATTTGTCAGTGGTTCTGACAACAACTGAATATGTGTTTCAGGCCATCCTGGATAACTGTTGGGTCTGTGTGGGATTCAGTAACAGCTCCTAAAATGCAATCACCTGCTAATGTGGCCAGTCAAAGGTCGCTGACAGTGTATGTGACTGCAGAGAAGTGAATGGCTAAAGGGGTTCTCCATTTATGATGTCTGAGGGAAATACTTTGGTGACTGGCATCATTGTAGTGTAGGTTTACCCAATGCTATCTTTCCAGTTTATGACTATAAGACACTTGGCTATTCACCAGCTGACATACCACTCTGTAAATAACTCACACAATTTTCAGCAAGGCCTGCTGGCCTAATATTGTCAAACACCTTGTCAGGCCATGGTAGGTGGATTGAGTCATATTCCTGTCATACATTGCATAGTTTAACACTCAGTGGGTTCCAGCAGTTAAAGGTAGGCATGACCTGCTCTTGAGCAAAACAAATTGTGTTTGATCCAGTGTCAGTAGTTGTACAACATTGTTACTGATCGCATCTATGCTAACTCCTTTCATGGTGTTTCATATCATATAACTGAGAGATCTGGGGACCCTGCTTGGCACTCTATGCTAGATGTTCTTTGTGCAACTAAGTATTGCAGTTGCTTCCATCATGTTCCAAGAAAAGAGTTATCCAAGGTGTCTGTACAGAGCACAAACAAGTTAGGGTAGAGTAATATGTATAGCCTGTGAAGGTAAAGTGTGTGTGTGTGTGTGTGGGGGGGGGGGGTTACACATGTATTCTGTAATTGGACACTACTTAAGCAGTGCAGATTAGAAGAACATAATTACCTTGTGAAGACTGTGGAAAGCAGGGGAGTCCATGGAATTGCTGGTGCCTAGCCACTACTAATGCTGGTCTCACCATGACCACTATCACATGGGATACCATGCTCCAATGCGTTTTCATCACATGCAAAACATTACTACAAAGCTTATGATGAAATGCAAGACACAGCCTGTTTGTTCATCCACATAGTTGTCTCACATCATGAAAGTCTATGTAGGCCTCCACATACCCTTCTCCAGGTAGATGCTTTGATTGGAAACCTAAGCAATCAGCTGGCTTTTGCATGTATTATGCCTTCTGTTCCAGGGCTGGTGGTATGCCACTAGGGTAACTGACAACATGGTGATTAGGAGCACAGCTGCTGCATCACAATATAATGTGCAATGTCCAGTGACATAGATTTTCAGGCTTGCTGAAACAAGCAGTACAATGGCAGTGATCCATCATAGGTGATAATTTCACAGCAATTCATGCACCCTACAGATTAATGGTGTATATTAGCATGACACAGCTGTTAGGCCTACTACAGTGGACTGGCCACCTTTGGCTACAGTGTGTCCACCTGCCACATGTTCTAGACATGTCATACTGTACAGTTATGTACCTGAAACACGTCTGTATTCTCACATCATGTCACACAACAGCCAGTGTGCTGTCTGGTTGCTTGACAGACATCATACACCTGTAAGGCTGACGTAATGTCAGCAGAGTTGAATAAGTCCTCCATGCATGCACAGGCACCCACATCTTCACTGCAGTGAATGCCTACAAACACTGTATGTCATTCTGTCAACCCCAAAGGTATGGCAGCATGCCTCTAACTTTGCAGGACTTGCACAGTGTCACAATTGTAGGTATGGTATTGGGACCAAACCTAATGACAGGATTATGGGCAATCCAAGGTCCACAGAGCTGGCAAAGCAATGTATGCCACACTGTCAGGTGCTGTGTTACATTAGGAGACCTACATAAAGGTGAAATGTTACATTTTAACATCTGTCCTGACACTGCCTAATGATGGCGTGCTGTATCATACACATGGGCATGCCTGTATTGCTACTGGTACTATCACTGACTGCTGATGAAATGTGGAAAGTGCCCCCGCCCAGCTCTATGACACACAAACACAGTGTGTGACACATGTGACTGCATTTCAAACATTGCTTCCATGGTGTCTCAAACAGCAGTCATTACATATGGCAATGAGCATTTTGCCAACATGTACAGGTCACCTCCTGTGCCACCCAGATCCACATCACACACACCTGCATGTGTGCAGCTCCTTACCAGACACATTCCCAAACAACAGACACCTCAGAAAAGACTTCCTTTTGAGAGCACAGTACACATAATAGTGCATGTACCACTGTCTTACGAGTGAAACACCTGAGGCAAAACACAAAATCACACCTATTATTTATAGCTGATTACATCATGAGACACATTTATGTGTTTCAACAGGCTACATATGGGAAAGATCACAGTTAACTGTCTGTGGGTTGACACAATAAGCCATACCACACATTGCCACAACTCAAGGAATATCAGTTAACATAATGTTGACATCATAGTTCTTGCAGGTGTGTACGACTAGGGACATATGTCACCGGAAGGTATGCAGACTGAGCTTAGACAGTATGTGTCTCTTTCGGGTATATGCATAGCTTTCAGCTGCAGTTGACCCTCACCTAGGATGATGGCTCCATGCAAACGGAAAATGACGGAAGTTGCCTTCACATGTGGTATCAGCGTAAGGGGACTACTACATCCAACTGGGATGCCTTGCTCAACAGACATCAATGCTTCACCAGAGATGGTCTTCATCTCTCAACCCTGAAATTTTGAGTACTGGCCAAGGCTGCTGACACCCCCACAATGCATCTAATAGGCACTGTCTTGAGGGAAACTTTGCAATGAGAACATCATCTTCATACAACATCATGGTTATGCTGCTATACCCTAGGAATAGCAACACTGAACCCCACTCTGTGGAAGGTGTCCCCACCTTGGAATATGCAGATATTTGTGCAGTCAAGGACATCTGGTTTAAGGCTGTAGACACCACCACAGCCACGCCAGACTATACATCCTTCCACATGTTCAGACCTCAAACTGACAGTGTGCAAAGTAATACAGGTGGTGTATACATATTCATTAAGGATAGATATACAACCAGATTTAGTGAAACACCATGATTTTCCACAGACACTGCAGGTGTTATTCACTACTGGATGGGCACTTAAACAAGTCATTGCCAGCTAGAGGAGCAGCTCCATGAATCTAGACACCCATTGTGCTTATTTGAATGTACTAATGCGTCCATCAAGATATATCAGTACACCATGGTTTGGGGTGGCATTACATAATCACCAACTGTGTTGTTTAGTCATGCTGAAGCTCGTTGTCCAAAGGTTAGTCCACATCCTTGAGGATAATGTCCTGGAGCAGTGCTGTGACATTCCCACAAGGGAGCCAACATACTGCGTCATGTGTTTACCAGCATGGGTGACCAATCCACCCCCCCCCACACACACACACTGCAAGGTCCTCTCTAGTGAGATCTGACCACAGATCAGACTCATTTAAACTATCAGAACTAAACCCCATGCAGAAAATACATACATATACTTTGCCAATGCAATTTATTACCTTCTATGAGATGGGTTACATAGCTTGACTGTATCTCCCCCCTCAATGGGACAGGCAAGTATGCAGAGCTCCATACCCATTCATTATGCAAGCAGCAGTACAACTGCATGGACTCAGCTATACCTGACAGGAGGAACATGGGCTCCTCAGAGCACAGCAAACCTGCCTGGTAGGCAACTGCCATTAGCAAGCTGTACAATAAGAGGTGGACATTGCTGTGACAGTTGGGATCAGGGTGCTCACCTAAAATGGAGGTACAATCTATTCAGCTAAAAATCACATACTGTTGTTGAGATGTCATGTAGAAGCAGTAGGTGACAAAATTAGCTACCCATACAAACCAGAACCACAACACAAAGTGTAATTACATGTGTAACCTCAGAGGACAATCCCTAATTGTTGGTGAAGTCGTACATAATACCACATATAATGGGTCTGTACTCATAGCTAACTTGTTGCCCCACAGGTTCTGCATCAGCTTCACTCTCCTGTCCCCACCACATGTGCCACATGACATTCCTACAACCTGTCCCATACCTTCCATATCTACAGAGCAGGTCATAACTGGCCTCTGTTTAAGGGATACACAGCATCTATTGGACATAACATCCCATGCTGAGTCCTACATGGGATATGACAAAGATTACTAACACCACTGGTGACTCCTTGAAATCATACTGTAACCACTTGCTGCACCCCAGCTGACTGGACAATGGCAACCCTTATACCCTTGCACAGAGGTGGTGCATCCACTGAAAACCAGAATTATAGACCTATTTGCCTGAGTAGCCATATATGTATACCTGTGGGGCAAATCATCATGGAGCTGATCAGAAAACATATATGTGATCTACACACAGTTGACTGTACACAGTTTGGATTTCTGACAGGGAGATCATGACTGTTAAATGTGGTGGACATATTAGACGCAGTCACCAAGGACTTTGGGGAGGGGACATCAGGACATACAACCCCCTGGACCTAGCCAAGCCATGTGACTATATCCTCCACTCAGGTATCACTGACAAAAATCACCCACATAGGCATCCACAATGATATAATTGTAGGGGTCACTTAGGGGCACATATACTCAACAGAGGGAAATACACCTCCAGTAGCTGATCTGTAAGAAGAAGTGCTCAACAGGACTCAGTCCTGTGTCTTCTACTGCTTGGAATACATTTAATCATGATACAAGTGAATACTGAATGCCTGTGTCTAACAGTGTTGGCTGATGCCTGCAAACTGTGAACAGTCATACAGCCTGTGAGTTATGCCAGTATCCTACAAGAGGATAATGATAAACAAATGCCTGCTGACATAGTAATGGCCATAAACTCCATGCAAATATATGTGTAGTATCATTTCTTTCAATAACACCTATATTCCTGGTAATTCTCACATTAGTCGCAACATGTGATGTACATACTCAGGGGTGATACATCTTTGCACACAGGCTTGGCCACACAGGTTTACACTTAATGAACCTGAGATCACCATGTCTCCCAGTGTTAGACGGGAATCATATGTCATAACTGAGGGCATAGTCCCCTGTAATTGACATACTCATAACCTTGATGTACTCTTTCCTCAGCATGTCAATATTTGAGTGCAATGGCCATTTGGTAATGTACCTTTCCAAGCACTACTGGCAATTGCAAGCAACAGTATATCCCTCAGAAGGGAACTTTATGTCCTCAGTATCTATTCAATGGGGAATGTCTGAAATCAGTGTTATTGTAGCCTGTGGAATATAGGCTACTCAGATGTGATCTCTGCCTTGCATGTGGGGCAATGTGTGACCCTGCTTGCTTGGAAATGCTGCATATCTGTAGGTGGCATGGTACATGGATTAGGCACTCTAAGGACATTAACCTAATATGTGAAGTTAGTAATGCATGCTGGTGGGAGAGATCTGTATAGCAGACTTTAACAAACTTTTGAAGCAGAACCCTGCCTAATGGCAAACAGAACACATCAGTGCACCTCATCAGATGCCATCTATATGACTGGTTGGGTGTCGCTCTCCTACTTTGGACACAATAAAAGAATCTTCATGGGTTCTGTTCAAGTAGCAATATTTTATACAAACACATCACCATAGAAGTTTACTGACTTTAACTTAAGTAACTTATATACTAACTAACTGCTAGAATCATACATGCTTACTCTCTGGCTTCACTTTCAAAATGGCACTAGGAATGGCATGTGCTTGACATTTATACATGCACATTACGTCTTTGACATGCTTCTTAAAGACAATGTACACAGCATGTGCACTCTGCTCTACATTGGGTGACCATCATTTCATTACAGGGCTTCTGCCTGTGTCCCTCTTGAACTGGACAGTATCTGCTGATCATGTAAATAAGGGTATAAAGTTGTCTAGGATTGTGAGGGCTGCATGATCATTATACTACTGAGGTTCAAATGTCCTATGGTTCTATAAGCTGATATAAAATGCTGTAACAGCCACATGCAGAAACCTGGCTACATTGAGGATAGCACCACTTCCAATTACTGCTTACAGTACACTGCACAGCACACACACACTGCATGTTGGCTACATGTAGATTAGAACATTAAACTATCTAATGGTACATACTACAGATCACAGTATGGGATGCATGCACCATACCTCATGTCTGCTATTACTATCTGTTTAGGACATATTATGCTTGATAACATCAGCCGGCTTAGTTGTAGTCAGGCATTTGGAGGTCCATATCACCTGCTAGAAAACAAATACTGCAAAACCCTACCTATTTCTAAGTAACTGAGGTGATTCTATGTTTGCCATATGGAGATATATACACACACACACACACACACACACACACACACACACACACACACACACACACACACACACACACACCAAGTGATGTAGAGTGAGATTAGAACCCCTGTCTATCTAGTCTTACTTACTATAGATCACAGTACTTATTGCTCACACCACTTATTGAGTCTGGCATTACAATGGCAACTGGTAATGTTAAGGTAAAGGACATCATCGGGTCTTGTAGAAGAAGACAGTTTGGATGCTGGCAGCAACTTACAGGGCCAAAAAGTGCAGAACCATTGCAGTTTGGTAGCCAATGAGTGATTCTCAGTTGTTTTGCAGGGAGATACATAGATGCACAAACACACATACATACCAAGTGGTTTGGAGTCAGATTAAAACCCCTATCTATCTAGCTTTACTCACTTTAGATCACAGTAGTTATCACATGCTCCATGGCTGACATCTGTTTTATATATGATTGCAGGCAAACTACTTGTAGATTACACAAGCTAGGCTTGTGTTGAACAGCATCTGAGGCCTGCAAAGTGATATGTTTCATGCTGTTATCTGCCTCTAGTATCCTAGCAGTCAGATTATCCTAACTATGTGTATATAGTCACCAGTATGGCTATATGTGGCTGTTTGCATTTGGATTGGCAAGCTTGCGATCAGGAACAATGTGCCCTGTCCATGCATGCATAGACAACATTATACACTGCACCACTTGCTCACCTGTTGCTGTATGTGTGGTGATATCCAGCAGACACAGGGTCTGTAGGTAAGTGCATTATATACTGTTGAGACCTTACTTTGGTTCCTTTGACCAACATTATAGATGTGTGATAGTGCAGCTTTACTCACCATTATTAGGGTATGTAGGACAATACAGACATCCACACAGATATGTGTGTATATAACAGGAATGGATACATAAATGTAGCTGTGTGTGTGTGTGTGTGTGTGTGTGTGTGTGTGTGTGTGTGTGTGTGTGTGTGTGTGTGTATGATATATATACATGTGTTATGTAGATATATGGGGAGAGACTGAGATGTATGCTATATACATATCTATTTGCAAGTACATAGAGATAGATATACCATCTATGTGAGAGAGGGAGAAAGATAGTGAAAGATATGTATACATATATGTATGTATGGATACACATACATAACAGGTCTTTTTGTTCAAGGTGAAACAGAATTATGCTCAGTTTAACTAAGTGGATGAGCAGGCCTAGTGGGATTGTCAGTTGTTATAAACTGACTCCAACCCACACCTACCAGTACTTCAGTCCGGGATGTTGTGTGTTGTAGACAATGACATCTGTCCCTGTGTCTGCAGGACTGCACTTTACTCAAAATGTCCAAGGCATTCTCCAGCTGTCTGATGTAATTAATATGTGACAGAAGTTAATAATGTTATACCATACACAGACTGACAGTCTGTAAAAAGACCAACATAATAATACCTCACATCCAAAAGATGTGGATATTTCCAGATTAGAACCATCAACACTATCACCCATGCTAATTTCCCTAGTCCACTTAGCCACACAAGCAGCCAGACAGAAGGAAGTCATTCGTCATGCAATCAACAGCGTACATATGTACGTTGTTATTCCTGCGTTAAGTGAGACATACAATGTATGGTCAATTTCTATATTACTACTTTGAGATTGCTTGGACTGCTGATATACTTCTGATGACTTACTGTTAAAGCAGTTATATGGGAACATTGCTGTGTTGGGGTAGAGGAACAACACCACATGTTCTGCTGGGACACACAGTAATCCAAGTATCATGTGACCCCAATGTTTAACATCTCCCTTGACTGATGTAGTGAATATTCCAACCATGAGGCCTAGTGAATATTAAGGAACTCATAATAGTGGACTGGGTATCTGTAGTCCCATATGGATGTTACTTCTGTCCAAATAACCCACTATATTTACTTGCATACATGCAGCAAATCCATACATACAATACCATATCATTGTAATCCTTACAAGTACTGTGTAGGTTAGAGACTTACCTTGCATATGCAGTAGTTGACAGAACTGTAGATCAGGGCTGACTCTGTCTGATGCAACTGCCAATACATGAATAGGTACAGGTTGTGTGGGTTGCTTGACATCAATTTTAATATATGTATGTAAGGTGTCAGCTCCTAGGTCCCTAGGTTGTCAGTGAATGTGCTATGGATTGTCTCTAAGCCAAAGCCTGGGCATATTGAGTATTCCTATGTCTGCCTACAGGGACTTAAGCAAGGAGTTCCTCCTCTGAGTCCTCATGAGACTGTGGCTGTGGTGATATAGGCACTGGGGGGCTGAGTATTCCTTCCCTGTGCTGATCCTGCTACATCTGTTTCTGCAGGATCATATTGTGCAGTATAGCACATACTGTGCATACTGTGAATATCTGTGCACATGTGGCTGGAATATACTGCAGGGCTCCATCAGATATATCTAAGCACTGGAACTGTGACTTCAGAAGCCCAAACACACACTCTATGATGTTCCTAGTTTGTGTGTGTGCCTCATTATGGCATTCTTCAATGGGTATTTGTGCATTTCTGACTAGTGTCATCATCCACGGGTCCAGGGCATAGCAAACACCCCCAGTAAATGGCCATATGCAAAGGGCCCCCCTAGCAAACATCTGGTACAGCTGTGATGCATGCCAGATATGGGAGTCTTGATAACTACTAGTAACTGCCAGGGCTGCCGGCACACACATTCAGGATAATCCCCTGGGTATTGCACATGACCTGGCAGTTGATGGAGTAGTACCCCTTGCAGATGACGTAGATTCTACCCTCCACATTAGGTGGTGCCTTGATGTATACATGAGTGCAATATATGGCACCCAGTACTTCAGGGGAGTGTGCTACATGGTAAAAGTGTTGCATATTGCTGGACCTCACCTCAGCGGTGAGGGGAAAAGATATGTGCTCACTGGCATATGGTAGCATGGCATCCAGGAATTGGTGTAGGACCCTGGATGAAGATGCCAGTGAGACCCTCATCATGTCCCCACTGGTCTTTGGAATGTACCTGTAGCTAGTATCCTAAGGGCTACATATACCTTTCTTTCCACTAGGATGAGTTCCCCTCCAATGGCTATAGGTCTGAGTTGAGGGTAGCAGAACTCAGTGAGTATGTCCCTATTCACCCTGTAGTGCTCTACATTCTCCAGCTCATGCAGCTCTTGGAAGGTCACACATTCTTCTTCTTCTCTGCCTAGGCACATTGTCAGCAGCACCAGCAGCATTGACTTCAGCATCTAGCACATACAGATGTAACAGACCTGCAGCAGCCACTAGTATTATCTCAGTTAAAATTCTCAAGTCTGTAATCCAATGGTAGAGAGCTTTGGGGGAAATTCAGAAAGCAGGGTCTATGCATACTTTATACAATGCTGCTGTATGTGCAGAATGAGTGTTTGGCTAACTATGATGCATTCCATCTGCCTACAAAATAATTAACATAATTTAATGGCCCTATTTCAGTCACAAAGCTGCACACAGCGCCGCAGGATGCAGCATAGCTTAAACAAGGGTCACAACTTCTAATCGAATACAACTGGTTTTCAGACATGCTCAGCAAAGCAGCGTGCCATGTAAACATGAGTACTGAAGCTTAAAAGAGTTTAGAGGTTAGTTGACACCCCCTGATGTTAGCTACATCCTGTGTAAACATCAACATGGGTCTACGAGCCTACATGAAGGGGATATGCAGACATGATTACTCTTTTCTGATATTTAATAACTCCACCTCATTTGCATACATATCTGTGCTCACAGCCTGGAAACTACACCCAGCAATGCACCATTGTAGGGACCCTATTGAAGGTCCTGTAATACGTTTTTGTCACATAGTATTGAATTGTTTTTTTTTTTTTTTTTCATTTTTTTTCTATAAAGCATGTTTGTGCACTGTGGAACATAGCACAAACATGCCAAGGTTATTAAAAGCAATTCATTTAATATATTCCCTTTAGTCTTTCTGACATACAGGATAATAGTTTTGCTCATATGTGTATGTGATATTACATTTTCAGGGGATTTCTATCCATATAGCTACAGTTTTGCATCCCGTTATGTCTGTCTACATTCCTCTACTTGGGATTTTTCTGCATACACTATGGACACTAACACAGGGTCTGAACAGGTGCCTTTCTGCTTGCTGGATTGCTCTACCTACCTCATTTGTATGAGATTCACCTGCTTATGAGGCAATTTGCATGCCACGGAATGTTCCGTATTTGTGTGTGCGTGCACACCACTCAACAGTGCTTACTGAATCTTAAAATGTTCATATTCATGTAAGCATCAAGGAGGGATGTCTACATGAAAAAAACTGTGTAGGTTTTATTAAACTCCTCTCTATGTTGACATCACTGGCAGAAGCCACCCATTGTAATAGCAGTGCAGGGTGCCATTTTCTGGTTTTCCTAGTACTTAATATTTCAAGACCTTCAGACACCTGCCTGCACTTTTAGTTATTAGTGGTTCACAGATTGTTCCCACTTAGCTTTTGTGTGTGAGTGTGTGTGTGTGTGTGTGTGTGTGTGTGTGTGTGTGTGTGTATATATATATATATATATATATATATATATATATATATATATATATATATATATATATATATATATACCTTAAGTACATTTCATTCACACTTACTTTTGTGAATATTGAAAAACCAGTTCAGCTGATAAAAATCAACAGTTCAAAAATTGCTGGCTTTATTCTGTGAAATTACAGTGGGGATCATGGTGCATGATACCAGCATACAACTTACACATGTGATGTAAGTAGGATATGTCAGATTATACATAAGAAATGGCCAATCCTTTTAGCTGATGACAAGATCGGAGAAATAGTGGGTTCTGTTCCTAGTTTTTGTTTTAGGAATAGTCTATCTCTCAAGAGGCAGTTATGTTATCATTAGAGTAAGCCGAGGGACAGTTTTTTTAACAAATAAAACAGGCACCTATCCATGTTTTCTTTGTAGAGCATGTAGTTATATATATCTAAGCAGAAGATACTCATACATTCTGAGAATGATTATAGGTTTACAGCTAGGTTTTCTGCTGATTGTATTACTTCTAATCTTGTTTATTTAGCTTGTAGTAACTGTACATGTTTTTATATTGAAAAGACCAATCACTCCCTTGGACAGCATGTTTTGGAGTACATTGGTTATATTAGGAGTATATATACCACCACTGCATTATAAAGGCATGTAGCAGTTTTTGGTGATCACACTTCAAGTTTTATAGTTTTGCAAATGTTTATGTCTGATTTAAGAGGTGGCAATATCATTAACAGAGTTGAGGTGGTGTAAACGTATTGGATCACTAACTTTCAGCCACATAGAGCTCCAGGCCTGAATGGTCATATACCTTTAAAACCTTTATTGAAAGCTCATTAAGTTGCTGCATTGATCTGAATTGCATAATTGTTTTTTTATATATATAATGATGTGCATTGCTTTTCATTATTGGTCTGAAAAAGTGACATGTAACAGCATGAAAGCACTTAACTATTAAGTGTTTATATTTTTTTATGGCTGTGTTTAGTTGGTACATCATCTATTTGCTTGGAATCTTGTTGAATTCACTAATCTTCATTCACCTTGTGGAATTTGCTGTAGTTTATGTTATGCAACTTATAAGAAATGCATGGCATCTAAGTCATTATCCCAATGTACTCCACCCTTATCAGACCAATCACAGAGTGTAATGCTTGCTTTGGATTACAGGATTATAGGAAGTTACTTGGCTATTGGCCCTGAGGCCCTTATAAGCCTAGCCAAGAGTTTAGATCATGTTTAGACAAGTCAGCACCCAGAGCCCCTGTCCAACAGGGACAGAGGTGGAATCCCAGGAGTGTATTTTTGTTTCCAATCCAGTTATCCATGTTGCACTTGAAAAGGGATAATGAGGTTCTCTGCATGATGTGGAGAGGCCATCTATTCCACAGATGGGGGAGTTTCTGGGACACAAATCTGTCCTACCAACAAGTCCTATTGATATCACAGACCAGGGTGAGGTCGTGCATATTGGTTGCTCGAGTGGAGCTTGACTTGCAGATATCCAGCAGTCCCATCAATGTGGAGTCTAAGATTGCTTTGTATGCCAAAAAGAGGTCACCTCTGAGAAGTCTGTATGAGTAGAAGGACAGGGCTTTTAGCCTATCTGTGTAGGGTAGGTATTTGAGGCCCTGGATTCTCCTGGTGAGGAACCTCTGTGGTCTCTCCAGCTGCTGGATGTGTTTTGTGAGGTACATGTTGAAGGAGGTGTTGTACTCAATAATTGGCCTTATAAGGGAAGAATACATGGATCTTATGACCTATTTGTCCCTGGATAAGATACCCTTACTTATGAGGTGGGCTATGTAGAAAGCTTTCCATACAATGAAAGCAACATAGTGGTCAAAATGCAGGTTGCAATTAACCTGGGTACCCAAAGCCCTCACTACTGATTGTGTACTTTGTTATTAATGTGATAATATGTGGGGACATCACTCTTCCTAAAGGGGATGATGATGCATTTCTTGGCATTCAGCTTGTGGCCATGTTTCTGGCACCAGTCATTTGACTGGGTGAGACCCTCTAAGAGAACGTCCACATCACTTGGGGAATTGATGACTGCACCCAGTTTGCAGTCATCTGCAAACTTGGTCAGCCATAGCTCACTGGTTCTGGCCTGGAGCTCAGAGAAGTATATCCCAAATAACAGAGGCCCCAAGACCGATTTCTGGGGTATGCCACTCATTATGGGCCTACTGCTTGAGGTGGTTTCCCCTATTTTGATTAGATGTGTTCTTTCAGTGAGCCAGTTTGATACCCATCTGGTAACATATGGATTGATGCCTAGTTGAGAGAGTTTATCTGTTATGCCCAAGTGGGAAATAGTGTTGAAGGCTTTGGCCAGGTCAAGGTAGGTGGTATGTACTATCTTCCCCTTGTTCATGGCTTTGGTGACTGTCTCATAGACCAGATTTAACAGACATGACCTCTCCTTGACAAAGCAATACTGTGTGGGGTCGAGTGTTTGGAGGTTACCTATGTCCCTGTTAATGAGATCCATGATAATTCATTCTATGGCCTTGCAGATCAGGCTAGTTAGGCTGATGGGTCTATAATTTCCTGGATTGGTGGATGCTCCATCTTTGTGTAAAGGTATGACAGTGGCTGTCCTCCACTCAGCTGGACCAAAGCCGGTACTCAGGCTTTGGTTGAATAGGGTGCCTAATGGTGCTGCAAGTTCATGCCTCAGTCCATTTAAGATGCAGCCTGGGATGTTATCAGATCCCATGCAGGCTGTATTTTTTCCTATTGAAAGGGCAGTGATGACCTGTTCCCTAGAGATAAGAGGTGGGGGGCAGGTACTGGGGATGTCCTGATTTACTGATGGGGGACTGAGGGGAGAAGTTTTCACTGAATATGTCAGCCAGTAGATTGGCTATATCTAGAGCAATTGTGTATGTATTGTCCTTGACCACCAGTTCTGAACAGATCTTTCCTTTGAGATTGTGGACATATGTGAAGAAGGCCTTATGACTGTCTCTAGTAGATATGGTCACTTTGGAGTCGAAGTTGGCTTTAGAGGATTTCACTAGTGCTCTTATTTGCTTGTTCGGGCTAAGGAGAGATTGCTTCCATTGGGCACCTGCTCCTTCTTGGTCCTGGACAGCATTTTTTTCCTTTTGTTATATAGTTTATTTATTACAGATGTCCACCAGACAGATTTACTCTTCCTTGCGGAGGATGATTTTGTTATGCACTTGGTATGATTTTTGGTATGTACTTGACCAGGCATATCCAGCAATGGAAGCATCGTCAGAGGTTCCTTACAAAAAGAATACAATGGGGTAACAGACCTGCCTTATGCAGAGCACCTTAAAGTCCTTTCCCTCTTCTCAGTCTACTATAGATTGCTGAGGGGTGATCTATTCCTGGCTTAAAAGGCATCCACAAACCCTTCACTTATGAATCTGTTGCATACTCGTAAGCCAAAGGGTAACAGAAATAGAAGGTCTAGGAACCTCAATTTTGTCTGTGACTTAAACAGGACATGCTGGAGAGACCAATATGTGTTTGAGACACTGCCCATCCTATGGAACAAGCTTCACTTCCATGTAAAGCTGAGTTTTTCTATTACCCAGTTTAAGTGCAACCTAGACCAGTGGATGCGGAATAGGAAATTTAGACTGGGCCTGGCAACCATGTCTCTAATAGACAGAGGTAGCTTATAAATTCATGGCCCTCAGTGTCCTATTTCTATACAAGACATCATTATTCTTTTGGACAAACTTGGCTAGGCTTAGAAAGGATCCCCGGGTCGTTAGCCTAGTAACAATCTATGAATCTAATCACAAGTGGTCTAAAAAAACTATCTAATTACATTTCATCTAATAATAACCTGCAGTGCATTTTTACCAGTTATAACTCTGATAATAAGGAAAGTTTATGATTTTTGATCATGGATATAAGCTTTCTTATGGATTTATAAGTTATTTTGGGTTTGCTGAATCACAATATGTTTGGTTGTTTGAGCTGGTGATGCACTTTCAGTGTTTTTCCCCTTTCTTCCACTGTACTGCCACCATGGAATTGAATTATTATATATAAAGTAGGTGGTGGATGGGCAAAGCCCCCACCATAATTCTCAGCTGTCCAGATTGTTGCAGAATGTACGAATTCTTGCCAAATAGTTTTGGTCTGTTCCTCATAATATTTGTGGTTTTCTGGCAAATTGCTGAGGACTAAAGTGAGTAAGTAATGACATACATTTTAATTTCAGACTTCCTGTAGTTCAGAAAAATTATGCTAACATAAATTGTTAAAACTCTAGCAACTTTCTGAGTTTACAAGAGTAATCTTTACAGTCTGTCACTAATTTTGACTAATGTTGGGCCTTTGTTCCCCCATTATTTTAGGCTTTGTCCAGATTTCTTGCACTAAGTATTTAAAAGGAGAGTGTGGTGCAGGGAAACTTGCTCTCTACAAATATTTTTTTTCTGTTTTTTTAATGCTATTTGATTTATACTGTGTTTAATTAAAAGTGCATTTAAATTAGTCGTGTTACGAGTCCGATTTCCTGGTTGACAAGGATGTTCAAAACATGTCTAACTTTAAATGGTTTATATGGACATGATATATATATATATATATATATATATATATATATATATATATATATATAGATAGATAGATATATATACTGTAAATAGACATAGTACTTCCGGGACCAGTGGAATTTTCTACTAGCCTTCAGTTATGTCTCAAGTGAGAGAAATCTAGCCTTGCTTAATGTTTTGACTAGTTCATCCGCACAGAGACATGATATAATTTGAATCTGGAGATGCTGTTTAGTTTTTTGAAATTACTGCAAAAACAATAGATCTTTTAGGCTTGGGGACCCACACAAATGAGTTATTGCACTTACTTTCAGATTCCTCTTTATCCTCAAGTTGAGTATTTCATGTACTTCTTTTTTAATTCCCATTTGCTTGAATTCTGTTATTTGCTATGGTAATAGAGTTACCTTTACAACATGCAGAATTCCAATATCATGCTAGATTAAATTGGTACTGTAAAGCAAGTCTGAAAATATGTTTCTGTTCCTTCATATAAACTTCTTAAACTGTTATTTCTGGGACAGTAATAGTGACTCACCTACTGTGTGTGTTAAGAATGCATGGGGGACTTTAACTTTTCTTCAAAATACTCACTATAAATACCCAAGCTTCTCTCCAAGGTTTCAGAACATTGATGCAGTATATCTGTTCTGGTTTCCTTCTTCAAGGTTGCTTCACATTATAATTTGTTTTGCTTGATTTTTCCATAAATTCAAAAGGTCCTTCACATTTGAAAGGATCTTCTTTTTCTCAGCAGTGAAAACCAACATAAATACTTTTCCCTTGCTTTGACGTCTCTAAGCCATGCAGTTATATTGTATGTTCTTTGCTGTATTTCCTGTGTCCATTCTATTCATTCTTTTACTATAGAAGCTATAGGCATTATTATTCTTAATGTCTCCTTTTAGGTTGTAAAATACTGCCAAACTTTTAAGGGTGCTATTTCCTCTTCCCACATTTCCTGTACTATCTAGCAACCTTGCGGGTGTCTGCCATATAGTAATTCAAGGGGAGTGAATCCAGTTGAAGCTTGGGGTTCCTCCCTAACAACAAAGAATAGATATGACATAGAACATTCAAAACAAATTAGATCAAAATGGTTTGCTTTTTGCTTGTTTACAGGCATAGGCGTAATATTATGTGAAGGCATGCTACTTGCCCTTAACTCAAGCTAGTAAGATTTATAGTTTGTTGCTTCAAAAAATTACAAATATTCTATTAAAAAATCCAAAAGATTTAGTATTGCTCAAAGACACCCAGTTTCTTATCTTATTAGGAACATCACTTTTAAATTGTATCTGTCATGAAAATACGATCTGAGTATCAACATGGAACTAAGACTTTTTGCATGCAGGGGCCTAATAAAAAGGATATTTAAAGGGAAGTTACTAAAAGAAGGCACTGCCTGCATCAGCAGAAAGGATGGACTGTTAACTGTTGATCTACAAGTTTTCTAGATGATAGCTGCAAGTTTTGCTTTTTCCATTTTGTGTAAAACAAATGCATGCTTTATATTTTAATAAACTTCCAGACTGATTTTTTTATTATTTTAAACTTTCATGTGGTGAGCCATTTTGTTAGTCTCCAGGATGGCAATTTTAAAATTAGTACCATATCTAAGTTTCAGACAGATCCACTTTAACCCAGATGTTTGGATAAGTAAAAGGATTAAAAGAAAGAGGAGTAGCAGACAAGTGAACTGTGTTGATGGAAGCCTGGAGGCAGAACCAACACAGCAGGGAGCAGATTACAGATTCAGAAAGACGCCAGTGAAAATCCGCATTCTATGGCTGTGACCACTGAATTCATTTTAGTAATAGAATGGCAAAAAAAAAAAAAAATGTATATATATATATATATATATATATATATATATATATATATATATATATATATATACACACACACACACACACAGAGAAGATGCATCTTTTGACAGGTCCAGTGGGATGGCATGTTTAATAAATGAATTAAAAGAAGTTGATAGAAGGGGGTTTCACTTTAATAAGGAACAGGAAAAGTTGCTGCTGTTGTTGTTGGTATTAATTTATACTTATATGAGAACAAGAGGGAAAAAGGAAGCTAATGTCATTTGCTGTAAGTGTAATTATGGAAATGACTGTAATCAATTCATATCTGATGCTGAAGAAAGTATAAAAAATGAAGATAGATTTAACTTGGAATCAGTAATCATGAATTCAAAGAGTTGACAAGCCAGATGTATTAGATGAATCAAAGAAAGATTTGGAAGATGCATCATTAAAAGTATGTAATAATCAGCTGAAGGACAACATAAGGAACATGAGAGGATCATTCTTCATTGTCATAAGACAGAGGGCAGCTGTAAGGTAAGACCCAAAGGTGAAAATCAAGCAGGCTACACTGCTACTCTGTCTCATTAGGAGAAAATGTTTAAAAGGTCCAGGTGTTTCTGAAACCTACATTGAAACCCCCTTTCCAAAATATTATGGATAATGAGAAGCAGACAACTAGGATTCAGATGGAAAATAATGCTGAAATAGTCACTTGCTATTACACTTTTCTGCCTAAAGCAATGCAATATATGGATGTATTTATTGCTAGAAGAGCATTTGATGTAACAGAATCGCAGGACAAAAAGAGAGCAGTTATAAGTCTACACAGGGAAAAATGTTTTAGAAGTTAAGTTATTAAATATCTGATAAACTGGTAGAGACGGGACAATTTTAGCTGTGCATGGCATTTAGTGCTCAACAAGGATACACATAGCTCTGAAGAAACTAACAGAAAGTTAATGATAAAACAGTTTTTTTTTCAAAAGATCACTTCCACAGCAGCACAAACAAAAATCCAAAAGAAGTTGTTACGTTCCAGATGAACAGCAGCAAATTTATTGTAAAACTGTAAAACAAACAGATATTCTCAGTTAGTGCTTTCGTCTCACTTATATTAACGCTGAGACTTCTTCAGACGGATTATTTCTGGGCACACCCAACATGTTACATACTAAAAAATCACATGATACAAAATGTCACATGACTATTTAAAGTTTTTTTTTTAAACATATACACTTTTCATACATAAACATTTGTATCAATAAATTCGTATTTAAGCCTCTTCCTTTTTAAATACATTACAAATTCCTCTCAATATTTATTATATTAAGACTGTTAGAAAGTGCTTCCAAAAGTATAAATTTAAACTCAGCCTTACATTTATTCATCTTATAGTGTTTGCTCCATGCACTCTTTTCATCCCCAGTTTGAACAGCATACTTATGCTCATATATCTTTCTATACAACTCACGAGTAGTTCTTCCCACATAAAAGGATTTACATTCTACACAAAAACTCAAGTACACTATATATTTTTAGACTTACAACTGAATAACCCTGGAATCTTAATTATTTCATCATTAATAATCCTAATTATTTCATCAGTGTCTGTGAGACAAAAGTGCTAACTGGAAATATGCGTTTGTTTTACTGTTCTACAATAAATTTGCTGTTGTTCATCTGGAGCCTGACAACTTCTTTTGGATAATTCAAAAGATTCCAGGGCTGGATACAGCCATGAAGTTCCAGGACTGTGAAAAAAGGAGACACTATGGGGCATGCTGTTTATCTGATAAAAAGAGTCTGCTGAAGTCAGAAAAAGAGGAACATAAGTTAAATACTGCGTTTGCAATATCTCACAAACGAGACAGCAAACAAAGGGATGGTGATCTAGAACACTAGGAGATTAGACCAAAGTTTCTATGTTTCTATTTCAGACAAGAAGGTCATTAAATAAGAGTTTCTAGGATGGCATACTGAGAGAGTAAAAAAAAGCAGAAACTAGAATGGCCAGTAAAGCAGATGCTAGTGATTCTACACTGAAGCAAACCTATAAGGTATATAATTTTCCCCAAACAAGTAGCTATTGTAAATAAAGCTGCGCAGACATTTTTAAAACTTAAAATGGTTGAAGGTTCAAATACAAGATAATCTATCATGGAACTTTATGTAGAGGAGCCAGTAATGTCTGATGGAAATACTCAGAATCGGATGCAGATTGAAGTATGTAGTAATGGTTCAGAATGCAATGAACTTCATAGGAGAGTTAGATAAAAAAAGTGGTAGAAACACATTGTGCTTCTTTAAGAAAATAGCTGGAGAAAATAGAAGTTATAATGGCAGGTCCCCCTGGGCTGTTATCAAATCCATCCCTTCAAGGAAGAGCCTGGAAAATCAAGACTGACAGCAACTGATGGTGTAATTGTTAATGCAGTTAGCACTACTCATCCTAACTTGGATTGATGGTGTGAGCCTCCAGGTAGGTTAGCCTTTTAAGCCCCATTATCGTTTGGAAAGACAGCAGACCTTTTTTTGAGTGGCTGGGTGGAGGGGTTGCCCAGAGAAGACATTGTAAAATATACAGGCTACTGCATCTGTTATTGAATGTAAGTTTCCTTCTTTGGCTGAAGGATGTAATTATATCAATTATATTTGATGGTTTTTGGACATTTGCCTGCTAAGGGTGTTCACTTCAAGCGTGAGTTAGATGCTATTTTGGATACATCTGCATTCATCCTACACACTCGTGTAATAGCCATTTGTGTGCATTTAAAGTGTTTTTTTGATTATATCTGCTTTATTTTCTGAAAAAAATATATATATAGATATATATATATATATATATATATATATATATATACTTGTTTTCCAGCCTTTCTAAGGTAGTTTAGTCCAGTTTTCAGGTTAGTGCTGAATTCACGGCTGTGTTATGAGTTTCTGTGTTTGCCCATACCTTACCTGAATAGAAGGACGTTTCTCTGTTCACTGTGAGAGAGGGAGCTTTGAGCAGCCTATCTGTCCCTGGAGGAGTGGTTTCAGCCCAGAAATTAGTAGTTTATTGGCCATTTTGGGCTAATTTCTATCTCTTTCATTTCCCTGCTATAAAGCCCACATTTGCAGGGTTTTGTGCTAGTATACAGCTCAGCAAGCTCCTGTTTGGTGCCCTGCAGAGTTCTACAGCAGCAGAGAGACAAAAGAGAGACTTTGGAGTGATTAACTATCATTCTTCTGCATTTTCTTGCTGCCTTTAGCTAATTCCACCTAAAATACCAATTGTCTAGAGTTTCTGTGATTTAAAAAGCTTGTTTCAGCTACATATTGCACTTATTTTACTGCCTGCACTTTAACAAAGTCATTTTTGTGTTTAAATTACCTGTTTAACTGTTGTAGGCCACACACGCAAGTGTGATAGCCATTTCTGTGCATTTAAAGTGTTTTTTGATTGTATCTGCTTTATTTTCTGAAAAACAAACAAAAAAATACTTGTTTTTCCCACCTTTCTAAGCTAGTTTAGTCCAGTTTTCAGGTTAGTGCTGAATTTAGGGCTGTGTTACAAGTTTCCGTGTTTGCCCATATCTTACTTGGATAGAAGGAAGTTCTCTATTCACTGTGAGAAAGACAGCTTTGAGCAGCCTATCTGTCCCTGGAGGAGTGGTTTCAGCCCAAAAATTAGTCGTTTATTGGCCATTTGGGGCTAATTTCTATCTCTATTATTTCCCTGCTATTAAAACCCGCATTTGCGCGGATTTGCATGCTGGGCAGCGCCGGTTAGCTAGGGTATAACTATTCCCGGCTCCACAAAGTCTACTCTTCAATTTTTCCCTTTGAACTAGACAAACTTTCAACTTAAGTACTCAAACCATTCACTTCTCATCCCAACACTTGCCCAAAACTCATAGCAAGCACTAATAAACCTTAGCACTAGACCCCCCCATACTGTAGAGAAGGACAAGGCTCTCTATGTGACCTTACCAGCCAATCAGTAAAATAGTTCACTGTACCTATCCAGGCATGTCCAAAGGGCAGTTTCAGGTGCACTCTCCAGTCCAACTTGTGAAGCTGGGCATTTTGAGGCAATGTTACAATTGCCTCATGTACACAGACAACCCTCTCCTCCTTCCACCAAACATTAATACATGCGAGAGATGCAATTATACAGCCAAACTGGAGGCTAAGTTCTCTTAACCCAAGACTGGAAAGAGCAGAAGGGAATTACTTGCATCACACCACCAGTCTCACATAGACCTATGAAACCAGCACTGGCAAAAAACACACATAAATACACAAAAACATACTCAGAAGCTCTAAATAAAAATCTGCAAAAGCAACAGAGACCTCCAAAGCAGACATCCATGCAACTTCCACCTCCCCCAATACAAACCATGAAACACATACTTCACGAAACCAGTGTGCCACACAATCACAGCCCTTAAGGCAAAATAACATACCCAACACACTAGTAATAGGTGACTCTATAGTCAGACACACTGACATCCCACTCACTAGGCTGAACAAGGAGAAGGTTACTGTTAGCTGCCTGTCAGGTGGCAGGATCAGCCACATAACACAAGCACTCAGGTCACTCCAGAACAAGTACAAATATGACTCTGTTATTGTCCATGTTGGTGTGAATGATGTGAGCCGTACCTCCCTGGACTACATGAAAAGAGACATGGAGGAGCTCTCTGATAACGTAGCCCAGGCCGGTATGACCCTTACCCTGAGTAGCATCCTGCCCTCACCAAGAATGATACCATGGTACAGAGAAAAAGTTATCAGTTTCAACAATTGGCTAAGCTTCTGGTGTCATTCAAAGGGGATCCAGTGTCTGCCAGCCTGGGATGACATGCTCGACAAGCCACGCTGCTTTGCTATAGACGGCTTGCACCTGTCACCCTTAGGCTTTCAAATACTGGCCAAGGCTCTTGCCACCCCCATAGTGCCTTTTTTAGGCAAGGCTCAAAAGACAAACCCACCGCCGTAAATAGCACAAATAACAAAAAACTGAGGGTGATGCTGCTCAGTGCCAGAAGTCTAAACCTCAAAATGCATGCACTCGAGGCACTCCTCAGTATGGAGAAAATCGATATATGTGCAGTAACAGAAACCTGGTTTAAGGCTCCAGAGAGCACCCCAGCACTACCAGGCTACAACTCATACCATACATTTCGGCCACAAAACCCAGACCGAAATACAAAAGGTGGGGGAGTATCCATATTCATCAAGGATACCCACACCTCCAGGTTAGTGGCACAGCACGATGCTTCAGAGATCATCCACCATCAACTAACAATGGGCAAAATTGCAATTCAAATTATAGCTTGCTACAGATCACCCACCATGTCCCAGGACCCCCACTCCGCATTCCTGGAAACACTGGGAAACATAAAGATCCTACCAAACACCCTGATATTGGGTGATTTCAATTACCCAAACATTAACTGGGAGAACTACTCAAGTACAAACTCCCTTGCCCAACATTTCCTAGAATTTATAAATTCAAACTCCCGGGATCAACTGGTCAACACTCCCACCAGAGGTGACAACATATTAAACCTGTTCATCACCAACACGGGTGACCGGTGTTCCACACCGGAGGTCAACCCCATGCTGGTTAGATCTGACCATAAACTAATCACTCTGGATATCCACATTCTGCCACCACCCCCAGTCAAAGAAACCACCATGAAAAACTTTTCAAAAGCAAATTTTACATTACTTAAGACCGTGGTGGGAAGTTTCAAAGCCCCCATGCTAAATGATAACCCTGTCCAAGCTGCAAATTCCTTTACTAATGCACTATACTGGCACCTAGAAGAATGCATGGATCATGTTATCCTAAACAAAACCAAGACTCACTCCTCCAAGAAAAGGAAACCAGCCTGGTGGACTCCTGCCATAAACAAGCTATACAATAGAAGGAGAAAACTATTACAGAAAAGAGTAAAATCCTAAGAAGGGAAGACATCCCTGATCAGTATCAGCAAGAAACTACATTCCCTCATAAAATCATCTAAGGCTAGCTTCAAAAGAATACTTGCCATGGGCTCCAAAGATAACCACAAGGCATTTTTTAGCTATGTCAAGAATTTAAGTGGCAATTCTCAGATCTGCTCAGAGTTAGTGCAGAATGGCACAAAATACACTGAACCGACCGATATAGCCAACATCCTGGCAGACAGGTTCAGTGCAAACTTCACCCCCTCTCACCCCTAAAAGGGCCCATAACTATACCAGAAGACTGTAGTGCCCCTGAAATCACAGACACTCAGGTTAAAACAGCCCTCTCCAAAGTCAAAAACACAGCATCAATGGGACCGGACGGTGTCCCAGGCTGCGTCCTACATGAGCTCAAAGATGAACTAACCCCTCACCTAAACACACTGTTTAAACTCAGCTTCTCCACGGACTACATGCCCACAGAGTGATGCACAGCAATGGTTATTCTGCTCCACTAAGGTGGAGCCACAATGGACCCCGAGAACTATTGCCCTATAAGCCTGACTAGCTTGGTCTGCAAAGCTATGGAGCTCATCATCATGGATCTCATCAGCAGAGACATTGGCTTTGTTAAGGGCAGATCATGCCTCCTAATCCTGGTGGACTTCTTTGAGACAATTACCAAGGCTATAGACGAAGGAAAGGTGGTCCACACAACCTACCTAGACCTTGCAAAGGCCTTCGACACCATTCCCCACTCAGATATTATAGACAAGCTCACCAGCCTGAACATAAACCACTATGTCACGAGATGAGTTGCCAACTGGCTCATGGACAGAACCCACATGGTAAGAGTTGCAGGAGCTAGGTCTGACTCTAAACTGGTTACAAGTGGCTTTCCCCAGGGCTCAGTCCTAGGACCCCTCCTGTTCGGCATACTCTTCTCAGAGGTATAGGCCAGCACAGAAGGACTATGGCTGACCAAGTTCACAGACGACTGCAAACTAGGGGCTATAATTGACTCTCCGGCTGACACAGACATCATCCAAAAGGGTCTCACTGAGACAGATACCTGGTGTCAAAACAATGGCTGCAAGCTAAATGCCAAAAAGTACATAGTCATCCCCTTTGGAAAAAACAAAGTACCCACAACCGTTCCTTAAATATGGAAGACGTAATAAGGGATCTGGGGAACCAAGTAGATAGTAACCTCTCCTTTGATAATCACATTGCTAAAGTGGTTAGAAAATCCTTCTATGTGGACCACCTAATCACAAAATGGTTTGCATCCAGATCGAAAGAGGTCATTGGGCCCCTCTACGCATCAATCATCAGACCCATCATAGAGTACAATGCCCCATTTGGGATGTACCTTACAAGACACCTACAACAACTGGAAAGACCAGAGAAGTTCCTCACCAAGAGGATCACTGGCCTCAAGCAGATGCCCTATGCAGCTCAACTGAAGAAACTCCAGCTGTACTCGGTTGCATACCACCTGCTCAGAGGTGATCTCTGCCTGACATACAAGTTAAGGTCCAACCCAGAATTGATGGACATGCTCCACCTAAAGAAAACCATATCCCCTCGAGCCACATGCTCCAGGGATCCAAACCTCACCACAAAAATAAATAGGACATGCTGGAGGGATAGATTCCTGTCTCAGAGACTTCCCATGCTCTGGAACAAGATTCCAATCTACATTAGGCAGAGCTCTTTGCTAACCCTCTTCAAGAGAAACCTTGACGAGTGGATGGGAAACAGAAAGTTTACTCCAGGGATCACTTCAATGGCTCTGCTTGACAGAGGCACAGGGAACTAATTTAAGGGAGCGGCAAAAGCCAACATATTCCGGCTAGGCTTATAAATGCCTTCGGGCAGATAGCCTAGTACCTACCTATGAACCTATGAACCTATGAACCTATCCTTAATGATCTCTAGAACTAATGTATTGGCAGAAATGGGGATTGTAATGGGTATGGTGAATCAGATCTTGATGCAGGGCCATCAAACTCATGTGTGAACTGTGATAGATTTAACAGAGCAAACAGATATAATTAAATAAGTTACTGGTGTGAATTCAGATGAGAGCCTACAACAAACATTAATGCAGGTTATTGTCTAATTTCAATTTCAATGTCAAAATTGATTGTTATCTTTTGTATGAAATGGTTGAAGCAGAACAGGAAAAGTTAGGTGGCAGTAAAAAAAATCCCAGGGGAGGCGGTTCCTTATATGTGCCAGGCTATTTAGGATTAGAAAAATGAACCGATTATTGTTAAAGGTAATTGACTTTGTAATAGCAACATTTGGCCAGTAAAAATGTCTTATGGTGTGTGGTGATGGATTTGAGTCTAGCGGTGAAAACATGTACAATACAAGTAGCACATTCAGCTCTTTGTATGCTTGACTTTGTGATTTTACTTGATCCAAGTGTAAAATAGTTTTCAGTGTTAAATTTAGCAAATGGATTATTTGCAGTGCATTTTATTCATGAGCCAGCTCTACACTTTGCTTTTGTATTCCAAAATCATATTTTTATGACTAGCTTGCTACAGTGTTTTCATATCTCTTCTGAATATTGGGAAGGGTATTGTATACACTGACCTTGTGAAATAAAGTGTTGCAATACAATTATGACATTTTGATACAAACTGAGAACATGGAAGTGATTTTGTGTGCAGCTTTACAGCAAGAAGGTTTCACACTGAATCTTGATAAGCTGCAATTGTGCACTTTACAGGTTTAGTTCATAAGAGTGGAAATATTTACATCTGAAGTAGTTAACTTCATTTGATCAGCAACCTGTGGGTTTCAGATCGGATACAAGTCGGCAGCATACCAAGCAAAAAAATCCAAGCTCCAAGCTCCTCCCCCTACCCATAGTACACTGCAACCTCCTTCCAATCCCCAGATCTCATTTGCCACGGCTTCGCCAGCATGGGATTTTTGAGCTCCAGGCAAATTGTCAGTTTTTTTTTGAAAACTTTGGTGTGTGTGTGCCCCTTTTGATAATTTTAGTAATAATTATTAGATTATCCCTCTCTACGGTTTCCATCAATGGTAATTATTGGGTTTTTTTTGTACTTTGAAAGTTGTTAACTTTCTGTCAGTGTAGGCCCCCCCCTTCCAGCCCATAGAGTGTGCGTGTGTTTCCTAATATGTCCGAAAGTCAGAAAGTGACTTTCTCTAGGTGCACAGAGTGTGGCCACAAGCTGTCACCAGCCAACGGCCACACTCTGTGTGTAGTTTGCTTGGGGGTGTTGCATTTGTCTTCCGGCTGCAAAATCTGTGCAGCCTTCAAACCCCGAGCCCTGTGGGATCACAGAAACAAGTTCATTCTGGCGGGTCTTCTACCCACAAAATCAACTTCTGCCTCTTCTGCTGCTTCCTCACCAGCCACGTCTGTGGCTGTCCAGCCTTCACGCCCTCCTCCCCTGTCCGGGACTCACCCTCTCACCTTACCACAGGGAGAGAGAGAGGTCAAGAAAGAGAGAATAAAAGAAAAGTGCAGGGAGACAGAGAGACATTCAGAGAAAGAAAAAGATAAAGATAGAGAGAAGAGCCTCAAGCGGCAGGCCGAGTTGGATCCAACGGCCCCTCCCGCTAAGGTGATTTTGTCTCCTGTGAAAGTTAGCAGGCCATACTCTTCTTGACTCCGTTCACCATGTTTTTCTCCTGTGCCGGAGGAGGAGGCTAGACCACTCTTGAGGTTATCTTTGCGTCAGCTCTCCCGGCTGGCATCGGTGGCATACTCTAGATCGACTCAGAGCATCTCTGAAGCAGACATGGATCAGATGATGCAAAGGTTCTACAAACTCAACTGCAGATGGGGGTGTTGCTACCCCCCCCCTCCTGGTGCGAGGAGTTCAGCTCCATTTTTCACCCTGATAGCTCCTTTTCTGATCCACCATAGGATATCGGAGTCTATGGATCCGAGGAGCCCTGGAGTCAGAGGGTCAATGCTGATGGTGCCTTCGGCCTCGATGCTGGCCATCCTCTTGAGTCTGTCGGATCCACTTTTGGATCTGAGCTCTCAGAGCAAAGAGTTGGGCATCAGATCTGGGGGATGAGTGTGTCATCGGCTCCGTTGTGGTCAGGGCATACTGTCCCTTTGGGTCTGGCCATTCCAACTTTGGCTCGGATCTCTTAGTCAGATCTGAGGGTCTCGGCTACCCTCTCCACCAGTTTCAGGGAGGCCTGTTCTCCCTCGGCATTTGACGTTGTGGAGAGGGTTCTCTCTGAAGGACTGAGACCCCCTCACTCTGTCCTCGGGGTTCAGCCCTGCTCCCTCATAGCTGGGCTTGTCTTCCATCATCCAGTCCCCCCAGAGACAGCCTGTGTCTATTGCGCCCCAGCCAGTTCCCTTGGAGGAACATGAAACCATTTGTGAGCCCTCCCTGGAGAATCCATCCAAGGAGGTCCCTCACAAACGCCAGTGTAAAAGGAGGCACTTGGACTCCCCCGAGTCCCTCACTGAGGATACCAACATGGAGGAAGGGGAAGATTCCCCCAAAATCACCCCCCAGAAGACATCTCCTTTGGAGACATTATGGAAATCCTTTGCCGGGGGGGGGGTGGTCTGCCCAAAAACCTTTGTCTGATGAGTCGGTATTCCTGGAGGCATTCAACACAGGCCCATCTACCTCTTGGGTGTCCCCCCTGCCGACCCTCTGGTGGACCTTATCACCACCAGAGCTTGGAAGGAACCGGACACTGTGGAGCCTATACCCAAAAGGCCCGACAAAATATTGAGCCCACTGGCAGATAGATCTTCTTGGAACAAAGGTTCCCCGGCTGATGTCATGGTGGTGGCGGCAGTCATGAAAAAGGAACTCGCCCAAAAAAGTTCCTCAGGCCATCCCCAGACAAGGAGTCCAGGGCTATGGACCATCTTGGAAAGTGAACTTTTGCTTCAGCTACCTTTACTATAAGAGCACTGAATTACTTGGCCCACGTAATTTGACTGCAGCGGGACCTTGTGAAAGAGTACACTGAATTCCCCCGGAGTCCATGTCAGCCGAGGATAAATGGACCTTCTTGGCTCGTATGGCCACTCTCAAGTCTGTGTCCAATACGTCCATGCATTTACTCTTTCATGCCACCGAGGGAGCCACTAGGGCTAGCGGGTCCGGCATTGCCTTAAGGCATCATGCCTGGCTCCATCTTTGCAACTTCTCGGAACCCTTCAAGGCTTCCTTCACTAACACATCCTTTGACGGCTCAACCCTGTTCGGGAAGATTCTCCTCGATATGCTTGTCCAGAGTGAGAAAGATGGGAAGACGCTGTCAGCCATCAGGGATCTACTTCTCTAACCCTCAAAGGTCCTTTTCCAGGAACCAGTGAGGGCAAAAGAAGCTGTGGTTCTGGAAAACTCAGCAGTCCCAGAATGCTCAGGACTCCTTCTCCCCCAGAGGCAGAGGGGGACAAGGTGGACACCGGCCCAGAGGCAGAGGGGGGCCGAAGAACTTCGGGTCACGTGAACCTTTTTCAGAGTGACCCGTGCAGCAAGTCTGAGAAGTTGCCTGACTGCTCCTTTCTGGAGGCAGTCGGGGAGTGTTTCTGATGCACCTAGCCCAATGGGAGTCCATCACAACAAATCGCTGGGTGCTTCAAATAATATCCAGAGGCTATTCTATTCCCTTCATAAACAAGCCCCCTAACACAAGGCACCTCCTGGATGTCTCACCTGCTCAGAGGGAGGCCGCAGCCTTGGAAATATAAAAGCTGCTAGAAAAAAGAGCCATCCAGCAGGTGCCCCCAGACCAGTCTGGATCAGGCATTTATTCCAGGTTCTTTTTGGTGCCAAAAAAGACGGGGGACCTAAGGCCGATTCTAGACCTATCAACAATGAACCTATTCATTGTCAAGGAAATGTTCCAGATGGTCACGCTTCAATCCAGCCTGCCCTTGCTGCAGGAGGAAGACTGGTTGTGCTCGATAGACCTCAAGGATGCGTACTACCATATTCTGATGGACAGGCAATCCAGGAGGTTCCTCCACTTTCGGCTAGGGGCCAGTCATTATCAACTCAGGGTCCTACTGTTTGGTCTCACCACAGCCCCCAGGGTGTTCACCAAGGTCATGGCAGTTGTAGTGGCCCACCTGAGACTTCAGGGCAGTCAGGTCTTCCCTTACCTAGACGACTGGCTCCTCACTGCCCCCACCAGGCATCTACTCTTACTAGCCAGAGATTTCTTTCTCTGGATATCACCTCGGCTAGGGATTACCATAAATCTCAGGAAGTCTTCCCTTCAACCTGTTCAAGTGTTAGACTTCATAGGGGCGAGAATAGATTCTCATCAGGCCAGGGCATTCTTAACCCCAGACAGACTACACAGCCTGGCACTTCATGTGTTAGTGCTTCTGCAGTCCTCTGCACCCCCTGAAGAATTAGTCCTGAGAGCCTTAGGGTCCATGGCAGCAGCTATCAACCTGATCCCTTGTGCTCATCTGCATATGAGAATTCTACAGTGGACGTTGCAAGTTCAGTGGTCGATTCTTCATCAACCTCTAGATTTTCTGATCCCTTTGAGCAGAGTGTGCAAAAATTCTCCCACGTGGTGGCTCCAATTTCGGAATTTGCAGAAGGGACGTCCCTTTATTGCTCCGCAACCCCAAGTCACGGTGACTACGGATGCCTCCCACCTAGGGGGGGGACATTGTTTGGGCAGGACTGTTCAAGGCACATGGACTCAAAACTAGACTGTTCTGCATATAAATGTTCTAGAGATGAGAGCGGTCCTTTTAGCGTTGCAGGTCCTTCATGCTTATCTCCCTCTGGTAACTATTGTGATCCAATCAGACAATATGTCAGTGGTCTGGTATATCAACAAACAGGGGGGAACCAAGTCTTATCCCCTTTGTCGAGAAGCCATGAGAGTCTGGAAATGGGCTTCCTCCAACAACCGCTTTTTGATAGCAATGCACATTCCGGGTCGGTCCAACATCTTGGTGGACAAATTGAGCAGAACTATCTTTTCTCCCTATGAGTGGTCTCTGAACCCTTGTGTAGTGGAATAGATCTTCCTCAAGAGGGGTCAGCCTTGCTGCGATCTCTTCGCATCGCCTTCCAATGCGAAGTGCAGTGAGTTTTTTTGCTCTAAACCTCCCGACGAGGGAAGGCCCCAGAGATGCTCTTGTTCATGCTTGGCCACCTGGTCTTCTTTATGCATATCCCCCGCTCCAGCTCATGATAAAGTTCTTACAGAAAGCTCACCGGTTGGGGAGCAGATTGATCCTCATAGTCCCATTCTGCCCTCATCAAGTCTGGTTCCCCTGCCTACGGTCTCATCTCATAGCTCCATCTTGGATCGTGGATCCCATTCCGGATCTGATTGTTCATCCCTCGGGAATGCTTCCTCTGAATCTGGACAACCTGAAGCTCACAGCTTGGCTGCTCCAGTTCCACTAGTTGCTAGGACTCCCGGTATCTCTTCTCCTGTTAAATCTATCTTGGTTGCGGCATATAAATCCTCTACTAGGAAAATTTACTGTAGCAAATGGAGAAGCTTCTCCATTTGGGCTTCACAGAGAAATCTAGATCCTTTTAAGGCTCCAATCCCAGCGGTATTAGACTTTTTGCCTCATATCTTCCAGCAAGGAGCCAGCTCTTCCACAGTGAAGGTCCAGCTGGTGGCTAATTCTCATTTCCACGTAGGGAATAATTTAGGCTCGCTCACTGCTGCCAGAATTTGTAAGACCTTTTTGAAAGGCATTTTTCTTCTGAGACCTCCTATTAAGAATCCGTCCCCGCCGTGGGGTCTGACTGTGGTTCTTCAGGCGTTAGTTGCACCTCCTTTCAAGCCCTCGGCATCAGTTGACTTAAAATTTTTGTCATGGAAGATGGCTTTCCTGGTAGCTATAACTTCAGCCAGGAGAGTGTCGGAGCTTCAAGCTCTTTGTATGAAACACCCATATCTTGTGTTTCATAAGGACAGGGTGTCTCTCAGGATTAATCCATCTTTTCTCCCTAAAGTTGCTTCTGAGACAAACATTAATCAATCTATTAATTTGCGTGTCTTTTTCCCTAATTTTCAGAACAAGGGGGAATACAAACTTCATTTCCTGGATGTTTACAGGCAGTTACATTTTTATTTGCACAGGACGGCTGTGTTTCGTAAATTTGATCAACTTTTTGTTTCTTTTGCTAAGCCCTTTTTAGGGAAACCAGTTTCAGAAGTGACTCTTGCTAGGTGGATTTCCCTTTGTATCTTACAAGCATACAGAGAGCTTGGTTTACCAGAACCAGTAGGAGTTCATGCTCATTCTACACGTTCTATGGCAACGTCTGCAGCATTCTGGTCTACAGTTTCCCTGGATGACATTTGCTCAGCGGCTACCTGGGTGTCTTCTCACACCTTTATTGCTCATTATAAACTGAATTTGGTGTCTAGAGGAAGGGCTTCCTTTGGCTCTGCAGTGCTCTGGAATATCCTTCCTTAAGGGGCTCCTAAGATTTTGGGTAGCTGGGGACTCTGTCCCACAGGTTGTTGATCAAATGAACTACTTCAGATAAAGAAGTTGTGTACTAACCATAACGTTCCATCTGAGTAGGTAAACTTAATTTGTCAGCCACCGTCCCTCCCTCCTTCCCCCTTACCTTGGCATTTATTTTTGCTGAGCTCGATGTTCGGAGTTCATGAGCTGGAGGTTTGTCCTTGGTTCAGGGGTCTCAGGTTAATTTGTTGGTGTCATGTGTGGAGTGGCAAACTCGATCTGAGGATTGGAAGGAGGTTGCAGTGTAGTATGGGTAGGGGGGAGAAGCTTGGCGCTTGGATCTTTTGCTTGGTATGCTGCCGGCTTGGATCTGTATCGGATCCGAAACCCACAGGTTGCTGACAAATGAAGTTTACCTACTTAGATGGAACATTATGGTGAGTGCATAACTTTTTTTTTATAGGTATAAGTCAATCTTGCAAAGTGTAAAAGAGATCCAGGGGGTACCTCTTCCAGATATAATTGCTGATCATAGGAAATGTATGGGTCTGGCTACACATCTGGTGCATTTCTGTAGGTTAATTTATAAATATACAAACCTAGCACAGCTATTAAATGAATTATTAAGCGATGCAAAGAAGGGCACTAACAGTGTAAAGCTAGCATAAAAATCTGCACAAAAGTTTTTAAAAAATTGGTTGATGCTGGTATTTTAACTTTTTTCTCAGAAAGCATCTATTTTATATTCAAGTTCATGAGAACGATTACAGTATCTCAGAAATACTCTGGCAACAGTGGCAAAGACAGGCAGTTAAAACCATTAACATTCAGTTAAGGCCTGTTAGGTAATTCAGTCAAATGTTAACACTAATAGAAAAGAGATGTACCAAATATGTAGAAAAATGCTAGTGTCCATTGGGCAGTGCATTACACAAAATATGTTAGAACATTTGCACTAGACTACTTAAGTTATTATTGTCAAAATAACCCAAAACTATAAAAAAATAACACTACACAGAGTGTTGTTCTGGACTTTGAAGACAAAATCATAGAAGTGGAGTAAGGAATAAAATATACCTTGTCATGGCTGATGCAGTACAATGGTGATGACAAGGATATGTGGCCCAATATTGCTCAGTGGTTGCCATGGTTAAAACCTTAAAAAAACAGTGGTGAGTGAAGCTGTTGAGTTAAATAAAGATATATATTTCATGCAATGGTAGTCGAGGTCTTTGCAGCTCACTGCTAAATACTGACAGGCCAGGAAAGCAATAGATGCAGAAGTCATTAAAGCAATGAAGAGACCTTGGAGGGCTTTGGCAGGCCATAGAAAATGACTTTTATAATGACCCAGACATTCTGCAAAAATATGTTACCCATGCTGTTCTTATCAGCAGAGGACAAATAGTGACCTCAAATGTGAACATTTTAAAGATATAGAAGGCTCACACTGAGGAGCCCCTGAATCTGGTGGGCACAGCTTCCTCTACAAAAGCAGATAGTGATGATTGAAAGGATAAGATTGCAAATACAACAGGTAGACATGAGGGACCCATGTAAAACATCTGGGATGGAGTAAGGACCTATGCAATCTAGAGAGATCTTGGTATGCAGCCAATACTCCTTTATGTTGAAAGACATCATTGGATGAGATTTGGGTACCTTTTGATATCCTGGGCATCTATAATTGGAGGTATATCAGCATGATCATGGAATTTGGCTGAAATAGAAGTAGTAGTTGTAGAAATTTAAAATAACTGAGTTGCTAGGAACAGAGTGGCTCTTTGCTGAACAGGAAAAGAATGTGCTTGTTTGTGCAGGAGACAGTGGTATTATTGTGAAGGAGAGCTAGCAATGACTCAACAAACAGAATGGAAAATGGTTTTCAGCGTGGTTGTGTTGTTTTTGATGCAGGCGCAATAATGGGGAGACCATGTTTATGTTTTGAGAGCATTGCTCCTTTACCAATAGTGGCGCTTGCAGAGGATGATGGGACATGGAGATATTTTGGCACAAAGGATGGAGTCATTATTCTTTGTCCATGTCTTTTTCTATTTGAGAACAAAAGCTGAGTGACTGGTCAAGCCAGAGCTCTAGATATTTGAAGGAGTCGGTTGTGTCATTGATGAGGTTGTTTAGGTCTGAGGTGGTGAGACTGCTTATACAGTTTCTAAGTCTTTTCTATGCCTTAACCTCCATTATTAATGTATTTTATCTTTCTGAATTTTGAACTTCTTTTCCAGTTTTCACACTTCCTTAACTCTTGTAACGTTTATTTTTTACTACACCATATATGACAAAGCTGTTTCCTACTTATGATATTTTTATACAGCTGCTTAATACGTATACTTTTTATTTAAATCTATACTGTCATAAACAGTAACCTTTGCACTGCAGCTGAGACATTTGTATCTGCAGTCATCCCTTCATTTAAAAAGACTTGAGTTCAGCTGATTTAGATGCACCTGAACACGGGCACCATTGTAGACAAAGTCACATCTTTTGTTAAGAGCCTATTATGTATTGCCAAGGCTCAACATAATTTACTCCACAATTAGTTTTCTTTCTTCACATATATTATTAACCCTTTTAACCGTACTTGTGATTAAATCGTGAAATATATGTCTATTTTATTTCAATATCACATACATTAGGGAGTACTGAACAAAAGAACATAAAGGCATGTGAGCCTTATAATTTCTTACTTCATGTTCTTGATCTTTGATACATCTTTATCGACTGACTGAAAATATTCTCTTAACTCATATATAGTTTTGATGAATAAAAATATGTTCATCTAGAAAGAAAAAAGACATAGTAAGAATACACCTAGGAATATTTTTAAACATTACAAAACAGGATAATTTTTTGCCTTCCTTGGAAGTGCAACACATTGGCATATATAATTCCCACATATGAGTTCAGTAGCTACAGTAACACCTTTATCAGTGTAGCAGCCAAAAGTATTTAAGAAAAGTCCAGCATTTGTAATCACCATTAAGGACCCAAACACAGATTAATAATTTAACTTTCAAAGCTATTCTTGAGTCAAATATATTTAATCTTGTATTTCATTTACTTCCCTCAGTTCTTTATTTTTTAAAATGCACCATACTATACATTAACAAAATGCAGTTTCTTTTTTTCTGTTGCTGTGATTACAAGTGGCATAATCTACACTCCTTCCATGCATTATGAATGTTTCACCATGTCAATGATATACACATGCAGTGTACATTTTAAAACCATACCCACTGACATACAAATAAAATTAAGAAGATGGAGTTTGAAATATACAATACTGTTATTTTTATAAGGTAAGATGTTGTTTTTAAAATAATATGGTTGTATAACTTCTATACAGTATGTGAGGGGTAAAGGTAATTAACATTTTCCCATGGTTGCAAGACTGTAACTTGAACATTCATGTTTTGCTTTTGTGACTAAAGAGGTCCCCCTACTAAAAGAAAAATATAAATTACCTACACCTTGATGTGGTGCATTATAGCAATAACCCACGCCTGGGTGTGGGTAATGCTAAATTTACCCACGGTTGGCGTGGTTTGGTCCCGAGCCCGAGGGACCAAAAAGCCAACCGCGGGTAAATTTAGCATTACCCACACCCAGAAGTGGGTTATTGCTATTATACATGACATTATTTAAGAAAAGAAACTATTACTTTTCTTAAATAATGGCATAGTATAATGCCTGTTTACTGCCCTTCCGCAGATGTCTTGGCATCGCGGCAGTTCTGATGTACTGCGCCTGCACAGTACATCAGAGTTGTAAAGCAACGGAGAAAGCAAGATCTCCGTTGCTTTATGTCTCGCTATGTTAAATGAGTTTAACATAGCGAGACAGTTTAAAATAAGCAACGGACATCTCCGTTGCTTATTTTAAACTGTCTCGCTATGTTAAACTCATTTAACATAGTGAGACATAAAAGCAACGGAGATCTTGCTTTCTCCGTTGTTTTAAACACTGTTCGCTATGTTAAATGGGTTTAACATAGCGAGACAGCTTTAAAATAAGCAACGGAGATCTCCGTTGCTTATTTTAAAGCTGTCTCGCTATGTTAAACCCATTTAACATAGCGAGACAGTGTTTAAAAAAAACGAGTTATACTAATGGAAAAAAGTCCGGGCGACCGGACCTTTTTCCATTAGTATAACTCGATTTACAACGAGCACGCTGGCCAATCAGCGTGCACGTTTTGGGGGGATCATGGTATAATACTTTACATTACATGGGTATTTCTGTGCCTGCTACTGAAGTGTGCCACACTCAAATCAGAAAACAGATCACTTAGCCCATCAAACAATTTGGCAGCCTCACTAAAATACAGGGCAATGTAGCTAATTGGCATACTGACTAACATGCTTTTAGAACACGTAAGAACTTTAAATGATGCTAAGTAGCAGAACAATGCTGAAATAAAACATTAATTATTGCCAATATAAAATGTAATACACAGTGACAGAGTTTAGACTAATTTCTATATTTACCAACATTAGCCTTCATGTTCAAAGAGTGCCCCAAACCCTAGATAAATATGAATTAGGAACTGAACGGCAGCAAATCCGAACAAAAGTAAGGCAAATATTATAAAATGCACCCTCCAAAAAAGACACCAAAAAGTAAACAATAAACTTAAAATTGTTACCCTTTATTGAAATTATTTCACCAAAAACAATTTATACATATTCTACAATATCATAATTTTGTTCAGTATTATTGTACTCAATAAAAATAAAATATCCTTCCCATAAGTCAGAGAAACAAATGACAAAATGCCATCTTGCTATATGTATTTCTATGAAGCAAATACATAAATCTGACTTTAAAGTCACTGCATCTGCTAACAGACTGAAAAAAGACGTACAAGGATGTGATTCTTAGAAAGAAAAATAATCAGTCTTTGTAGCTGTAAGCATTTACACTTTTATTTGCATGGAAATAAATTTACATAAAGTGCAGATTACAAGCCACTAATTCTTACATAAAACAGCACAGATTCATGCTATGAATGCATGATCTCTGATCAAGAAACTCTTAGGTTCATATGTTCATAGGTAGGTACTAGGCTATTAGCCCTAGGGCCTATACAAGCCTAGCCAAAAAGGTACCCTGGCTTTCGCCGCCCAAGAAAATTATTTTCCTGTGCCCCTGTCAAGCAGAATGACAGAAGTGATCCCCATGTGAATTTCCTATTTCCCATCCAATCATCAAGATTTTTCTTGAAGAGTGCTAATGAGGAGCTCTGCGTGACATAGACAGGTAGTCTGTTCCAGAGTATGGGAAGTCTCTGGGACAGGAATCTATCCCTCCAGCATGTTCTGTTTATTGTGGTGACAAGGTTTAGGTCCCTAGAGCATGTAGCTCAGAGGGATTGGGATTTCTTTAAGTGGAGCATGTCCAACAGCTCTGGGTTTGACATAGCTTTGTATGTTAGGCAGAGATCGCCTCTGAGTAGGCGATGTGCGACAGAGTAAAGCTGGAGTTTTTTGAGTCGGTCTGCATAAGGCATCTGTTTGAGGCCAATAATCTTCTTTGTAAGGTATTTTTGTGGCCTTTCCAGTTGTTGTAGATGTCTTGTGAGGTACATACCAAAAGGGGCATTGTACTCTATAATGGGTCTAATGAGTGATGAGTAGAGGGGAACAATGTCCTCTTTTTTCCTGGATGAGAACCCTTTTGTGATGAGGTGTGCCACATAGAAGGATTTCCTGACTACTGTGGTGATGTGATCAAAGAAGAGACTACTGTCCACCTGGGTTCCAAGGTCTTTTATCACACTTTCGGTGTTAAGTAGACTACCGCCTATGTGGTAGTTCATGGGTACAGAGTTTTTACCAAAGGGGATGACAATTCACTTTTTGGCATTGAGCTTGAGACCATGGCTTTGACACCAGGCATCTGTCTCAGTGAGGCCCTTTTGTAGGATGTTGTTAGCCTGTAGTTCAGAGAAGTAGATACCAAACAGGAGAGGACCCAGGACTGAACCCTGTGGTACTCCACTTGTCACTGGTCTGAAGTCTGATTTGGAGTCTGCTACTTTCACAACGTGGGTTCTGTCAGTAAGCCAGTTGGCAACTCATCTTGTGACATAGGGATTTATACCTAGTTTAGTGAGTTTATCTATAATTCCAGAGTGGAGGATGTGTCAAACGCCTTGGCGAGATCTAGATAAGCTGTGTGAACCACCTTACCCTCATCTAATGCTTTGGTGACTACTTCAAAGAAGTCTATCAGGTTTAGGAGACACAATCTGCCTTTTACAAACCTGAACTGTGTGGGGTCCAGAGTTTGGAGATCTCCAATGTCTTTGTTTATGAGTTCCATGATGATACGTTCCATGGCCGTGCAGACCAGGCTCGTCAGGCTAATGGGGCGGTAGTTCCTGGGGACTGTTGTGGCCCCCCCTTTGTGGTGTGGGATATCTGTCGCAGTGTGCCATTCAATGGGCACAAAGCCTGAAGTGAGGCTATGATTCAACATAGTACTTAGGTGGGGAGCCAGTTCATTCTGTAGTTCATGTAGAAGGCAGCCTTGGATGTTATTAGGTCCCATGGATGCTGTGTTCTTGGCTTTGGAGAGTGAGGTTTTTACCTGTGCAGCCGTGATTACAAGAACTTTGCATTTTTCCGGTATAAAGATTGGCCCTTTAGGGGGTGAGGGTGGGGTAAAGTTAGCACTGAACCTATCTGCCAGGATGTTGGCAATATCAGTTGGTTCTGTATATTTAGTGTCATTGTGCTGTAACTCAGAGCAAATCTGAGTGTTGCCATTGAGATTCTTGACAAAGCTATAGAATGCTTTGTGGTTGTTTTTAGAATCAGTGGCAATTTTGTTTTCATAACTAGCTTTGGAGGATTTTATGAGGGATCTCAGCTTCTTACTGTCATGGGATTTTACTCTTTTTTGCAACAGTTTCTTTCTTCTGTTGTAGAGTTTGTTTATGGCAGAAGACCACCAGATTGGCTTTCTTTTTTGGAGGATAACATCTTGGTTCTGTTAGGGATAGCACGATCCATGTACTCTTTTAAGTGTTTATAAAGTGCATTTGTGTAGGATTCAGCAGTCGTACCATTATTGTCCATCTGCATGGGTGCCGTGACGTTTGCCACTTCTGTCTTAAGAAGCGTGAAGTTGGCTTTGGATTTTTCTTTTAAGATCCTTTTAGTTTACTAAACTGACTGCTGACAAAAATGCATCAACAAGTAATCAAACTCCCAAAATTAAAAGTGTTTAGGTTAATAGGTTCATAGGAGATTACTACACTCATTTCTCAAGAATCCATTCAACCCTAACCAGTTTTTCCCAGATTTTACCCAGCTTTTCTAGTTTGTTGTTGGTGCACATCTGTTTGTAACTGTCAGTGGGCAATTAAGGATACTCCATAGCAAAAGTGGTTTATATCTGCAGCCATTGCAAACTGCATTGCTAGCATAAGTGGTTTACACTAGAAAACATAAATTAAGGTATATTACATTAGGCATGGTAGTTTTTACTTCATCTAATTGATCAATTACATTCAATCTCTTTATTATAGACTATAATCCAGAGGACTGCTTCCAAGCAACTTCCCAGTTTATGTGTTTTTTGTTCTGTTTGTCAATAGATGTCTATGTTTCAAAAACAGTTCAACAATTTTGATAACTATGGCTTGAATTGTAATGAGAAAAAATTGTTTTTAATGTAATTTTATGCCGCAACACACAAAACAAATAAAATGTACTTTTATACAGGAATACATATTCTTTTTAGGAATGAAATCACAACAAAAGTTAATATGTTCATAGGTAATTGCTAACCTAATGACCCTAAAGGGCCTTTATAAGCCCTAGCCATGCCACAGTGCTCATTTTATTGAGAGAGGGGGAATAGCTTGAATATGAGTGATTGAACATTTATGAGCTTCTTCTTTCTAATAGGGACATAGTTTGCTGACCAGGGTTACATTTTACAATTCCACATTCACTGATCTAAGTTGGTGTTGAATACGTTCAGGGAGGAACTCTGCTTCACATGGATGGGAAGCATGTTACAGAGAAAGGGTGGACTCTGAGACATATATCTCTCCTTCCAACATATCATATTTATTGGGTAGATGAGGTTTAGCACACTAGACTGGGTGCTTCTAGTGCCACCTGTTTTGTAAATGTGCAGCAGGTCCATAAGGGCTGTATCAGAAGATGCTTTGCAGGCCGGGTATAGATCGCCTCTCCAAAGTCTACAGAAGACAGAGTACAAGGATAGAGCTTTGAAGTGATCTGCATAGAGCATGTTGTCTGCACCTTGTATTGTTTTGTGAGGAACCTCTGTGAATTTCTAGTTGTTGCATATGCCTGGTCAGGTACAGTCCAAATTCAGCATTGCACTCAATGACTGGTCTAATAAGGGCTGAGTACAATGAAACTAGATGCCATACCCTTGTTTACAATTGTGCAACATAAAATGATTTCCCTACTACAGCACAAGGGTTGGGAGGGTGGCCTAATGGTTAAGGTGTTTGCCTTACAAACACAAGGTGCAGGGTTTGAGTCTCACAAGGGATAATTGGCTAGGCTTAAAAATGGCTCACAAGGGCAGTTAGCTTAGTACTAACCTATGACCAAAGGTCAAGACATGCATTCCCAAATTCCTTACCTCAGGGTAAATTCTTAGAGGTGTATTATCACTTCAGCAATTTTCAGAGGTAGTTGTCTTTCCAAAATATACTATTACTCATTTTTTGGCATTTTAAACCATGACTCTAGCACCAGTTATTTGTCTGTGTCAGGCCTTCTTAGATGATGTTTGTGTCTTTGGGAAATTCTATGATGCACCTAGTTTGCAATCATCTGCAAACTTGGTCAGCTAGCTCTTTAACAATGGCCTTGACTTCAGAGAACTAGATGGCAAAAAGGAGGGGCCCTAACACCAAGCCCTGGGGGACTCTGCTAGTGACTGTCCTTTTTGTGATGGCAGACTCACCTATCCTGACTTACTGATGTAGGATTAAATACCTTGTTGCACAATCAATGATTCAAGCTTTCTTAAAGTGCAATGGGTTACTAACTTTCCTTAATCTATAATCTTAATGTTCATAGCAAGCCAGATTAGCAGTGAAAATATATTTCTCTTAAAACAGTATTATAACAAGGAACATCCACAAACCCCTTTTACTCCCGGTGTCTATAGTGTGCTTACTGACTTCCACTCCTGGGCAAACTACCAGTTATTCATAATGAACACATTTATTTATCAGTGTCAGGTCACCCTTGGGCAGCTGCGGTGGTGCAGTGGTTAGCATTGTTTCCTCACAGCAAGTGGTTCTCTGAGTCAATTCCTGGCTGGGGTGCTTTCTGTGTGGAGTCTGCATGCCCTCCTTGCAGTTGTATGTTTTTTCTCTGAGTGCTCCAGTTTTGTCCCACATTCCAAAGACATGCAGTAGGTGGATTGGACACTCTAAATTGGCCATAGGTGAGAGTAATACAGATGAATTACTGCAGAAGGGCTAGCCAGCCGGTGGTGTAAACCTTGGCTCAAGATGATTATCAGTGTCAAAGTGACACTCCAACCCCATGTGTAAAAAAAGGAAAAAGGGGTTGAGAATGGATGGATCAAGGTCACCCTTATTTACCTGTAATTGATAATAAACAATAACAATCTTTCTACTGTGTTTATATAGTCCAGTTCCTTAACTTGAGGTACTTGTTTTATGAAATACCTCTGAATTCTTTCTAACTTTTTCAGCTGAGTCTTATTATAAGAGCAGAATGATGCACAATACCCAACAAATGGCCTAACTACTGATTTGTACAGGTGTAAAAGGATGTGCTTGTCCCTGCGAACAATTGTATACAAGATGTCTTTAACAGTTATATGACATTTCCTAACTACAACCTTTAAATTATCTTCAAATGAAAGTTTACAATATACTAGCATCCTCAAATCCTTTATTGTACTCACAGTATCCAACATTGGATAAATAGCATTGTTAGCACCATAATGAAGTGCTCCCCTATTATATAACTTTATACCTTTTAGGTTAGGTATAGGTTACATATAGTTTTTTTAACCTATTGTATAACTGCACAAACTTTGCAAAATAAGTAGAGGGTACCATCTGATCATCAGAGTGCAGTGACAGTCATCTGAGACTATCACTCTCCCTTTATTACCAGACAAGAGTAATGTGTATTGAAGCTTTTTTACTTCAGCATGTAGAACTGAACACATTTGAGTTCATATACTGCTTACATCTCCTTCATGTTCAGTGTATCTCATTTAAGGAGAAGCACTGATTTTGTTGTGTCTTTCGGCTTTTCCCGGTTAGGAGTCACCACAGTGGAACTCCAGTCCACTAATGATTGGTAGTTGATTTTTACGTGCCGAGTTACCAGCCCTGATGCACAGCCTTCAACGAAGGTACGCCCATTCATGCATGCCTCCACGCAGAAGACGGTCTAGCTGAGAATCAAAACGGACAGCGTCTTACTGTGAGGCGACAACGCTACCGCAGCACCGGGTAAGGAGTAGTACTGATGTTGCGGCTAAATTCTTTAATAAGTAATCATACCTTTCAAATCCTTATCACAATAATTCTGGAAACAAAACCAAAAATAATCAGTTGACGAAGGCCCCAAATCAGGGATATGTTTTAAATATTGTTCTTATAAATGTAGAAACAAGCTTTGCTTTGACGTGTTATCTGAAGGATATGAAGTCTCAAAGTCAGATGCTTTTCATAATTTAATAGATTAGTACTAGGCTAACTGTCTTCAGGGTCCATTTTAAGCCTAGCCAATTACCCCATGTGAGAATCAAATCCTGCACCTTGTGTTTCTAAGGTAAGCACCTTAACCATTACACCAACTTCCCACCCCAAGTGATATGCACTTTGCCAAGGGATATCTTTAATATAGTCCTCCACACGCCTTACTGTGTCCTTGATGTACAGCACCTTTTATGTTTCTGTTAACAGAAGCTATGTGATACATGGCACTCTCCCACTGTCCTACTGTCTGACGGATGAAAGTTTTTCCATTGCTGTTAATGATTGTGACCACAGTACTGACATGAATTCATTCTTGCTAATTATTTACCTACACGCCCAGGTACATGCTCATTTAAAAAAAAAAAAAAAAAAAAAGCCATGTTCTGTATTAGCAATCCATCCCCTATCCAGGTGATGTCATGATCCCAAGTCTTTTCACTGCATTCACAATACACACTCTCAGGCAACATGGATTAGCTAGGCAGGTAAGGTGTCAAGGTTAGAGATTTGTAGGTTTGTATCTCATGTGCACCAAACTCTGTTCAAAGATGTAAAAGCCTGTGTGTAAGATTATACAATGTGTATGGTGAGTGTCTGATGTTCTTCAGATGTAGTTCTTTTATAACCTAGTCTGAGCACTGTATAACCCTGTTATTTGAAGACTACATCACTCATAATTGATCTTTTCTTTTTTCAGCTGATGAGGAGCAGATACATAGGCTTGAGGAGCAATGGAGGGAGAGATGTCTGCTGATTATTTTTTGTTTTGTTAAATAAAATGCATCTGATTCTTGTTATAGGCCTATATTTTTTTTACATTACCATGTATATTGCTTAGAATACCTGTATACCCATCATGCATCGGTAAGGGAAGTGCAATAATCACACTATACCTTTGCTTAAAATTCCAATTAAAATACAAAGATGTTGAAATATCATTTAGCATTAAACTAGTTATTTATTGAAATGTAGGTCACAATCTAAATGACAGTGAAGTTTGTGTATCTGTCATACATACTTTGAGGTGGATGTTTTATATACAAGTCTGTAGTGCTTTGCCTGCTGTTTATAATGCATATACTGGCATACTTGTATGTATGGAAGTGTTTCCCAGTGACTGATCTGTTGTGTATAGCCTGCCCACTCACAGGCTGAATGGGTGTCTGCTGTGTCAGTGCTCATACTGTCATTTGCAGACTGTGTGGCATGCCCTTCAGTTCAACATTAATATTACATGTGCCTACAACACCTTGGGTGTGTTTGTTACAACATACTTGCATTCTGTGTTTGTGGACACTTGCACAGATAGGCATCTCTTTGCAACATTTTTTAATCAGCAAGCACCATCAGGATGTTTGCATTTTGCAGACTACTGATTGCTGCTAACTGTAGGTAGGTTACGTATATAGTTGCAGACATGGAATATTGTTTGTACAACATATACTATATTCAGTTGTGTCACAGAAATGACTTCAATTCTCAATGTTTTGCGAGCAAATCTCGAATATTATAAAAAACAGACTAAAGATAAGTGGACATTCTGCAAAGTACTGAACAGCTGAGAGATATGTAAGTATTCTGTGGGTGTTCAAATAACATCCACCACCATTTTTATTTGTTTATTTTAATAAAGTTTTCTGTTTCCCTGCTACAGTGGTGATGGATGTTATTTGAGTTCATACTGTTTGTTTTACACCACTGGATTGCTGCTGGAGTATTTTTTTTTTTAATTTTTGCTGAATCTGTGGGTGTTGCTATTCCCCTTTGTCTAACGTAACACAATCCCCTACACGTGTGATTCTCACAATTTTACGTGTGTTTTACCCAAGTTTACTTCTTCCTGTTACAAAGAGGCAGTATGGATAATTGTGACTGTATTACTTGACTACCTAAATTCATGAACATAACGGCAAGTCACACATACCTATGCAATAGTTGCTATTAATTTGGTAAATATTCATCAAATACAGCTGATTCATGAACAGTGAATTACTTTGATGAGTGAACTTGGACTTATAATTTATGCTTTGCCTTTGGCCATCTATGGCATTATTGCTGACATTGTGCAATGCTTTGGGTGAATCTGGTATGCATAATATACTGCCTTTAACACTTTGCTTCTAAACTGCTTTCATAGGTTTCTAGAATTAAGCCAGGGATCATTTACTGGCATATCTTTCTACTCTATACTGAGTCCTGAGCACTTTACTAAATGAAAGAAGTTTACGTAAGTGAACATACACACACACACACACACACACACACACACACATACTTCTTCTTAGTGAACAGCTGATTTAACTTCTGTACACAGGCTGCCTCTTGTCTCTATGTACATTATCTAATACAGCTTGACTATGCTATTAGCTTATTACATATAAATGATACTGCAAAACCATTTAGTGATCACAGATCCTAATGTGAAAATAGGATCTAAACTTTTTGCCAGGGCTAAATGCAGTTTTTTGTTTTTTGTCTTGTGTCTATTATCCACTGGTGAAAACATAAACAAAACATAAAAAAGACAGGAGATTTGTGTTAGAAATTTAGGAAGTATAGCTGAGACTTCCATGCTGGAGAACAGTACCTCCTTCTGCATGATGCGATGCAGATAGAAGACGGACACAGAAGGAAATAACTTTGGGTTTTATCTATTATACAAACTAAATAATAATGTATTTCTGGGTAAAGTGTAAATTTTCATATAATCAGCCAACTCATCTAAATCAAGATTTCAAAACTTACTAAGGAAGTAACTTACCAAAATTATAAAACATACAGGTCCCATGAAGCTCCATATAAAGCCTCTGTCCAAACTTAGCCAGCATCTAGGAAGTAATGAGGTAGGATTAATGAGTCCATGCAATATAGTTAGAAAAAAATTCTTAAGGGCAACAAATCCCTGGACATAACATCTAAAATGATGGTTTATATAAATCATGAACAGCAACCAAGCATTGAATAGTACTGTAGAATCCACTGTACATGTATATGAGAGACATGTGCATTCAATGTCACAATCACACCATAAGGAAGTTGAGCCATTCAACAGATCACATACCATTTACTTCAGAAATTACTATGAATGCTAAATACATATCAGCTCCCAATGGGATGGATTCACAAATGCCTGTACATAGTACATCACACACATGATACAGTGCTATTTGGTATTTATTAAGCAACTCTGTGCTTCCCATCCATCCATCCATCCTGAAAACAAGGCTAAGAGTGAATGCATAGCTAATCAAAACTAATTCTGTCATTTAAATGAAGAGCATGCATTTGTGACAAATCAGATTCTGACTCTAATTTAAGTATGCTTGTGATACAGCCTAAAAATCCAAGCTCCTCACTGGGATAAATGAAAAAACATGAAAAAAGTTTGCTTTCAATTGCTTCAGTCAAAATAGCAGCAGTTTTACTTTACTTTAAATTCCATTTTTTTGCTCTTTAGTGTAAAGTGTGAAAAAAAGAAAAAAGGCAAATGAAAAAGTATAAGTGATATGATACAATAATAGCCTCTGTTGTGTTGTATGGAATTAACTTCAATGACCATAATCACTACTAGTTATACCTTATCTCAAAATAGGATACCTCTGCTTTTCCCTGTTTGACCCTGGAACTGATTATATTAAATAAGGGTCCCATGGTGTTCTTTACTTTATGTGGGGAAGTTAGAAGGGGGGGGGTCCCCCTCCCATAAATTGGTCTAAAGGAGTAAAAGATAGGTTGCAAAACAGATATGCCATTTAGCAATAAATGTTCATAACTCTTGTTCACTGGTTATTTTTGATAAGGTGAAGTAAGCCCACTTATATTTTATATAGGTAAATGTATGTGTGTGTGTGTGTGTGTGTGTGTGTGTGTGTGTGTGTGTGTGTGTGTGTGCGTGTGCGTGTGCGTGTGTGTGTGTGTGCGTGTGTGTGTGTGTGTGTGTGTGTGTGTGTGTGTGTGTGTGTATGTGTGTGTGTGCATACCTGCATGTCACATCATGATGAGATGAACGTGCAAGTCAATCTAAACCCAAAAATACATCAGAAATGGTGCCAACAGATTGTGAGAAAGCACAGATGTGGTGACATACTGTTGTTTGCTCACAATCAGATTCATTACTTCTATATTCTAATCAGTGAACAAGAGTTATGAACATTTATTGCTAAATGGCATATCTGTTTTGCAACCTATCTTTTACTCCTTTGGACCAATTTATAGGAGGAGGACCCCCCCTTCTAATTTCCCCACATAAACCCAAGGGGACTTAGCACCCAAGGGGAATTAGCTCAAATGGTAGATTGCTCGCTTAGCATGTGAGAGGTAGCAGGATCAATGCCCGCATTCTCCATCTTTAGGTTGGGAGGGTGGCCTAATGGTTAAATTGTTTGCCTTACAAACACAAGGTGCAGAGTTTGAGTCTCACAAGGGATAATTGGCTAGGCTTGCAAGGGCAGTTAGCTTAGTACTAATCTATGAACCTATATCATGGTAAACTTTTTGGCACTGTAAGTCATCATAATACAGAAATTAAAATACGATTATTCAGTCATATAATTTATATTTATGGGTGTTTACTCTCAAATATCTTATTCATCTGTTTTTTCCCTTTTTCAGGACTTAAAAGTCTGCCTAGTAATCGTGCGCTTTGTACATGCTTTTATTAAATAAATACATGTGAATATTGCACAAATACCAAACATAAACTAAGAATCGCTGCACTCAATAAAAGTTAATTGACAGGGCACAGCTTGGAAGTAGCTGGCAAGATGTTTGAGAGGAAGCTGGACATCCAGTGTATCCAGAAGACAAAATGGAAGGCCAGTACAGTATAGCCATCTGGCTTGGGATCAGTATCTACTACTCAGGAGGAGGATAGACTAGAAAAGGAGTGGGAATTCTGGTGGTGGAGAAAGTTCAGAAGACAAGGACGGGTCATCAGAACTGGTGGAAGGCTAGGGCACTATTCATAATCTCGGCCTATGCCTCACAGCAGGACTGCAATAGCAAGGAAAAGAGTATATTCATATAGCAGTTGCAGGACCTACCAGATAAAGCAGAACAATGTAAGTGGGTGTTGATAACGGGATACTTTGAATGCCCATACTAAGACAGAGCAGTTATAATAGCAAAGAACAAACCATCAGAGGCACTCTACCGACTTCTGAGAAGGGGCACAGCAGCTGGGACAAACAAACCCTATTTGGTTGCACATCAATGACAAAATGACAAAGAAAGTAGTCATCAGGCACCTTCATAAGGGATGCAGGCAACAACCCACTCAGCAGTCCAGAGGACATCAAAGACAGTTGTAGGGAGTACTTCCAGCAACTTCTGAATGAAGAAAATCCTAAAGGAGCTGTACTGCCCCAGATACAGCCTACAATGAAACAAGAAGAGGAGGAGTCCACCCTAAAATAAATAAGAACAGCACTAAAGAAAATTAATCAGGGAAAGCAGCAGGCTCAGATGAGGTTATGGCAGATATGATCATAATATTGGGTGAGTTACGGGAGAAATTGTTCCAGAGGGTACACATAGCAGTATGTAGAGAAAGGCATATTACAGATGACAGGATCATAAGCATTTCTTTACCAGTGTACAAAACAAAGGGAACCTTAATAACTGTTGGCAATACAGAGGTATCAAATTTCTGACACACTGTATTAAGATACTGAAGAGGATGATTGATAAATGAATATATGGAGTAGTAGACCGTAAGATGGGAGATGAGCAGTTTAGATTCAGACTAGGAAGCTGCACAAATGACCTGATGTCTGCAATGAGGTTGATAGATGAGGAGAAGATAGAGATGAGCTAAGAATCCAACTCGACATACCTAGACATGGAGAAAGCATATAACAAAGTTTCAAGAAAGCTGATTTGGACAGTCCTGCTCTGGTTCAAAGTATCAGAAACATCAGTAGAATTAGTGGAATCTATGCAGAAGAACCCAATGACACATGTACGGACAGTGTTAAGACACTTTTAGGGGTTCCCAGAGGGAGTGGGTATGCAGCAAGTTCTGCTCTGAGCCCACTGCTGTTTATTATGGTGATGGACTTCATTAGGAAACAGGTTGGATGAGACAGATCAACATAGGTTCATATAGGTACCTAGGTATATACTAGGCTAACAGCCACTAAGGCCTTTATAAACATAGCCGTGCAACATAAGTGTGTCCCACAAATTATATGTTCAAGACATTTATGTAGGGGTGATTTTTGCTTACGACATGATTTACTGACTGCCTCTAGCCATCAGAGATGTGGGTGCCAGACCATGAGTGAATTTTTGATTTCCCATCCAATGGTCCAAGTTATGGATGGAAGCCTGCTCCAGAGAAAGGGAATTCCCTGAGATACATATCTGTTTGTCTAACATGTCCTATTTATATTGCAAGCATATTTAGGTCTTTAAATTGAGTAGTTCAGACTGTGTTTGTTTTGCAGACATTCAAATGGTCCACCGAAGTGCAGTCCAGGGATACTTTGTATGCCAGGTTTAGATCACCTCTCAATAGTATGCAGGAGACTGAGTATAGATATGGCATTGAGGTGATCTGCATAGGACATTGTGTTTATCCCCTGTATTCTTTTTGTAATGAACCTTTTCAGACATTCCAGTTGTTGCACGTGTCTGGTGAGGTACATACCAACTGTAGCATTATACTCAATGATGGGTCTAATGAGGGCTGAGTATAATGGTGCAATGACTCCCTGGACCTAGATGGCATGCACTTACTTATAAGTTGAGCAATAGAGAAGGATTTACTTACTGTCTTGGATACATATTGGTCAAAGGCCAGGTTACTGTGCACATGAGTTCCCAGATCCCTGACTAGTGGGTCAACTTTTAGGAGTGTTTTATTGATGAAATAGTTTCCTGGGGTGGTCGACTTCCCAAAAGGTACTATAATGCATTCCTTTGCACTGCGTTTGAAGCCATGGCTTTAGAACCAGTCATATATCTGTGTTAAACCCTATTGTAAGATGTTGATGTCCTGGATGGATTCTATGATTGCTCACAGTTTGGAATCATCTGCAAATACGGTCAACCAGTGGCCTTTGAAATTAGCCTTAACTTCTGAGAAGAAGATGTCAAAGAGGAGTTGCCCCAGCACAGAGCCTTGAGGGACTCCACTGCTGTCTGGCCTCTTTGAGGAGGTAGTCTTACCAATCCAAACTTCTTCGGTCCCATTCATATTGGAGTTTATGCTCAGTTTTGTAAGTTTGTTAAGAATGCCAGACTAGGGTATAGTATCAAATGCCTTAGCCAGGTCAAGGTGGGCAGTATGCACTGTTTTACCCTCATCCATTGCCCTGGTGACCTTCTGAAAGACATCCAACAGGTTCAGTAGGCATGACCTTCCCAAACTGGGATGGATCCACTGTTTGAAGGTCTCCTTTATCTTTGTTGATTATTTCCTTGATAATTCTTTTCATGGATTTGCATATAAGACTAATCAGACTAATAGGACTCTAGCTTCTAGGATATGTTGATGGTCCATCCTTATGAAGAAGGATGACCATTTCAGCTTTCCATTCTCATGGCATGAATTTTGACAAACTATCACTTAAAAAAGGTAGCTTGCCTTGGAATGGTCCCTGTCTGTTACTGGGTTTACTCGAGTTTCAGAGCTGATTTTTATTTCGAGACCTTACCACAGAGGATGTGAAATTGTGGATGGTACAGCATTCTTCCAAATTTATGAGCATGAATTCCAGTATGTTGGGACCTCTAGTAGGCACATACACTAACTGGTTAATGGTGTTTGTATTTACTATGTCCAGGAGTCTCAGTACCTGCAGATTCCAAGCTGTGTAGGATTCCCAATCTATAAATGGGTAATTAAAAGTCCTCATAAGTAAGGTGTTAAGCTGGATGGCCAGTGTCTCCAATAGGTTTATAAGTTTCATGTAACATAGAGTGTGACCTATAGCTTACAAGGATATGGTACAGGATTTTTTTCTATGGTGACCTACACATGGAAAAACTCCAGTGCATCATCCTGTTTAACCAACCTAGAGGTATGCTTGTTATTGATGTATATCAAGACACCTCCACCTGTAGTCCCTGTCTGTGCAGCTACTGTTTAAAAGTGTGGAAGACACTGAAACTTCCTGGGATACTGTCTGCCACTTTGAACCATGTCTCAGTAACTGCATTGATGTCTATATTATCTAGGGTGAAGAGGTCTTGGAGGGAGTTTAGTTTTTTTTTTTTGATTAGGCTCCTGGCATTGAGCAATAGCACCTTGAGGCTCAGTTGAGTTGACTTTTCTATGTTGCGAGGGTTGTCAGTTTGACATTGCCTAAAAAGGCTCTGTGGGGAAGGATAAGGTTTTAGCCAGTATTTGAAAGCCCAGAGGGGATAGGTTCAGACAATCCCTGACAGAGCAACATGCTTTGTTAACCATGTCTTTGCATGCAGGAAAATATTGAAGCCCTTTAGAATGACACCAGAAATTCAGCCAATTGTTAAAATTAATCATCATTTGTTGGTATTGTGGCATTATTCTTGGTGAAGGTAATATGCTGTTCAGTGCTAGGCTCAAACCAGCCTGAGACACACAATCAGAGAGATCTATAATATCTCTCTCCATTGTCTAGGGAGGTATGTCTCAGGTCATTTATGCCTACATGGACTATGATGAAATCGCACTAATACCTGTGGTGCAGTGACTTGAGTCATTGTGTAATTTGGAGGATCCTGTCTCCAGATAGGCAACTAACCATTATCTTCTCCTTGTCCAGCCTAGTTAGAGGGGCATCAGACTGTCTTACATTAGAGTCCTCTATTACTAGAGTCCTAGGAAGTGTGTTTGCTTGCTCCATGGGCTTTGTATTTGGGGATGCACTGATAGCAGCTGTATGTATGATGTTAACTGCTGTTTTTGTTGAGTGCTTTTGGGTTTTCTCAGGATAATCTTTGCTGATGGGTGCTCTAGGAGGTCTCTTTTGTTTAGGAAGATTGCATTTAAGTGCCTCAGTATATGTTGGTCATTGTGTGTGTTCTGTGCTATGTGTGGGGAGTGGTCTGTGTCTGGTTTTGACAACCTGTGCTTTTATGTGAGAGTTTAGCCTCCAGTGACATTGTGAATGTTCACCTCTTATATACTGTGTCAGTTACTTTAAGGATTAAATGGCTGTCAGTAAACATGAGACAACTGCTACTTTGTCTCACGATACCCATATCCACAAGGCTGGCTACAGAGAAATTAGGAAATTGCATATTCATGTTGTCTGATCCCCTAATTGGTGAGCTACAAAAGTACAGTATATAGGAGTCAACAGAAGTCTTTTAAGGACACTTTTTGGCAGGGAGGTGGAGACAGACTAGTTTATAAAATACTAAATTTAGCAGTACTGGCACTCAATGTGCAACTATCTGATCTATGTTTGTCAGTTTGTAAGGTATTAGTTCTTTATTTACTGCTTTACAGGGTACCATTTTATGGGCAGTTACAAAAGAAAATGTTGATTCTAGATGTTTGTATCTGTACAGGGTACTGGTACTGTGAGTAGTATGGTACAAATCTGCCTTATTTATACCAGCACTGGATCATAGGATCATAGGAATTACTAGGCTATTGACCGGAGATTACTTCAAGCCTAGTTGTTTCATCCCATTGTAATACCACAGAGACTCTAGTCAATACCCAGGATTGTAATTAGTAATGGCTGATCATGTCCAGGAGGGTTGTGGGTGTTATCCCCCATAAGAATTTATGGTGGTCCATCCACTTCTCCAGGTTCCTTTTGAACAGTGTCGTAGAGGTGCTCTGCTTCACATCAATTGGCAGCCTATTCCAAAGATACGTCAGTCACTGGGTAACACATCTGTCTTTCCAGCACATCCTATTCAAGTCACAGGCTACATTTAGGTCTCTGAAATGGGTAGCTTTGATTTACAGATGTGCAGCAAATTCATTAGATTTGGGTCAGAGATCACTCTATAAGTCAGGCATAACTCTCCCCTAAGAAATCTATATGATATTGAGTATAGTGACAAGGATTTTAGTCAGTCTGTGTAAGGCATGTGTTGTAGTCCCTTGATCTTCTAAGTTAGAAACCTCTGAGGTCTCTCCAATTGCTGGAGGTACTTTATATCGTACATACCAAAAGGGGTATTATACTCAATTATGGGCCTGACTAGTGACAAGTATAGAGGGGTTATAACCTTTGCTCTAGAGGTGATGCCTTTGCTAATCAAGTGTGCTATACAGAAAGCCTTTATTAATACCATAGATACATGGTGTGGTCAAAGATAATACTACAGTCTACTTGTGATCCCAGCTCTCTTACCACTTTGCAGGTACATAGGATATTGTTGTTAATTTGATAGTAAGAAGGGACATTGTTTTTACTGAAGAGAATGATGATGATGCATTTTTTGAATTCAGTTTGAGGCCATGACTGAAAAACCAGGTGGTCTGTGTAAGACCCTCATGAAGTATACTGACATCATCTGGGTATTAAATAACTGCATCCAGTTTGCAATCATCCACAAACCTGATCAGCCGCAGACCCTTAGTTTTGGCCTGGACATCTGAGAAGTATATACCAAACAGTAGAGGACCCAGCACTGATCCTTGTGATACCGCACTGGTGACAGGTTTGCTGGTTGATGTGTAGTCACCCACTTTGATAGTGTGTGACTGGTTTGTGAGCCAGTTGATATCCCATCTTACAATAAAGGGGTTTACATTTAGTTTGCTAAGTTTATCAGTAATGCCTGAGTGTGGGATTGTGTCAAAGGCTTTTGCCAAGTATAGGTATGCTGTGTGCACAGATTTTCATTTGCCATTGGCTCTGTTCACATTTTATTAGAAATTCATCAGGTTTAACCGACAGGATCTGCCCTTGATGAAGCTGAATTGGGTGAGATCCAGTGTTTGGAGGTCACCTATGCCTTTATTTATGAGGTCCATGATATGTACTATGGCTTTACAGATGAGGCTTGTCAGACTTATGGGACTATAATTCCCTGAGTCTGTTGTTAAGCCACCTTTATGGGAGGGGAATAACTGTTGCTGTTTTCCATTCCTCAGGAACAGGAACAAAGCCAGTGGTTAGGCTGTTACTGAATAAGGTACTTAATGGTGATGTTAGTTCATGTTTTAGTTTGTTCAAAAGACAGCCTGGGATTCTGTCTGTTCCCACAGAGGCTGTGTATTTTGCCTTAGACAAGGCTTTAATGACCTGCTATTTGGATATGTAAGGTGGGGAGGGGGGATTTGGGGGCAAGGTTGTGATAAGGTTGGAGGGGATATGGAAATTTTTACCAAATCTGTCTGCTAGCAGGTTTCCTATCTCTGAAGAGTTAGTGTGTGTGATATCATTAGTCACTAGTTTGGCACATGCTTGTGACCTGCCTTTTAGGCTATGTACACAGCTGTAAAAGGACTTATGATTATCTTTGGCTGTGATTGCTAGGTTTTTCTCAAAGTTATCCTTAGAGGATTTGACATGTTGTCCTATTTCCCTTTGTTGAGACTGAGGAGGGTGCTTTTCAATTGTTGGGGCCTCACTTTTGTTTTCTTAGAGAGCAACATTTTGCATTTGTTGTAAAGTTTGTTGCTGCTGGATGTCCACCAAGGTGGCTTTTTTTTCACTTGGGGCTCTGGCTTTGATTCTCCATGGAACAGCTGAGTCTATACACAAGTGATTCTACAGGGGTTTAGTGTAAGCTTTGGTATAATTACCACTTCCAGTTAGGGTGGGACTTGGATTGCATTTATATCTTCCCCTAGGAGGGTATAGTTTACTTTGGTGAAGTTTTTTAGCCCTTTGTGTGTTCTAGTGTTAGTGCCAGTTTGAACGTGACTGATTTGTGGTCAGATTTAACTAATGAGGGTCCAACAGTTGTGGTGCTTCATCTGTTTGTCATGTTAGTGAGGACCAGATCTAGTATGCTTGTTCCTCTTGTTGGGGTTTGAACAATTTGCTCAAGGGCATTTGAGTTAAAAAGTCAAGAAGTTTTGTGCTAGTGAGTTAGGGCTAGAGTAGGTTTGCCAGTTAATGATGGGATAATTGAAATCCCCCATGACCAGAGTGTTTGATGATATTTGGACTGACCTCATGCACATCATGATCCATGGAGGAGGATCTATAACTAAATATTACTTGAATGAGGTCTTACCCACAGCAATCTGAATTTGGAGTAACTCCATGGACTTGTCCATGCTAACTAGTCAGGAGGTGAATTTATCTCTGATATAGCTAGAAACACTGCCTCCTTTGGTTCTCACATGTTCACGTTGCAGATTGAAGGTGTAGAAGGCATTGTTGGTTTGCAAGGCCAGGATACTCTCTTACACGTTGAGGTTTGTGTGACTGCACAGAAATCTACATCCTCTAGTAATAGAAGTGCTTCCAGGGTGTTCAGTTTTTGATATAAGCTCCTATTGGTTAGCAGCATAGCCCTTATTTTGGTATGGTTGGCAATTCTGTGTTTGGGACCTTGACTAAAAATGGAACTATGGCAGAGGCAGGAGCCTTTAAAAGCATCTGAAAACTAAGTGGTCCCAGATGCAAACCATCTCTAGCAAAGCAGAGAGGTTTGTCGACCATGTCATTCCAGGCTGAAAGAAACTGGATCCCCTTTGAATGATACCAAAATCTAAGCCAGTTATTGCAATATATATATATTTTTTAATACTGTGGTATCATTGTACGTGAAGGTAATATGCTGCTCAAGGCTAGGGACATTCCTGCCTGGGACACATACTTGGTGAGGTCAATCATGTCTCTCTTTATATAGCCCAGTGATGTACGTCTCAGGTCATTCAGTCCAACATGAGCTATGACAGAGTCATAATGGTACTTGACGCCGAAAGATCTGAGTGCATGCATGATCTGATGAATCTTGGCACTGGACAGGCAGCTGACTGTGACTTTCTCCTTATCTAACCTGGTGAGTGAGACATCCATGTGTCTCACTATAGGGTCTCCAATGACAAGAAAATGTGTTTTTTGAGTGTTATGCCTTAACAGCTTGGTAAGCGAGACAATGGTGTTTCTATGTGTCTTGAGTGCTGTGGGAACTGTGTTAGTTATACAGTCTTGTTTTGGAGGTCTCTGGTATTTTGGTAATTTTTTTCGAGAGAACCTCCACATATGTTGATTTATGTGCTGTATGCATACTGTGTGTGTATGAGTAGAAATACTGTGTGCATGAGTAGTGGTGGGTGAGTTGACAGCCTCTTCAATATTACTGTTGTGAGTGCGAGAGAGGAGTATTTCAAGATTCTTGGTGTAAATACATCTCTCACACTCTGCATTAGAGTGAGTTATTAGTAGAGATTTGCCAGTGTACATGCAACAATTGCTACACTGCCTCAGGAGACTCAATTCAACAAGGCTGGCAGGAGAAACAAGGGTAGCGCAACTGTCTATAATGCTAGGTTTGAAAAATTATCACAAAGCGGGTGGTTTCAGGACTAATCTAGGAGGTGCTCTGTAGATGGATATTCCTGACAGGGTTTTTGGCTGATGGTTTAATAGGTCACAGCTCACTAGCAAAACTTCTTTCACTGGACATTTACTAAAGATGAGGACTACACTAATGTACTACAGCTGTAGCTAAGGGAAAAAATTGTCAAAATTATCTGTCCACTGTGGCGCAGAATTGTATTGCAGTGCATGGTGTTGTGAGATGCACAAACAAGCAAAAATTTGGTAAAACTCAGGACTTAAATACCAGAAACTAATAACTAAAAAAAAAAAAAACTTAAAAAAACCTCAAAAGAGCTAATGAGGGTGCTTACTCCAAGCACTAGACCAATCATCCTTCACCATACAGGTTCCAATCAGCACACTTCTCTCACAAGGGTGGAGAAGGGGCTCTTCCAGTCAAAGATGGCTTGGAAAATGTGTTCAGGATACAACAACTACTATAGACAAACTTGCATTTTGACTATGCTACAGCTACTAGCTACACTAATTTAGGTGATCGACACTAAAAAAGGTTTTAAACTGCAGGAAAAACAACAGGGAGACACTAAATATCAGAATGACAGCAAGGAGACAGTAAAGAATTTTATAAACAGCAAACAATTTATTTAAAACACAGCTTGTCAGGAAAACAGAACAAACAGAACAGATGCTTTATAAACTGTGAAACATAGCAACAATTACTTTGCAAACAGTGAAAATAGCAAAAAAGCTTTGCAACATTGAAAACAACAACATAGTACAATTTAACAGACACAGTAAGGTAGACAAATGCAGTGCACACAGTGCAGTTTAATTTGCAGTATTAAATACAGTATTACATAAGCAGAGCACAATAAAAAGTGAAGTAAATAGTATAATCAAGCAAATTAATTAATTAAAAATGGTAACCAAAACTTAAAAAGACTTTTAAAAAATTAAAAGAACCAATATGGATGCTTATTCCAAGACCTAGACCAATCACTCTTCACAAGACAGGTTCCAATCAGCACACTTCTCTCACCAGGGTGTAGAAGGGACCCTTCCAATCAAAGATGGCTTGGAAAATGTGCTCAGAATACAACAGCCACTACAAACAGACCCAGGTGCAGCAAACCTGTATCTGGACTATGTGACAGCTGCTAGCTAAGCTAATTTAGGTGAGAAACACTAAAAATGTTTTAAACTGCAGAACAAACAACAGTGAGACACTAAAAATGTTTTAAACATCAGAATGACAGCAAGGAGACACTACAGAATTTTATAAACAGCAAACAAATCAGTTATTTAAAACACAACTTGTCAGCAAAACAGAACAAACAGAACAGATATTTTGCAGTGAAAAATAACAACAATTACTTTGCAAATAGTGGAAATAGCAAAAAAGCCTAGCAACATTGAAAACAACAACAAAGTACAATTTAACAGGCACAGTAAGGCAGCAGACAAATGCAGTACATACAGTGCAATTTAGTTCACAGTATTACAATACACTATTAAATAAGCAGGTCACAATAAAAAAGTGCAGAAAATAGTATAATCAATCAAAAAAACAGACAACTTTTGTATTTTTGGGAAGCTCAGAAGCTTCTAGTCATCTGATATTTTAGCTCAGAGTTGTGACTGGTAGCCCACCTCAGTTCAGTTGGAAATACAGAAACCTGACTATTTAGCCCTCTGGCCAATAAAATGACTAGACTTAGAGCCCTTTGTGTGCCTCCCAACTCAGCCCAGGTAAACACCTACTGCCACTAGACGAATAATCCCAGTCCTCCTAATATAAAAAAAACACAGTAAAAGAGTGTCCAAAGTGAAATGCTACTACAAACAAACAAACTTAAGGAATGCCAATAAATAATTCAAGATAACAGCAATGTACTTTAAACCACTTATAAAGGTGTGATTATTGAATAAAAGTACTTCACTTTGTAGAAATGAGCAAATAGCCAGTCAATTGTGTAGAATTTATAAAGGCACTAAAATCAAAGTAATCTGATTAGTAAGACCTGCGGCCACTAAAACAACTACATGTTGGAATCTTTAGTGGGTTTCCCCCAATCTATATACTTCAGGCTACCACCCACAGCCACTGCCCAGAAAATTCTCTGTCTCTTGATGTAAAAAAACACAGAAAAGTGCTTGCTAGAATTAAAAATATACTACTTTAGCCAACAGCTGCTGGATAATGAAATCAGTGCAAGAAAAGCAGTACAACAGACAGTGAGAGACAAAATGCAATTTTTTTCAAAACAAACAGAAGGAAAGGTAATTAAATAATTCAAGATATCAACAGCAGCATAGAAATGGAGGAGCTTATACAGTAAGGGGCAGATTAAAAATAACCAAGCTTAAAAAGCAGATCAAGAAATGGTATGTTGGATGGGAAAGATAACCAGCAGGGAGTCACCAATAGTGCTTGTAGATTTTGCAGGCCGTGAGTCTTATCAGAAAAGAAAAGAAAAGAAAAGGCCACAGATATATTCTGTGCATTTAAGTATCACATGAGAAACAAATTAATTAATTTTAAAATATCATGTGAAATCTGCAGCCTGGGTAACTTAATTCTCTATGTGGCACATTGAACAGGAACACTAGGCCAAACACATTTTTCAAAACAGAAAACAAAATAGAATGTGTAAAACAGAAAGCAGTATTATAAGTTTAAGCAACTCACATAGACAAAGAGATTACTTTCCTCACTAGAGACACCAACAGTGCTTGTAGTTTTTACAAGCCTTGAGTCTTATCAGAAAAGGCAAGGCCACAGATATATTCTGTGTATTTAAGTATCACTCAAGAAACTAATTAAACAATGAATAAAAACATGAATGCCATTTGTGCAGCAGCAACTTGGACAAAACCTCACACCTTTATCACTCATTACAAAGTAGACTTGGCCTCCAGGGACAGAGCCTCCTTTGGGTCCACTGTACTGAAGAATAGCCTCCTGTGAGCTACCCAGGAAAGATGGTGCTAGGGATGCTCTCCCATCAGTATAGAATGAAGGCAAGACAAGGCAACACATAAAGAAGTTATGTACTCACCATTAACGTTCCATGTGATCTTGTCTTCATTCTTGTGTCCTATCCTCCAATCCCTGTCCTCTTAGCTCCTGGAGGATCAAGGAAGTATTACTGTTCAGTTATATACTTTTGCTCCTTGTCCAGCTTTGTAGATTTCATATATATGTACAGCTGTATACAGTTATAGAGTAGAATATAAATTCACCAACAAACAAGATCTGAGGAAAGCACTGCAGCATCATGAGATAGGGATGGAGCCACAAGCTAGTTTCAGATCTTGAGCTTTAATAAGCGGCCCTCAGTGTTTACCCATCTTGCCTGGAGCGCTGCAGTGCTCAGGTCTTGGCTTTAAATTTTTTTTAACTTTTAAAATGTAGCAAACTACTTGCTTGCACGCAGTTTGGTACAGTTTAGACCACAAACCAAGCACTATAACACTCAGGTTTCACTGCAAATGCAGTGCCGGCCTTTAAAAGCCAGTATTACATTAAAGAGAGATCAATATTGGCTAATCGTGCCCCTCAACATTTTGAGCCTGGGGGCAGTTTCCCCTCTTGCAGCACTCTGGCTATGTTGCTGCTAAGTATTACAGCCACCACAGCTTTCTTACAAATGTTTGTGCATCTCCCTCATTTTAAAATACTGTTAGACAAAACCTTCCAGATCTTTGTAATTTTCTTCCTTTCGGACTTCTACAGGAATACCATCTGTTTATGGAGACTTTCCTGCAGATTGATTTTATACTTCACTGTTTTTGTCTCTTCCTCTCTTAACTCTTTGAGCCTCATCAGCTTCTAACTTTGTCATAATTTCTTTTCTGTAAATATTTCCATGTGTGCTCTTTCTTGATTTTCACCTTTGTCTTTTATACAAAATTTTCATAAACTGTGTGAAATATTTAATGCCTCTATAGGATTTTTAATCAGTTTTGGTAATATGGTGGTGTTGATGGGGGGGAATGGCCCATTAAAACAAGTCTTTCAAGATTCTGTACATTGGGGTCAGGGAATCTGCCCTTTTTCCCTCACTGTAGTGTTATCTGTGAGTTGGTATATATAATCTGAAGGGAGTGCAGGGTGGATTTCACTCCCCCTTCTGCTGCATAACTTAGATTATTTTATTTATTTTTTTAATACATTTGAGTTTTTAGAAGCTCAAACATAATGCTGACATTATGAACTTCGAGTTTCCAAAAATTGCTAAAGGTATTAAAGTAAATGGCTTTTTATCATATTATCACATGCAACAATTACAGAAAAGACTCGCTCTAATCCCCACATTTAAAATTGCCCAGACTACATGCTACACAACATTTGGTTTATATGTTGAAATGGTTTATGCAAATAGTTAAAGAATTGTTTTACTTGGTTACTCGTTTTCCCTTTGTGTCATTCTAAACATTGATGACAAAGTTGGGTATATGCCTTCCAGTCAACTAAAGTCCAGTCTTTCTCTGTCACTTTCTTGCAAAGCCATATTTCACAAATGTGATTGCTTTATAATCTCCCATTTATTCACTAATTTTAGTTCATCACTAACACCAGACTGTGGTTCAGGTCCAAGGTACTTTGAGTCTTCTAGTCAACTCCTGTGCTTTTTTTTTTCCCTCTCTATCTCAAACTTTTCCTTGGATCATTGGAAAAAGTTTCACTGTTGGTCTGTGTATGAGCTTTGTCAGAAGAATGAGAAAGCAGAGTCCATTTCTGTTTGGCTCATTTTTTGTTGTATCTTTCTTTCGGCTTTTCCCGGTTAGGGGTCACCACAGCGGAACTCCGGTCCGCTAATGATTGGCAGTGGATTTTTACAGTGCAGAGTTGCCAGCTCAACCTTCAAAGAAGGCACACCCGCTCACGCACGCAGCTACTGGCATGTCTTTTAACATCACTCGACCACGGGGAGGACATGCAAACACTTCCTCCTTAGCTTGTTTTGCATTAAAAATGTATTTGATATTCTGGAAAGAAATATTCTGAAGATAGTTGGATTCAGAGACTTTAGTCTTGCACCTGCCACTTGACATTACCTGATTGCTGGGATACGTTTGCTTCTAGTTTGATTGATTGGTATACATTAAATTATTTTCCACAAACATTCTGCTGTCTCCACTTTTTAGTGCTCTTCCCTCTGCCACGGTTTTGTCAGGTTCAACCCTTTGTGCTGGTCTGACTGCATCTTTACTAATACAGATCTTGGCTGTTTTCTTATCACCAGGATCGGACTATACACTTGATGTGCCTTCTTGGTTAACAAATCCTGCTGTGGCATACCAGCCCAGGTGCTTATTTGTGCATTCATAGAATTTAATGCAGTGTACTTTCCAGTTTCTTTGTTTAAAACAGAATCTCAGGTTTTCTCTGTGTGCTACACCTTTTAACACCTTTTTTTAACCTGCTTGAAAAGTCTCCATACGTGGCTAGCCTTTTCTTCATTTCAGCCTGTGATTTTTAATTTTTCTTTTCTTTTTTCTTTTTTGTTCTGTTCATTTAATAGCTAGTTAAAACTTATATATTTCCAGCCTTTTGTTTTATTTTTAATCGGTTCTGTGTACACTTGGTTTATTTTTCCCCTAAATTACTGGAAACCATCTCTTCCATCAAAGCTGAAGCTTGAACATTTTGCTGAACAGTTGCAGGATTCTTTACAGTCCGTGTTTACTTTTCACCTTTTCTAGTTGATTTTCTTTCAGGTTCTTTAAATTTCTTCTTCGGTGGCATCCAGGCAATATTCTTACTAGCCAGTACTGAATTTTACTCAAGATAGCAGAATTACTACCCCCCCCCCACACACACACACACACACGCACACTGGGAGTGTTTCCATCTTGGAAGTCCAAGAATGGACATGTTGGCCACAAGTTAGATCACTGTCGACATAAGTTCACAAATCCTGAACAAATGGATCAACTCTTAGTGGTGTATTGTTAATATTGTAGTTCCCTGGAATAGATGACTTTCCAGAAGATATGTTGCTGGAATTTTTTTTAGTCCATGATTTTTGGCACCAGTTATATTGGACAAACCCTCCTTCATGAGGGGTAAGTCATTTGGGGATTTGATGACTGCTTCTAGGTTGCAGTCAGAGCCCTGCCAGAACACACACATGGAGAGAGACACACACAGAGAGGGAGAGAGAGAGAGAGAGACACGGAGAGGGAGAGAGAGAGAGAGAGACAGACAGGGGGAGAGAGAGAGAGACACGGAGAGGGGGAGAGAGAGAAAGAGAGACAGAGACACAGAGCGGGAGAGAGAGAGAGAGGGACACGGAGAGGGAGAGAGAGAGAGAGACACACGGAGAGGGAGAGAGAGAGACATGGAGAGAAGGAGAGAGGGAGAGACACGGAGAGACATGGAGAGGGAGAGACATGGAGAGGGGGAGACACAGAGATGAAGAGAGACAGAGAGACATGGAGAGGGGGGAGAGAGAGACAGACACGGAGAGGAAAAGAGAGAGAGTCACAGAGAGGGTGAGAGAGAGAGAGAGAGAGAGAGAGAGACACGGAGAGGGAAGGGGAGAGAGAGAGACACGGAGAGGGAAGGGGAGAGAGAGAGACACGGAGAGGAGGAGAGAGAGACACGGAGAGGGAGAGAGAGAGACATGGGGAGAAGGGGAGAGAGAGAGAGGGAGAGACATGGAGAGACACAGAGAGGGAGAGACATGGAGAGGGAGAGACACAGAGAGGAAGAGAGAGAGAGACACGGAGAGGGGGAGAGAGAGAGACTCTGAGAGAGGGAGAGAGAGACTCTGAGAGGGAGAGAGAGAATCTGAGGGGGAGAGAGACATAGAGAGGGGGAGAGAGACATGGAGGGGGAGAGAGAGATGAGGGGAGATGAGGGGGAGAGAGATGAGGGTGGAGAGAGAGAGATGAGGGGGGAGAGAAACATGAGGGGAGAGACACGGGGGAGAGATATGGGGAGAGACAGACACAGACATGGGGAGAGAGAGAGAGAGAGAGACATGGGGAGAGAGAGAGAGACAGACACAGACATGGGGAGTGAGAGAACGAAAGACAGACACAGACACGGGGAGAGAGAGAGAGCGAGAGACAGACACAGATATGGGGAGAGAGAGACAGACACAGACACAGGGAGAGACATACACGGGGAAAGAGAGAGACAGACAGACAGGGGGAGAGAGAGAGAGACAGACACAGACAAGAAGGGAGAGAGAGAGAGAGAGAGACAGACACACACTCGGGGAGAGAGAGAGAGAGACAGACACACACTCGGGGAGAGAGAGAGAGAGAGACACAGACATGGGGAGAGAGAGAGCGAGATAAAGACACAGACATGGGGAGAGAGAGAGCAAGAGACAGACATAGACATGGGGAGAGAGAGACAGATAAACACAGAGAGAGAGAGAGACACACACAGACACGGGGAGAGAAAGAGAGAGACAGACACAGACACGGGGAGAGAGTGAGAGACAGACACAGACACGGGGAGAGAGCAAGAGACAGACACAGACACGGGGAGAAGCGAGAGACAGACACAGGCATGGGGAGAGAGCAAGAGACAGACACAGACACAGGGAGCGAGAGATGGACGCAGACATGGAGAGTGAGAGACAGACACAGACATGGGGAGAGATCAAGAGCGAGAGACAGACACAGACACAGGGAGAGAGCAAGAGACAGATACAGACATGGGGAGAGAGAGCAAGAGACAGACACAGACACAAGGAAAGAGAGAGAGTGAGAGACAGACATACACGGGGAGAAGAGAGAGAGCAAGAGACAGACACAGACAGAGACAGGGGGAGAGAGAGAGAGAGAGAGAGTGAGAGACACAGACACGGGGAGAGAGAGAGAGAGAGAGAGCGAAAGACACATACATGGGGGAGAGAGAGAGCAAGAGACACAGACACGGGGAGAGAGAGAGCAAGAGACACAGAGTGGGGAGAGAGAGAGACATGGAGGGAGGAGAGAGAGACATGGGGAGAGAGACAGACACACATGGGGGAGACAGAGAGAGAGAGCGAGAGACACAGACATTGGGGGAGAGAGAGCAAAAGAGAGGGACAGAGAGAGAGAGAGACAGAGAGGGGGAGAGAGAGAGAGATACACAGATGGAGAGAGACACGGGAGAGAGACACGGGAGAGAGACACGGGAGAGAGACACGGGAGAGAGACAGACACAGACATGGGGGAAAGAGAGAGTGAGAGACACAGACACTGGGAGAGAGAGAGAGAGCAAGAGACACAGACCACGGGAGAGAGAGAGACACAGACATGGGGGAGAGAGAGAGTGAGAGACACAGACATGGGGGAGAGAGAGAGTGAGAGACACAGTCATGGGAGAGAGAGAGAGTGAGAGACACCAACATGGGGGGAGAGAGAGAGAGAGCGAGAGACACAGACACGGGGAGAGAGAGAGGCTGAGAGACACAAGGGAGAGAGAGAGCAAGAGACACAGACACAGGGGTAGAGAGCGAGTGAAACAGACACAGACATGGGGAGAGATAGCGAGTGAGACAGACACAGACATGGGGAGAGAGAGCGAAACAGACACAGACACGGGGAGAGAGAGAGTGAGACAGATACTGACATGGGGAGAGAGAGAGAGAGACAGACACAGACACAGGGAGAGAGAAAGAGACAGACACAGACACGGGGAGAGAGAGAGAGAGACACATACACACAGACATGGGGAAAGAAAGAGAGAGACAGATACAGACACGGAGAGAGAGAGAGAGAGCGAGACACAGACATGGGGAGAGAGAGAGAGTAAGACACAGACATGGGGAGAGCAAGAGATAGACACGGAGAGTGAGAGAGAGAGAGAGAGAGAAAGAATGAGAGACAGACATGGGGAGAAAGAGCGAGAGAGAGTGACAGACAGATACAGACATGGGGAGAGAGAGAGAGAGAGACAGACAGACACAGACATGGGGAGAGAGAGAGAGACAGACACAGACACAGGGAGATAGACATGGGGGAGAGAGAGAGACACAATACAGATACCGTACATGTGTGTACATATAGACTTGCATGCACACAGTATTTATATATATATAATGTGTGAGGGTCATGTTGCTCAACACTAGAAGTCTAAATCTCAAAATGCACTCACCTGAAGCACTCCTTAAAATGGAGAACATCGACATTTGTGTTGTAACAGAGACCTGGTTCAAGGTAGCAGAAAGCACCCCTGCACTACCACATCTCCAAAGGGTGTGGTGTCCCTATATTCATAAAGGATGCACACACTTCCAGACTGGTAGCCCAACATAACACATCAGAGATACTTCAGGTGCAGCTAACATTGGGTACGACAGCGATTCAGGTTGTAGCCTGCTATAGGTCCCCAACCTTGTCCCAAGACTCACACTCCATGTTCCTAAGTACCCTGGAGAATATTGAGGTCCAACCTGACACATTCATACTGAGCGACTTCAACTATCTCTCCATTAACTAGGAAAACTACTCCTGTACCAATACACTTGCCCAATGTTTTCTGGAATTCATTAATTCCAATGCCCTGGACCAGCTTGTTTTTATCGCCACTGGAGGTAGCAACATCCTTGACCAAGTCATTACTAACATGGGCAACCGTTGCTCTGTAACCAATAGTCAACTCCTCCCTGGTTAAATCTGACCACAAAGTAATCTCCTTGGAAATCCACAAAGCCCCCCCCCCCCCCCGCAAAGGTAACCACTGTGAAAAACGTTTCCAAAGTAACTTTGGGCACCTGAAACGGAAGTGGCCAACTTCACGACACTCATGCAAATGGAGAACAGTTGCATGACCACCCGACTCATACACCAATGCACTGTACAAACACGTACACAAATGCATGGATCTTGCCATCCCCAGTAGAACCAAGACGTTCTGCTCCATAAAAGGAAGCCATTCTGGTGGTCCCCTCCAGTAAGTAAACTCTACAACAGAAGAAGGAAACTTATGTGGAATAATGTGAAGTCCCAAGACTGGAAAAACTCCCTTATCAACCTCAACAAAAAATTGAGATCCCTCGTCAAATCCACTGAAGCTAGCTATGAAAACAGAATTGCAGCAGGTCGTAAAGACAACCACAAGGCCTTCTGTAGTTGTGGAAAGAATCTCCACAGCAATACCCAGATTTGCTTTGAGCTATTGCACAACAGTACCTCTTATACCGAGCCAACAGATAATGTCAGTATACTGGCCGACAGATTCAGTGCCAACTTTAATCCTCTCTCCCCCACCAAAGGACCAATCACAATGCCAGTAGATTGCTTGGCAGCCAGTATTACTGCTGCACAGGTTAAAACAGCACTGTCCAAGGGCAAGAATATAGCTTCTACGGGACCTGACAATATCCCTAGCTTTGTTCTACATGAACTACAGAGTGAACTGGCACCTCAACTGTGTGCCCTGTTCAATCACAGCCTCACCTCAGGCTTTGTCCCTATCAAATGGCATGCTACTACAGTCATCCCTTTCTACAAAGGATGAGTGACAACAGACTCTGGGAAGTATCGCCCCATTAGCCTGACTAGTCTGATATGCAAAGCTATGGAACGCATCATGACCCTACTAAACAAGGAAATAAGGAATCTCCAAACTCTGGATCCCACACAATTTGGTTTTGTGAAGGGTAGATCATGCCTGCTCAACCTGGTCGACTTCTTTGAGTCAGTCACCAGAGTTCTGGATGAAGGGAAGTTGGTTCATACAGCCTGCCTTGATCTGGCCAAAGCCTTTGATATCATTGCCCACTCAGGAACTATAGTAAAACTCACTATGCTAGGCATCAAACCTGTATCATTAGGTGGGTTACAAACTGGCTTATAGAACCCACAGTGTAAAAGTAGCTGGCTCCAAGTCAGACTGCTGACCAGTCATGAGTGGAGTCCCACAGGATTCGGTCTTGGGTCTTCTCCTGTTTGGTATCTACTTCTCTGAAGTCCAGGCCAATATGAAGGGACTGTGGCTGACAAAGTTCACAGACGATTTTAAGTTGGGAACTATTAACTCCACAAATTATGTTGATATCCTACACAAAGGCCTCAATGAGACCAACGACTGCTGTCAGAACCATGGGCTTAAGCTCAATGCTAAAAAGAATTGCCGTTATCCCCTTTGGGAAATTCCCGGTTCCCATGAATTACCACATTGATGGTAGTCCACTAAACACAGAAGGTGTTATAACAGATCTGGGAACACAGGTTGACAGCAACCTCTCTTTTGACCACCACATTGCCACTGTGACGCATCTCATTACTAAGGGTTTTGCATCCAGGAAGAATAGGCATACACAAATGAATTGCAGGAATGAACACAGAGAAAAAGGACAGGTGAAACACATTATTGTACAGCAAATGAGGACATGTCAGTTAAGACAGCTATAACATGAACAGTAATCACAAATCAACATGATACAGTACAGACTGCACAGTAAATGTATATGTAGAATGTACCGGCACCCAGGGGGATGTCACAATATAAACAAGAAATGATCAACATCAACAATTGTTTTAGGTTCTGGTGTCAGTCCCAGTGGATGCAGTATCTCTTATGCTGGAATTTGTTGGTTGCCAGGCCATGCTGCTTTGCCAAAGACGGTCTGCACCTATGTCCTCTAGGCTGTCAGATACTGCCAAAGGCACTTGCCTCACCTATAGTGGCTTTTCTAGTCAATGTCACAGCTAAAATAATTCCAACATAATAAAATCCACTGGAGGCAAACTCAGGGTTCTGCTGCTTAATGCTAGGAGTCTAAAAAAGAAGCTGTACTGGAGGAAATTGCCAAGCTGCTAGATGACAGATTTTGCAAAAACTTTGCACTACTGGACCCACAGGCCATAACCCAAGGCATACCTGACAACAGTCCTCTGCCAAGTATCTGTAAAGATCAGGTCATAACTGCAATGTCCAAGGCCTCATGGTTACCAGATGAAATCCCAGGTTGCTTACTAAGCAATCAATTGACACTACCCTAAGCTCTAACCCATTGTTGGGAGACCTGGAAACACAGGTAGATAGCAATCTGAACTTCAACCAACAAGTTTACACAGTGATAAGGAAAGCATTCTATATTGTGCATCTCATACGTAAGCGTATCTTGTCCACCTCTGCAGATGTTATAACACCAATGTACTCGACTCTCAGCAGAACATAAATAGAGTACAATGCTCTCTTTTGCATTTACCTGACTAGACACCTGCTGCAGCTAGAGAGACCACAGAGGGTTCTCAACAAGAAATTATATGGCCTCCAAAACAATCCAAGTCATACATGAATAGACTGAAAGCCCTGTCCTGTACTCTGTATCAAGTTGGCTTTTGAGAGGTGACTTATGCCTGGCATACAGGACAGACTCTGATACTGCACTGATGGAAATGCTGCACATCTGCAAATCTAATGGCAATCTAAACTTCCAAACCAGATGAAACACAGCTCCTCACTGATCCTATTCAAGCTCAACCTAGATAAATGGATGGGAGACCATACATTCACCCTGGGTGTGGCACCTGTGTCCCTCATGGACAGGGCTAGTCAGTGTTGACCATACATTCATTCTGCAAATTACATCCACCTAATAAGGGCAACTGGTGCACTTCTGATGAACATGTCTAAGCTTGTAAGAGCTGTAGGACTCATAGCCTAGTCACCTCCTATTAAACTATGAACCTATGTCAGCATTTCTCAGGAGGCATATTTCTGTAGCTGTTATAGATGGGGCATGTAATGTAATGGCACAGTGTAGCATTGTCACCTCACAGCAAGAGGTTCTCCAGTTCAATTCTCAGCTGGGGTACCTTCTGTGCAGAGTCTGAATGTCTTCCCTGGTTTAATGTGGTTTTCCTCTGGGTGCTCCGGTTTCCTCCCACATTACAAAGACATGCATCTGGAGTGTTTCTCCCAGGCCGCCACTAAAAGTTGGGTTTGTTCCAAGCTGGACTTTCCCGGTTAACAAATGTTAAATAAAATCAATAAATAAATAATGGCAGCAATGACCATCAGTAGATTAGCTCACATCACAGATTGTAACACCCTCTTGTAGCCATACTGTACATTCACACCTCAATATAATATATGCCAATGACAACAACATTGATATGCCAAGTGATCATAGGGCCATAGGACACTATTAGACTGGTGGTCAGCATCACATGAAAGATAGTAAGACTATTGTGCATATATACACACATATATATATATATATATATCTATATATCTATGGGTTTCCGACAGATTGTCAAACGTTTGTTTCTCCGAAACTGAAACGGCTGGGCATACTTGCACGAAAATGCTTCTTGCCAAAAAAGCACTTTCACGGAAGTATGCTAAAAGGTAAGGGAAATTTTGGGTGAATGGCTGTTGCTGAGATCACAGTACAGTGGGGATAAGGGGATATTCCCTTTTCCCCACTGTAGTGCGATCTCAGCATGAAAATATAAAAGTAGGGGGGTAGGGTTCACAGCCCCCCACATGGAGGTGCAGGGGGGCTTGCCCCCTGCGTAAACATTAGCTATGTGTTTTTTTGTGTTTGTTTTTTCTTTACTATTTCTTAGGGACTTTAGCGAAAATGCTTTTTTGGCAAAAAGCACTTTCGCTAAAGCAGATTCGGTGATTTGGTTTCGGACAATTGAACTTTTGTTCAATCATCCTGGACCCATATATATATATATATATATATATATATATATATATATATATATATATATATATATATATATATAATTATATATATGTATTTGTTGGATTGCATTACATTTTGCCACTATCCATATGTGACATAGTCTGGGAAAGTTTTCCATAGGCTCAAAGAAGGACTCTGCTTCATGATGTGTGGTATGCATATTTGACATGAGGACATGCATCACTCCTCTGCAAGAAAGATGTCATGTGGCCAAAGGACATAAGAGGATGTGTGGAGTTATGTGAATGGCATCCCACTGGTGGTGAAATGAGCAGCTATACCAAGGATCACATAATGACCATAATGTACCAGCAACCAAACAGACAGCAGTACTCTGGGCCTGATATGAACATTACACCTGTGTAGGCATAGAATATGAATGCCATGCAATGTCACATTAGCAACACCACATATGTCTGACTGAAACACTGTCATATTGTGTTATATGGAGTATGATAGCACCACCATATGCCGAGGAGAAAATGTTGCAAAAACTGCAGGGCATAGATGTAGAGTCACATCCCTGAGTAAAATTGTCTCATAAGTGATAGTTGTATTTATAGACACACAAGGAACTTGCTGTCAGAGTAGAACACCTGTATGTGTAGTTAAAGTACATTGCAAAAAAAAGTAGTTAATGTTACTGAGTGGCATTCTGCCATTGCCCCAAATGATATCACAGTACAAGGACAAAATGATAGACTTCAACAATTGGCTAAGCTTCTGGTGTCATTCTAAGGGGATCCAGTATCTGTCTGCTTGGGATGACATGGTTGACAGACCAAGATGCTTTGCCAAAGATGGCCTGCACCTGTCGCCTCTGGGATTCTGGATACTGGTTAAGTCTATTGCTGCCCCTATAGTGCCTTTTTTAGGCAAGGTTCAAATAACAAATTCATCACCGTAACAGGACCACGCAAGCAAAAACTGAGGGTAATGCTACTGAATGCTAAACCTCAAAATGCACTCACTCGAGGCACTCATTAAAATGGAGAACATTGATATCTGTGCAGTGACTGAGACCTGGTTCAAGGCTCCAGAGAGCACCCCTGTACTACCAGGCTATAACTCATACCACACTTTTCGGCCATGTAACCTGGACCGAAACACCAAAGGCGAAGGTGTGTCCATATTTATTAAGGATATCCACACCTCTAGGCTACTTGCTCAACATAATGCATCCGAGGTTATCCAAGTGCAACTAACTCTGGGCAAAACTGCAATCCAAACTGTAGTTTGCTTCAGATCCCCCACCATGCCCCAGGATTCCCACTCCTCTTTTCTTGATGCACTGGAAAATATTAGGGTTCAACCAAACACTCTAATAATGGGTGACTTCAACTACCCCACCATTAACTGGGAAAACTACTCGTGTACCAACTCCTTAGCTCAACGCTTTCTGGAATTCATAAACTCCAATGCCCTGGATCAACTTATCCACACCCCCACCAGGGGCAACAATATCCTAGACCTAGTCATTACCAACATGAGTGACCGGTGTTCCACACCTAAAGTCAACTCCTCATTGGTCCGATCCAACCATAAGCTAATCACCCTTGATATCCATATCCCACCCCCACCCCACCCCCATTAAGGAAACCACAGTAAAAAATTTCAGAAGTGGTGAACTTCATGACACCCATGCAGATGGACAATACAGTTACAACTGCTGAATCCTACACAAATGCACTCTATAAGCACTTACACGAGTGCATGGATCGTGCTATCCCAAACAGAACCAAGACGTTATCCTCCAAAAAAAGGAAGCCAATCTGGTAGTCCCCTGCCATAAACAAACTGTACAACAGAAGGAAGAAACTGTTGCAAAAGAGAGTAAAATCCCATGAGTGGAGGAGCTCCCTGGTCAGCCTCAGTAAGAAGCTGAGATCCCTTATAAGATCCTCCAAAGCTAGCTACGAAAACAAAATTGCCACTAACTCTAAGGACAACCACAAAGCATTCTATAGCTATATCAATAATCTCGATGGCAACACCCAGATCTGCTCTGAGTTACAGCACAAAGGCATGAAAATTACAGAACCAACTGATATTGCCAACATCCTGGCAGATAGGTTCAGTGCTAAATTTACCCACCCCCTCACCCCCTAAAGGGCCCATATCTATACAGGAAGAATGCAGAGTCCCTGTAATCACAACTATGCAGGTAAAAGCTGCACTCTCTAAAGCCAAAACACAGCATCCCATGGGACCGGATAAAATCCCAGGCTGCGTTTTACATGAACTTCAGAACAAACTCGCTCCCCACTTAAGCACCATGTTCAATAATAGCCTCACATCAGGCTTTGTGTCCACTGAATGGTGCACAGCAACAGTTATCCCACTCCACAAAGGGGGAGCCACCACTGATCCCGAGAACTATCAACCTATTAGCCTGATGAGCCTGGTCTGCAAGGCCCCTGGAACATATCATCATGGAACTCATAAACAAAGACACTGGTAACCTCCAACCTCTGGATCCCACCCAGTTCGGGTTCTTGAAAGGCAGATCATGCCTCCTGAACCTGATCGACTTCTTTGAGGCAGTCACCAAAGCAGTAGAGGAGGGTAAGGTGGTTCACACAGCCTATCTTGACCTCACCAAGGCTGTCAACACCATCCCCCATTCTGGAATTATAGTTAAACTCACTAAACTAGGTATAAATCCCTACATCACAAGATGGTTTGCCAACTGGCTCACTGACAGAACCCACACTGTAAAAGTTGCAGACTCCATATCTGACCTCAAAGCAGTGACAAGTGGAGTACCACAGGGTTCTGTCCTGGGACCTCTCCTGTTTGGTATCTACTTTTCTGAAGTACAGACTAACACAGAAGGCCTCTGGCTAATGAAGTGTGCAGATGACTGCAAACTAGGAGCCATAGTCAAGTCCCCAAATGATGTGGACATCCTACAGAAGGGCCTCGCTGAGACAGATGCCTGGTGTTAAAGCCATGGCCTCAAGCTCAATGCCAAAAAGTGCAGTGTCATCCCCTTTGGTAAAAATTCTGTGCCCATGAAGTACCACATAGGCAGCAATCTACTTAACACCAAATGTGTGATAAGAGACCTTGGGACCCAGGTGGACAGTAGTCTCTTCTTTGATAATCATATCGCCACAGAAGTCAGGAATTCCTTCTACGTGGCACACCTCATCATAAAAGGGTTCTCATCCAGGAAAAAAGAGGTCATTGTTCCCCTCTACTCGACACTCATTAGACCCATTATAGAGTACAACTCCCCTTTTCAAATGTAATAAAAAGCGAACACAAGGCAGTGCACAAAGAAGACTCCAAGACGTATTGATAATTCACTTTATACACAAAGTACATCTTAAAAACAATGTAAAAACACCCTTATAAATACAGCTCACAAAGAGGAAAAAATGAACTTCCAGCAATCCAACAATTAAGCGTTTTTGTCAGGTAGATGACTTCATCAGGATGAATAAAATACTGGCAAACCTAGTTTACATAGTGCTCCTGGCCAATCAAATATATACCTCTACATCGCTTCCTGATTTTTCCCAAAAAATATATATGTTCTATGTCAATACATACAAACAGAAAATGTATATGTATATATATATATATATATATATATATATATATATATATATATATATATGTGTGTATAACAATAATAACAACAACATCAACCTACCTATAAGCCCTACGTATAAACACATAAAAATATATAAATATTGATATAGAGAATATTACATTACAAGCACATTCATACCATAAACATAGATTTCAGCCTCAAAAAAGAGGACATAGAAATTCTATCATTCAGTCCTGGGGGGTGATAAGCATCTAATTTAATTTGCCACTTCAATTCAGTGAATTCTAAATAATCATCCACTGGTCCACCCCGAGGACCCAAATCAACTTGCTCTAAAATGAAAAATCTAAAATAATGGTCGGGCTTGTTACAAATATGTTTGTATAATGCGTTGTTACCATTCATCTGCTTGATGCCATATAAGTGCTGATGAACTCTAAGCCTAAGTGCATTTTTAGTTTTCCCCACATAGTAATTTTCACACATTTTACATACTGCTATGTAGACCACTCCTTTACTGTAGCAATACATGTTCTTATTGGTTGTTAAATAGCCAAAATTTTTGAGTTTAATCTTATCAGTATCCATAATATAGGGGCATTGAGAGCATCTTCCACATTTAAACGTGCCACCCTGTCCAAAACCATGTTTGTTTCTCTGAAGGAGCCCTTTAAGTGAAATATCCTTCTTATACACTATTGTAGGTTTAATACCTATTCTTTCCTGTACATCCTTATCAATGTCAACAATCTTCCAATATTTAAAAATAACATTCCTGATTTCAGTAAAATTGGATGTGTAAGTAAGTGCAAGTGCACGTCCAAACTCTATATTCTGTTTTCTTCTATTTTCCTGACTCCTGCCATTAACTTGACCCAATAAAGAGGTAAAATAACCACTCATCCTCTTATTTTTGACCTCATTAATAATATCCATAACAAAGGTCTCAGGGTAGCCTCTCCTTAGAAACATGGTTTTCATTGTTTCACATTCTTTATTAAACTCATCCAAATCAGAGACCATTCTGGCTAATCTTACATATTGGCCTTTTACAAGGGCTTTCTTTTGGCGCAATGGGTGTGCACTAGTGAAGTGTAATAACGTGTTTGAATAAGTTGGTTTTCTATATAACTGAGATATAAAACAATTGTTAATATAGTCTTTCCTAATGGTAACATCCAAATAGTTAACAAAATCTAATTCTTTCTTAATGGTAAATTTCAAAAAGTTGGTAGTACCATTAATATAGGTAAAGAACCTATTCAGGTCTCGTTCAGTACCATTCCAAAACAGGACAATATCATCTAGGTATCGCCCATACAATATCCATGAAGTCCTGTATTCAGAATTAAACACAAATAAGTCCTCCCAGTGTGCTAATACTACATTATCAAAAACTGGAGCACAGCATGCACCCATTGCAACACCTTGCCTTTGTCTAAATAGGTGTCCCTCAAAAGTAAGAAGAATGTACCTCACAAGACATCTGCAGCAGCTGGAAAGGCCACTGACGTACTTCACAAAGAGGATTACTGGCTTCAAACAAATGCCCTACACTGACCGCTTCAAAAAACTTGAGCTTTACTCCATAGCATATCGCCTACTCCGAGGTGATCTCTGCCTAACATATAAAGCTATGTCAAACCCAGAGCTGTTGGACATGCTACACCTAAATAAATCCCAATCCCTCCGAGCTACACACTCTAGGGACCTAAACATTGTCACCACAATAAACAGGACATGCTGGAGGGATAGATTCCTGTCCCAGAGACTTCCCATAATCTGGAACAGGCTATCCATCTATGTCAAGCAAAGTTTTTCATTAGCACTCTTCAAGAAAAATCTTGATGAGTGGATGGGTAATAGGAAATACATCCTGGGGATCACTTCTGTGTCGCTGCTCGACAATGGCACAGGAAAATAACTTTCTTGGGTGGCGTAAGCCAGGGAACCTTGTTGGCTAGGCTTACATAGGCCCTTGAGCCAATAGCCTAGTACCTACCTATGAACCTATAACTGCCACAACATAGGTTTGCCTTGAATACTGTCAGAATGCATGTTACACAGGATGACATGTAGTTATTTGTATTTTACAATGTGATGTTTCAAGGAGTTTTGGAAAAAGCTGTGGACTCACAAATCATTTTAAAACTACTTGCTTACAGAGTACAGCAGTTAACACAAGTGTCAGAGCACAATTCTAGTTTTTAGCACATCAGAGAATACTTTAAAGCTGAAGACATCAGCAGAGTCTGGGGAGAGGAACATGGTAATAGCAGTATCCCATATGCTGGTGTATATTGCTCTCTCTAATGACAAGGGAGTGCACAGACACATACACACCAGTTGACGGCAATGAGAACATAACCCATACCAATCTAAGTATACCTAATAGCTACCTGCATATTTAATGCAAGTGCCACAACAGAAGTCTGAGTTGAAGAGTGTCAGATAACACTTTATAGCTGATGTCATCAGCAGAGTCTGGGGAGGGGAAGATGGCAATAGCAGTATTCCACATGCTTGTGTAAAATTCTCTCTCTACTGTCAACCAAGTGCATGCGTGCATGCACACACACACACACACACACACACACACACACACACACACACACACACACACACACACACACACACACACAAACCTCTCAACCGTACCAAATTCTTCAGTATTTACTGGTTTTGAGGTCAAAATAATGTGGTACCATGAATTCTTGAGTGGCTCCTTTAATTTCCAAATTTCTCTTTTTTTGTTGAATTTTTGATGATGTCATCACATGTGGGGGCGTGTGCGATGACGTTAGCTTCATAAGCAGACTGCCAGCCTGTCAGAATTTGGCTGAGGGCTTGAGGTGGTGTGTACTACTCTATGTACTAATGTGTTGCAGGCAAGCCATTATATATAATAGTATCTAGTAAATGCAGAACTGGTTGTTTCTTCTTTCTTTAAATTCAAGCCCTGCCTCACGGGTCACTGGCAGCAGAATTTAGGGTTATTTTTGTTCCTTGCACTGAGCTAAAAGCAAACCACACACAGAGCTAATTTAAGAAGTCACAATGCAGCTTTTGTGATTAGCTACTGCTGAAATTATTACATAACATGAAGACCTTCCTGCCCTTCTTACTGTAGCTACCAGAGTTACTCTGCCATCTGCACAGTTTAACTGGTATAAGTGCTACAACCCTAGGAATCTGAGACCTATTTGTGCATTAACTAAAGTCTACAATTTTTAGTTAAAAAGGATCAGCAAACCAACTCATTGTATAAAAGTACAAGTTGCAGATTGTTTCTTACACAGACCTTTTGTAAACGTTTTTCAGAACCTCACCTTCTTCGTGATTTGTGAAGAATGAGGTTGCTACATAAAAAATAGTACTTTTAAACACATACATGACTGACAGAAAACCACTTCTTCACATATGCCTGACAGCAAGGATCACAACCATCAACTTCATGTTCAGAATTATTAACGTCCTACTTTGGAAAGTACTATTATACACAGCATGTTTGGGGCCCTCTAGAAGTGACAAAAAGGAGAAACCATTTTCTCTATTAAGTTAATGGTATTTTTACAGAATGCATTTTCTCTTAAGTTAAACAGTATAAAGTGGAATGATGCCTTCATCTGCTAGAGTATCAAGGATTCTATGCTTGTTTCAGTGATGAATTCACTTGTTGCGATATTTGGTGCAGTCCACAGAGCTCTTCTTCTGAGCAGCTGGAAAGAGTTAAGTGGTGATGTTGGGAAGCACCAAGGCTGTAAATAATCCGGGCTAAGTAAGGAAAGGCTTCAACCGTTACCTCATATACATATGTCTGTGGTGTGTAACTTACATGAACTATTTTAATGCTTTACACAATGTTTTGTAATAGAGCTTTTACTTAGTAGTTTTATTTAATATTGCTTATTTTAGTTGTTTTCTTACTAGCTCTTGGTACTTTTTTAATAACTTTTTGCATTTGCACTGTCCTGTCCCCGGTTTTAGTAAGAAATGTTTACTTTGTTGACCATTTTGAATTATTTACCTTGTTGACAGCTCACCCCTCCCCTACTGCCCCCAAGTAGAAGGACCGCTTCTGTGACTTTTTTTTTTAACAATTTCTGTATGTTGGTGCAGTTTAAGAGAGTGTTCGTTATGTTTAAGTGAGGATTTGTGCATGGCACTTCAGATTGTACACTGAGTCCCAGTGCTGATGGAGACAAAACTGCAGTAGGCTCAGCTGCTTTTTCTTTGGCTGTCTTAAACTGGCGATAAGATAATGCAGCACTGTAACAGAATACAACCTACTGTTTAATAGCTGAGAATTTGTATTGAGTTAAATGTTTTAATTTTATAGATTTGTGTAGCTGTGTGTTACGTCAGTTCACCCAGACTAGCTTATTTAATTCATTAGTATGGGAGGGACAGTCACAGTTGGATAGGGAAAGTCTCTAGTTCAAATTATGCCACAGTTAACCATGCATCATAACTGTCAGGGACAAATCCAGAAATAATCACGGACAAGTACCCCTAACCAGCAATACATTTTAAATGTTATTGGTATTAACTTGAAAAGTTGACAGAATTGAAAAATGTGAATTAACATTTAAGAAGTAAAGTATAGTCCACTAAAACTCATTTTTAAGAGACCATTGGAAACGCAGAGCACAGTATTATTCCAAAACTGGGAACATCCCTGAAATAAACTACATATCTATTCCACTCAGTATCTGCACAGATGTCAGATTGTGTGCATTGTGTCTGGGAGGTTATTATTCCGCCAGTTTTAGGAAGTATGTATGTCTGTGAGGCATTGTAGCTGTGCCTATGTGCTAGATTCTTATTTTTCTCATTACCTATCACTTTGGAATATTAATGGTAATAATTTCCAAAAGGATATGTTATGGTTAAATGAGCGGGCCTGTTGCAGACCCTTTCTTGGTAGTTTATCACAGGGCTTTAAGGTTATGTCTGATATACATATACCTTGAATCAGCAGGCAGTACATACCACAGAGTCACTGTGTGGGTTCACAGGCCATAAGGTGAATGATGGTTATAAAGTGATATCCCAGTCAGAGACAGGCAGGAGCCAATCAGATCTGCTAGGTTTATAGAAAGACAAGAGTTTTTGGTCACTGGATTGCCCTAACCGACTGCGAACATAATTCTGTAAAATGTTTTTAGTGCTGGACAGGAAGATGTTTGCTGGATAATTAGTTAATATTTTGCAATGTTTTTACATTTAGAGATGTTAAATATCAGTATAGCAATGAATTTTATTTTTATAAATGAAAACTGCATTTCAGTTCAAATGTTAATATAAATAAATTTGAGCCTAAATTCTCTACTCATACCACCATCACTTGTGATTCAAGAAGTTAAGTCCATAGTCCTCAACTGTCCAAAGTTTTACAGAATGTCTGGAATTTTGGCTCATACTTTTGGTCGGTTCCTCTTCAAATTTGTGGTTTTCTGACAAATCAGTAAGAACTGAATTCACTAAGTAATGATAGCCATTTAAGTTTCAGTCTTCCTATCTTTCAGGAAACACGTGGTAACAAAAATATTTTATTCTAGTAACTTTTATAAGATTATAAAAGCAATGTTTAAAATGTGTACCTTGTTTTGTTTTTCTGTTTTTTGTCCCCACCCCCCAATAAATTTTGGCTTTTTCCAGATTTCTTGTGCTGCATAGTTCTTCAGGTAGGGAGAAGATTAGTGCTGCTTATGCCAAGTCTGTTTGTGTTGTTAGTAGCACAACAGGTAGAATACTTGCATTTTTATGCAAAAGGATGTGGGTCCTACTCCCACAGTATGTAGATGGATTGCTGATACTGTACTGTGTTGTACTTTTAAAGAAGCTGGATGCTGCAGTCCTGAGAATGTCCTCTTTGTTGGCGTTACCTAGTAACTATGAACCTGTCATAAATTGGCCATCCATTCCCTACTGCAATATTAATAGCTTATCAATTTTTATGTAACATAGTATATTTACTCCCCAAAGGCAATCAACACTTTATTTGTAGATGAAACAATGAAATATAAAGTTGTTTAGCTACAGATCTCTTTAATGTGGAATTATTTAGATTACTTTTACTTTTGCAGATATTGTGCATATTTTCTGATACTGGTGGATTGTAGAAGTTTGAGTAGACTTTTATGATGGAAATGTTCTGAATTGGGCAGTTTATTATTGGTTCATTGGTTCATGCATTTTGTTTCATTGCGTACTGGAAAAATGTTCAAAACAAATTTAAAATATCCTCTATCAAGTGTGCTGTATTATACAAGGAAAATAATTTAATACAATCAGGGAGGTATATCAAAGAACACATATGTTTCATGTGCAGTATTTTACTGGGTGAAAGCGTGCTAAACTGATTTGTTTTGTGAATTTCTGCTATTACTGTGTTGGTGAACATTAAAGGCTATTTTTCCTTGGATCTGCTGCCCTGATTGTCTTGGGGAGATGTGGTTACTGGTCGAGTGATAGTTCATTTTTTACTTGCTTTGTTCCATGGCTGAAGGAGTGGATACAAGTGTATTTGTTGACACACCAGAGATTTTGAAAGAAGGAGATGAGAACTCGCCAGTGACAAGAGGCGAGTTTAATAAGGTACTGGTTCTTTTAACCCGGCTAATGGAGAACACAAACAGTTCCCCTGTTTCTTTTCAAGCTGGGTTGCCTGGTAATCAGAATCATCTGTTTGAACAGCAAAATACATGCAATGTGCGTGTGACGATGAACCAAGGTATTTTAAATGATGAAGATATGCAAACGGCCGCTTCACAGCATTCGGAGCACCATAATCAACAAATTATACAGCAAACCAAGCAGCCATAGCTGCAACGGAGGCAAAAGTGCTGACAACCCTTGGACTAATCGAAGGTTTAACTTCAGTGAAAAAACATTCAATAACAATATAGAGACTTTTGATGAAAACTTTAAACTGTTCAAAGAAAAGCATTATTCCTTCAAAACTGACCAGTTAGAGATTGATTACCTGAGTGGATGTATTGCAGCTAACCGGGTCCCTAAGGGTCTGAGAATTTTTAAATACCCCAACAACATAAAACATAACAGTTGGCTTTATCAACAGCTAACAGAACTATTTAACAAGACTGGGGTTGGACTGTTAAAATTAATGGTCCAAGACTATGAGAATCAGAGAAAGGTTCTGTTAAACGAGATGAATTCTCTGCACAACAAAAGTGTTAATGAGAGTATGTCTAATTTTGATAAATGTAAATATGAAGGGTTGTTTCAAGATGTTGACAATTATTGTGACAACATTATTAATAGAAAAATTAGGAAGTTAGAAAGGGACCTTTTGGAGTACAGAGAAGGGAGAGCTTATCCCCTTTTCAAAACTGTCCCTTCTACTTCTAATGGGGACCACGGGTACTTGATTCGTAATGAGACGAAAGGCGACAATAATAACATTGATGAGCATACAGGTTACCCTTTAGGGGAACCATCAGTGAGAAGAAATGAAAGACTTGCTCAAAAACAGAGGAATCATTCATACCAAAACCCCCAACACTACAGGGGGGGGAGTGGGGGGCAGGTTCCCAGGGAGGAGTCGGAATTTTCGACCGACTTAATGGGGTCGTTGACACTGCTAGAGGAAAATGATTGTATTGTGAACATGTTACAAGTGAACTCAGATGATGACCAAAGAATATGTAAAAAAGATAACTTTACTATAAATAATTTCACAGATATGGTTATTAATGATGTCTATTTTAAACTGTTCACTAAGGGGTTTCATTTTGTGCCCTCCAGACCAGGGTCTATGGTGACTACATTAATAGATCTAAAAATGTATATTAGACAATTAAACTTACAAATTTTCTTTAAGGGACAGGAACTGAATAGAGAAGACCTGAGTAGAAAAAGCCTGTTTAACCCACCAGTTAATCAGACATTAAACATTTTTGAGGAGCTGGTGAAAAGTGAAGTTAGGAATCTTGGCATTAAAGGCAGGATTAGTTCAAACCTTTCAGAAGAAGAAACATCTTTACTTGAACAGTTGAGAGAAGAAAAAGGGTGGAGGGGTGGTGTTAATGTATAATGATGATTATGACACACATATATTTAACATCCTGTAAGACCCAGAACAGTACACAACAGTTTCTCATAATGAGATCAATATTGCTTATGCTAAAATTAATTTTTACTTGTTGGACCATTTAATGCAGGGGAGTTTTAATGAAAAGCTATACAATTTTTTTACATGTAGAGAAACCTAAGATTCCCTGCATATTTGGTATCCCTAAAACACACAAAGGGATCAACAATATGAAATTCAGACCTATTGTGGCTGGTGCAGGGAACATTAATAAACCTCTAGCTAATTTTATAGATTCTCAATTTAAAAAGTTCTTGAACTCTGTGATGCACAGAATGAAGGACTCTTGGGACTTTTTGAGAAGAATGTCTAAAGATAAATATGGTCCGGAGGTTTGGTTAGTCACTATTGATGTGGTTGAGTTGTTTCCGAGCATACTGCACAAAAAGGGTTTAGAATGGTTTGGCGAAATTTTGTTAACAGAATCAGGGTTGGATGGGAACACCCTAAACTTGATTATGGATTTTATGGACACCATCCTTAGAAATAACTTTATTCACTTTAACAGTGAATTTTACCAACAAAGCAAAAGTGTTGCGATGGGAGCCACTTATGCCCCCCCCCCTATACGCTAACTGTGTTTTGTACTACTGGGAACAAAAATTTGTTCTTAACACAGATTGGCCGAGTTACTTCACATTCTGCATCCATTACTTGGATGATATTTATTTACTGTGGGATGGGCCTAGAGAGAAGTTTGATGATTTTATGGTGTATCTTAACCAAACTACTGATTTCCTGGCCTTTACATACACAGTTAGTGATTTTTCCATCAATTATTTAGACGTTACATTTTATAAGGAAGCAATTATCCACTGCTTTCAGTCCAAATTATACCGGAAGGTTTTGTTTTCTAACTCATACTTACATTTTGAGAGTGGACACCCTTCTTATCAAAAAAAGAGATAGAGAAGGGGCAGATGATTAGGGCCTCTAGAATGACCAGTGTGACTGCCAAATTTTTAGAAGAGGTTAGGACCCTGACCTCACTTTTTTAGAGAGAGGTTATCCCAAACAATTGGTGGACAACATGGCCAATGAGATTATTATGAACAGGGAACAAAAGTTTTTTCCCTTGTTAGGTAAGGGTCCGCCTGAAGTAGAGGTATCTGAGGAAGGTGATCTTAAACACAGAGGGCCCTTCATTCACACATTTTCTACTACATCCACCCAAGTGGAAGACATTATTAGAAAATACTGGTATATTTTCAAGTTCAATGATGACACTAGAACATTTCTTCCATACCATCCTACTTTTGTTAGAAGGAGGGACACCAACCTTAAAGAACTCTTTGAAAGGAAACAGGTTGTTAAACAGGTTACTGATGAAGTAAGACAGGGGACTCACAAATGTGGAGCCTGCCAACAATGTGGATACATTTTGGACAAGGGTGAGTTATATATTCCATCTAGGGATTTTAGGTTGAAAACATCAAAATACTACAATTGTAGTATGAAAGGGGTGGTGTATATTGGGATTTGTGAAAATTGCCAGAGTTTTTATATCAGTAAGACCAAGAGACTACTTAGGGGAAGGATTTATGAGCATTTATACAAGGTTTCTAGAGGAAAGGCATCTAATGCTTTTTATAGACACTCTTTAACATGTAAGGACATGTGAATAACATTTTTTGTACTAGAGCAAGTGTTAGTCAATCCCCGTGGAGGGAGCTGGGAGCCCAAGGTGGAATACAGAGAACTGTTTTGGCAGTTGAAGTTAGACATGGGTAGACCCCCTGGTCTCAATGACCATATTAGCATTAACAGTGTTTTAAAACTCAGGGATGCTAAATTGTAAAATTTATATTTATATTTTTATTTATTTACTAAATATTTTACTGTTATTAGTATTGTATTTATTGTTCTGAATGATTGATGTATTTTATATATGTATTTTTCCTATTTTTATTTAATAGGATATTTATTGTTATAGTAGGGTTTTGACATTGATTTTATGAACTGTATTTTAAGTTTTAAACCAAATACACCTCTATTTTAGAGTGGATTTAACATGCATTTTCTGAATACTAGAGCTGCAGTTCATCTTCATTATGCTTTTAATTAGGTTATTCCATGGTAATTAATTGATGGTATACACACTTAATTGATTTATGGATGTGATTGGTTGTTTTGCATTATTTAAATGTACTGGATAGGGATGCTTCTTTGTTCTGAAGAAGCCTAGTATTTTACTGGGCGAAAGCGAGCTAAACTGATTTGTTTGTGAATTTCTGCTATTACTGTGTTGGTGAACATTAAAGGCAATTTTTTTCCTTGGATCTGCTGTCCTGATTGTCTTGGGAAGACGTGGTCCATCTGCAAGGGGCCTATGATTTGAAAATAGCCCAAAGGTAATCTTTATCTGCCACTAGCCAGATGCATTTTCTTTAAATTTGTGTTTCAATGCTGTTTCAATGAATGTGAGTTTCAAGGGCAGAAAAGTTTTAATGCTAAGACTATTTTCATTGTGAGACTGTATTGCTTTATTTAGCAGATATCTATTAGTGTTTGTGCTATAAAATGTAAAATAAAAGTTCTAAACGAAATTCAAATAATCATTGTAGAAGTAAAGCAGTATGTACATTACAGTGTTTATGGTAAATGGGGTGAAATAGCCTAGTAATGGGACATTGGAATGGCTGCAAGGGGGAGGGCCATGTATGGTGGGCCCCATTTGACCATGATTTTGTGAGGGAGGAAGGACAGCAAACTCAAAGATAGCCGCTGGTGGCACAAACTCTAGCTATGCCACTGATCATTTGGCCATGGAGAATGCCTTTTGGAGGTCCTAGCAAACTATAATATTCTTTTGCTAAGATTAGAATATTGCCTAGCATTAAATGCCTTACTTTTACCTCAAAACCCACATGCTGCAAGTCACCAATAACAAACTCCTAAGATTCATCATTTTCTCCCTTTCCGGTGAACATCATTGCTACACATTTTAAAAAAAAATGGTTACCATGTACTACAGGGTCTGGGGTCATATTTTGGTTGTCTATTCTTCAGTTTGTGTTTGAAAATTGGTACCCCACAATTTTACATTAATCAACATACAGATTTGTACCTATTTTTCATGGGCCTTTGTCCAGATTTTTGATATTTCCAGGTTGAAAGGTATGCACACACACCACTTGGACTGCAATGAGAACAGAACCCCTACCTATTTAAGTACATCATATATACACCTCTGAATTTTATGCAAGTACCACAACAAAAGTCTGACTTGGAGAGTGTCAAATAACACCGTATAGCTGATGACATCAGCAGAGTCTGAGGAGAGGAAGATGGTAATAGCAGTACCCCACATGGTGGTGTAAAGTGCTCTTGACTGCAGTGAAATTAGAACCCCTACCTAACTAGATACACAGACTAGAGAACTCAGTCCTTAATGCAAACAACACTGCACAAGTGTGACTTTTATAAGGCTGCAGGGCAGTTTATAGTGGATGACATCATCATTGGATGTTGGGGAGAAGATGTTGGGAGGCCTGTCTGACATGAATAGCTAGCCATGTCCAACTGTCAAAATAGTGTAGTGATGAGAACAGGATACAAAATTATGCTCTTCTGACTAGACAGACACACACCAGTTGACTGCAGTGAAATTTAAAACCCTACATAACTAAGTACATGGACTAGAGAACACAGTAGTTAATGCAAGCACCACAACACAAGTGTGAGTTTTATAAGGCTGCAGAACAATTTATAGTAGATGGCATAATTATTGGATGTTGGAGAGAAGATATTGGGAGGCCTGTCAGACAGGGCTGTGTTGGAATGTCCAACTGTCAAGATATTAAAATTCTGCATTATCCCAGATCGATGTGTGCACACAAAGTGTAGCATTTTTTGTTGTGTTTCCAATGTGCATGTATACTTTGTAAAGTTGTGCATGGTATATGAGAAAGTATTTGTTATTTTTGTGCTGTACTTGATATATTTGAGAACAATTACTGAGTTTGCAGTGCATGGGGTAGGTTGCAGTTTAAATATGATTTTTTTTCCTAAACAATGTGCATTCCCCTTGTTATTGTTTTTTACATGTACTTTGATTACAGAAAGACTACATAGACAATAAACAAAATGTATACATGCTGTTGTGGACTTTCCCTATTGCACCACTGAGCAGTGGGTTTGCATGGTGGTTGGAAAAATGTTTGTGCATGCGAGATGTACTTTTCTACTGCTTTCCCAGTTCGCATGCAGTTAAGCAGTGAACAAACAAAAACTTCATTGCTAAAATTCTGTGAGTTCTGAGTACTGAGTGTATAGAACACAACAGCAGCTTAGCTGACTCTGTGGTACCAGATGTAAATGCCTTGACACATTTATTTTGATGGTCAGATGATACAAAATTTGAATCCAGGTGTATCTAATATTTCTAAATATGTATTGAGAATTGCAATGAAATAATTCTTAATCAGCATTCACTGTCTGTCACTGTAGTGCATTGTTTTTAAGTGGTATTGTGTAGAGTTAACCACAGCAAGTAAGAGATGTCCACTATCACTTGGCATTGGTGAGCAATGCCAAACTCCATGCAAGCACAGAGGCCAATAGGTGAATGTCTCCATTTATTTTGTACTTACATGTGTGGAGTGTGATTCTATTTTTTGAGCAGATTAAATTGTCAGAATAGGGTAGATAGGAAAGTGGTAAAATGGGAGGCAAGCAGGGGAAGAACAAAGGGAAAGCAATACAGGAATGTGCAGGAGGGGTAGGAAAGAACCACATGTATCCACTTCTTTAACAGTGTGAAATTAACATATGTACAGAATATTAGCTAAATTTGGACTGTCACCGCAACAAAGAAGGGTGACAATGCAATCACATTTTGTGGCCAATTGGACCAAATCAAGTGTGCAGTGAAGACACATCTGCAAAGTGGAGAAGTATGTATGGACAATATATATATATATATATATATATATATATATATATATATTTTTTTTTTTTTTTTTTTTGGGCAGGTGCCCAGTTTCTTTTTTTTAATTCAGAAAGAGAGGAATGTTAGGTAAGGTATGTAGGTATTTCTGGGTAATGTAAGTAGGGTAGGTGAGGAAGCAGATGTAAACAGGATAAACAAGACATGACACAGGGATGATGAAGGATACAGTAGGGTGGGGGATACCATGATTGGGGTTAGGGAGGGGAAAACACAGGCCCATGCCTGTCAAACATGGGACAGTGAGAATCTAGTCCTCACCACCATGACTGTCATCACTGTCAAGTTACTCCACTGGCTGCTGGAGTGTCTGATGTCTCGTCCTAATGACCATGAGGGAGAACAACCTCTCCATCTGGTGTAGGCATGTACCAGTGGTGCTGTGCATGACCCTATGCACCAACTCTGGCATCTCCCTGGTAGGAGATAAATCAACACCTCCTGAAGTGTAGCACAGCACCGGGTACTGGGGTAGTGCTACCTGAGACACAGGTAGTATAGGGGCAGTAGAGGCTGAACTGCCAGGTTGGGTTCCAGATGTGCTGGGTTTCAGTGTCAGATATGGTGAAGTGGGGGCAGACTGAGCCACTGGAATTGGCCTACCTCCCTATCCTGTAAAGCATTTTGTTATTTGTCAGGGATGGATGACATGGAAATGCTTTGACAACATACAGAAAAGAAAAGAGAGAGAGAGAGAGAGAAGGATTGGGTTGAGAGGAAAAAAAGAGATACCATTAGTACCATCATATGTGACATACAATGGATTATCACAATAAGAAATGTAAATTTTAACTGAAGTTTTACAATTTAGCTATACTTGTTAACAAATACTAACTATAATTAAGGATTGCTCAAACTAATATTTGCAATGTGCAGTTAATGCACGTATGCTCCGTCCAATTATACAGATTTGGTTAGCAGCACAGCATTTATGCCACTTGTGTAGAAATTATTTTATGCAATTTAATTTGTAAAGGATTGCATTATTTTATATTTTCTACTTGTGGTATTTGAACCCCAGAAATCTCACAACAGTCTTAGACTTGACTGCTACAGTTAGTTTGTGTTACAGACTGCAGCATGCATTCTTGCTTTTACAGTTAGGATATGCATGCTTACTTTGCTGCAACTGTATAGGAAACAAAACCTTTAAGTGAAAAGCTACAATAACACTTCTCTTGTGCCATATGCATAGCCCTTGCTTCCCTCAGTCTTTCTGTATGCTCAGCATGTTCCTGCCTATTTGCAGAGATCTCTTCATTAGCTGTGGAAGAAAGAGAAGAGAACAAGAGAAAAGTATTATGCACACAAGTTTGGCCTATATGTAGCTTTCTATCTACTATAAATTCTCTTTATTAATATACTTACACAATTCAGGGATGTTCTCAGTTCAGAACTCATCCAGCCACTAGTTGAGTGTATCCCTGTTTCACATTTTAGGTCATTAAAATGATTCCTAAACTTTTCTCCAGTGCATAGAATGCTAGTAATATTGGAGACAGCCTTAGCCAGACTATTCCAAGCTTCAGATTTGTACTGTATAGTCCCCCTGTAAAAGCTTTCCACTGTGGTGCTTTATAAGCAGTCCAGTAAACATCCTAGATTCCTCAACACTCCACCTCTGTGTCCTAAATTGGGCACCTTCCCTTCTTCCACCAGACATGTCTAACTAGAGAGAACTGCAATAGCTAAGAATGATTTCCCACCAATATGTGCTATCACATTTACTGGCAGTGCGCAAACCCAAACAACAATGCCAACCACTTTTGCAAAATGTTAGGTGGAAAGCAACAGTGTCAAGCAGAGAGGAAACCAGTGTTTGAATATGGAAGGTTAAGCTGACACTTGGCATTAGTTTGAGGGTTGTTTGCTGCTGTAACTATCAGGTGATTTAACTTTGCAGACATGCACTGAGGGTATACATTTTATGACCTGACACATTTATTGTGTGGCTTTACACACTGATAAAATTACTTTTTACTTTGTGGGATTCAAATCTATGCATAACAAATAAAACATTTTCTTCCACAGTGGTAATTTATCATCCTTGCAACAAAACGCTTCTCAGACATATTCAGAAATTACATATAAATACACATGACAGACTGAGGGGTTAATCATGTATGTTTGTGACCTGACATGGTCCTAAAGTTTATACATTCATGTGTGATAGTCCTCAGGTTTATACATTCATGTGTGTATGAGTCTTCTTGAAGTCTGAAAGCCATCCAAGCCTAGATACCACAATTTTAATTACAGAAACATAATATACTCTCAGTCATACATATAATTCATATGAGCTTTACTGCTATACATGCTTATTGTTGTTTTTATTTATAATTGTACTTAACTTTTTAATATGACAGTTAATATAAAGAGAAATGGAACAACAGTAAAAAATATTTGTAATTTCATTTATTAGAACCCAGGGCCATCTACACTTATACCCGCTTCCACAGGAATAGTTACAGAACAGCTGGATATTTACCCAGTCATTATTAGTTTCTTTGTGTTAACTGCTGTGCACCCCTTTTAATCGTATTTATACAATGCTAAATAAAATTGATACAATGTATCTATTTTGAAATTATTGACTGTCTGCCTTTTGTCTGCAGGTGTTATGGACCTGCAGGTGTTGATGGAGGTCACTAACCACTGACCAATGCTGCTTAGCACTTTTGCATGATGGAAAGCAAAAAATGCAACAATGTATCCTTTCTGTAACCAAGAATGTCTACAGCCTGCTCACAGACATTCTGTATGCTTTCTGTGTGGGCCATTAGTTCAGGTTTGCACAATGATAATCATCGGGGAAATGTGAGAAGCAAAGCTAAACTTGTTTTAGCTTTGTGATCAGTGTTTCTTAGCTTCTATCCATAAAAGACAAAAGTGGGACTTGAACAATAATCTACAGAGAGCATATGCTGTGTGGATCAATGTGTTTAGCCAATGTGCTACACACACAGGTGATTCAGATGTGCAGCTGATGTATTGGTTTTCATAGAAGTACAATACATGACATTTTATTGCATTTATTTGTTTCCCCTGTTTGCACTAAGACATGCATCATTCAAATACTGGTATTACAAAAAAGATATATGATATAAACAACATTACAAAATACATGATACACATGAATGATTTTGCACAAGTCTGGATTTGAACAATCACACCACTGAACCTTCAAAACACAATAAGGGTATCTTATCCCTCTTTGCCACAGAAACAACTTTGCAGCAGGTGAAGAAAACCATTGTGCATACAAGCAAGTGCAAAAGCATCCACAGTATTAACAAGACATATGGGACTTGTACACTTCTGACCTATACATGCATTAATTTCAGCTGTAGTGCAATGAGTCATCACACAAACATTTGTCACTATTTCTTGCAGAAATACAGCTCTATTTTGCTTGAGTATGGTGTTCATTCTTCTCTTATCTAAGCAGTAATCTGAGATATGCAGGCTGTAAGGAAAATGTTCTATCATTGTCCTTACAATGTGTGAGAATATTACGTACCAATAATATACAATTTTCAAAACATGCAGGGAAGTTTGGATGTTACTGAACAGAAGCTGTGACATGTTTTCTGCTTACTTACATTTAAACCTTGACACAATTACTTTCCCACTTTGTAAGTATAACCTGGCAGACACATCCACTAGGGGTAAGGAAGTCTGAATTTCTGTTGTGTTTTTCTTCTCCCTACCAGTAATCAGGCACAGTTGTAATCCATTAGCAACAAGCATTGAGGGAGTACCTGGACTATGCTGACATCTCCTACATGGTGCCAAGACTTTGGGATTCAACAATTCTAATGAGTTCACACCTCATTTGCATCTTTACCATGCTTGTGGCTCTGAATCTATAGTATAAACGGTAACAGTGTAGCTAGGGAATCTAAAGGTGAGGAGGTTTGTTTATGTGGATAACACAGAAGAAGATTTTAATACTTTGGATTTATCTGCACAGAAGACTACTGTATGATTGATTGTTTCTGTTATATACTGGATATGCTCACATCAGTTGGACATTTTTTATGAATTTCTCTTTGGCCCTCTTCAAAAGGAACCTTGACGATTGGATGGGAGGAAGGAAATTGACCCCAGGGATCATGTCAGTTGCCCTGCTAGACAGGGGTCCAGGGAAGTAAATAGTGTGGGAAGAAATAGCCAGGGAATTGTTATGGCTAGGCTTTAATAGGCCCTAGGGCTGATAGCCTAGTACCAACCTATGAACCTATGAATATATAAGCATTAGCAAATGCTTACTTTTATCTGTATGTACTTCTTACAAGTTTAGTGATGGCATAGGCATTATGGTCAGGTCATTTTACTTTATCAGAATGACAGCCTTATTAACTTTCATCATAAGTGCTAATGCTATAACTGTTTATGTTTGCACTCTTCTATTGCTATTTCAGTGAAATTTTAAATGTCCTATATTGTTAAAGACATTGGGTTGTTAGCCTTCTAGGATGGCATGGACACCTCTAGGTGAGTACTGGGCACAGGTAGAGGTGAGCAGCAATTGCACATAAATGGCTGTTCTATGGTAAATGTGTACACATGTTTTTGTGATGGCTTGATAGCACTAATTCATTGTGTGATGTTTAATTCATTTGTTTTGTACAGAGATGTCCTTTGCCTCTTGTTTTGGGGGTGGAGGAGCCATGTTCCTTTTCTGTGCTGGCACATCTAAAAAAAAAGTTTTTACAAAGGTTTGCTTTGCTATTGTTACTCATTTGTTTTGGATAAAACCTTGGTTTGTGAGTGAATGTGATATTTTAGAACCACATATGCCTTGTTTTTTATTTGAACAACTGAATAGCTTTTTTGTTTCTCCAGTGTATAATATTGAAAAACTAATAATATGTGTTATATCTAAGTAGGTCTTTTATTTATGTGATATTTATGTGTAGTATCCTTCTTTTGTGTTTTGTGTCAACTAGGTTATGACACCCAAGTAGGCCAATCACCACAACCCCCCTTCACGGACTCTGAGAAGGATATCATTGTACAAGCCTTTCAATGACATTGTTCCTTTCTGCTTGAGATATAATGTGGAGATATGTCTGGAAGAATGCAATTTTGCAACCAGATTGTGACTGATATAAATGCTGTTGACAGATGCAGCAGTGACATGATTTCATTAGGCCAGAGAATAGTAGGTGCAGGGGCCTTGGACAGCTGGCTACTGGGGCCCTGCTACAGATCCACCACTGATGCCAAATTTAGAGTTCAAGTCCACTGTCAGGGATCCAGAGAGCTTGGTGGAAAGTGCACAACAGCCATATGTGATCGATGTTGGTGCTTTGATTTCTGGGATGCCAAGTACAGTATGTCTCAGGAGGAGCTTCCAGATAGACTTACCTATTTCAATTTTGTAATATTTCTTGTATAGTAAAATACTGAAGGCAATACTTCAGTTGTTTAATTTTTTTTTTAAGGCGTAACTAATTTTAGATTGATAAAGTTAACAACACATTCTGGTTCATTACACACAGGTTTGGGGTGGAAGTGTCATACAAGTTTCAGTTAAATGTATTGTTAATGGACATATAAAGGTCAAAATCTGTTTCCCCCTAAGTTACTGTTATTGTGTTGATGGTGCCCTTACATTTTGCTTAACTTATTTTACTACCATCCTCCATATCAACTGTTGCTTCGTCTGCAAATGGTAAGTCAAACATTTTTACTTCAGTACTGATAAGCATTTCACAGAAATATTAATTTATCAGTATATGTGAGGTGGGTGTCAGGACTGTGTGTGTACTTCTCTTCCATTTGAGATAGTTGCACCAGTGTTATTTTGTTAGCATATAATGAAGTGTAGTAGTGTAGCTATTAATTTCTTTCCTGTGCTTGTTGCTTATTATCACAGGTTATCCTGACAGTGAAAGTGTAAGACTTTTAACAACTGATGTCAGAGTATCGTCAGACTCTGATGATGATGGTGGCCATACACAGGCACATTTGGGGGTGCAGAAGTTGAATCTGACACTAGGGTTGACATTCGTCCACCCATGTATTTTGATTGGATATAGCCAGTAGGCCTACACAAATCCATTTCAGTGAGCCCTCAGATATTGGACAGGTGGGGGGTTTGACACTTGATCAGGGTAGTGTGGTTACTGTGCTTTCAATGTCTGTAGACACTGGCTGTAGCCAAAGTGTGGGCAAGGTGCCATGGAGGAAGGTTGTTCTGGTTGCTCAGAGGAGACCTGCTGTCCACCCTCCACCTGAACCAGGTGTGTCTTTCTGTGGCACTTAACATATGTTTAAGGCCATCATGACAGCACAGGCACATTCCAATAGGGCCTCTGAGGGCATGTTTAGGGTTGTAGATGTGGCACAGGCTGACATGCATGACTGCCTCCACTATGCTGCTGATTCCATGGATAGCATGAATAACATGCTAGAATGGGTGGTGTCTGTGATATAATGTCTACTGGGAGGGGTACGACATCCACACAGATGTAAGTCAGCCACATCATCTGATGATAGCCAACATGGCCATGACCAGTCATACTCCCATAGTGGTACTACTTCCACTGTTCTGTCAGTGGTTGAGGTGTCCACACCCAGACATGGCAGACCATGGGGTTATGGTCCTGGGCATACTCATAAGGAGAGCTAATCCAGCAGACATCAATCACCTTCAGGTAGTAGCAGCGCATCTGACTGTGGACATGGATGTGCCAATGCAACTCCTGGCAGAGCCAATTCTCAGGGTCAGGTACGAAGACGATGAACTGTTCACCTCTACTATGCATGGCTCAACCTGCCCAACATATCAGGACATAGAGCTAGAACCATGCTTGGTTGTGTTCTTGCAGTCACTCACACACACCAATTCCACCTGGAGGGCCCATACAGACGCACAGTCATAACAGTTAAATGGGTCACCTGTGAGGCTTAAATCTGTTTGTGTCTCAGTAGACATTTTATACTTACTCCAAAGGTCTGCCTGTTTCTGTTAATTAATCACATGCACTCACTACCTTTGGTGTCAGCCTAGGCCCCCTGCCCCCCTCAATACCCTGTGCCAATGATGATAACTTGCCATATCCTTGTTTTCTATCTTTTGGGTTCAGAGATACATACCTCTTTTTTGCCTGGTGCTCAGGGTACATAGCTGACATTGTGCTTAGTATATCTGTATTTCTGATGTGTTTTGCTAACTGCACTGCTCTCTTACAGGTTTTTGTAATGTGTACATGCCTCCCACACTAATACAGCAACAAAGCTGGTCCAAACCATAAGTAAAAGTGGGACAAAAGGCTGAACAATAGGGACAGTAGACAACTGATAGAATAGCAGTTTTGGCATTACTTTTTTAAGATTTGTCTGAGGGATATGAAGTCTGAAACTGAAATGTGTATCATTAATTTCTAATGTCTTCCTTTCAGGATTTTCCAGTACAAATGTATGAGGGCAAACTAGGGTTGCCAACTTTTCACAATTAAAATCCAGACGCCTCTTTTCCTGCCCTTGCCCCATCCCCTCCTATCCCTTCCCTCCTTCCCTTCCCTTCCCCTCCTCTCCCCTTTCCCTCCCAGGCCCCCCCTGGGAGCCCTGGGGGGATGAGCCCCCAGAAAAAAGTTTTAAACAGAAGCGTGTAGATGAGTTTTAGTGCATTTTGAGCCCAAATAAACCAACACTTGAATACAAGAATTTTTAGCTCAAAACTGTTATTTTCAAGTAGCCAGCCCACACAGATAGTTAGGCTAACTGCTAAATTGTTAATAGTCATTCATGTTGGAAAACAGCTAAAAAGCAATAAAGCAATAACATTGAGGTGTAAGCAAAAGATATAGTCAATACAATACAAATGCTACTTCTGTATTTAGAGATATTTGATGGTTCACACATGCAATGCTGCCATCTGAGAAATGAAACCATTTGTTCAGGTATGCTAAAGACTTTTCTAGAGCTGCCAAAAAAGTTTGTTGCAGACGCACTGTATGAGGTTCCATATACTCATTCTCAAATATAGCCTATGCTTTGTGTCCAAAAAATGTATCAGTTATGTGTGACTCAGTTTTAGTTTTCAGTTGCTGCATTACAGGCAAGATCTCAAGCAATGTAAAATCTTCCCTCTCTACTTTCTGGACCGACACCTCAAACACATTGCAAATGTTCTGGACAAAACATAAGTATGCTTTTTTAATGTTTGTCTCTACTGCTTCACAGTCATGCATATTATTTTCTATTCCCAGATGCAAACAAACTCTCTTTGGGCAGTCTTCACTGAGAGATGCAAAGTAGGACGCAATGGCAGGCCATGAGTCAAGTAATCTGTCAATAGCTGCACCCAGAGACAACCATCTCGTTGGTACATGCCTCAACAACTTGTGATATTCTAAGTACACAAAGTAAAAAAAAAAAAATGCAACTGGGCTCTCCTATTAGTAGATACACTGAAATCACTGTAAATGCTGGTAACCGTTGTTTCTACATCACAATCAAGTTCATCAGTTAGTTTTTTCAAGGCATTGTGTATCACATGAGCATTGCAATTTGTCTTTAGAATATTACTATTTCTTTTCAACAGCTCAGTAAACACAGACTGCTTTGCACCATAGTTCACACTTGCGTTATCAGCTGAATAAGAAGACATGCATGGAATATCAAGGCCATTATCTGAAAGAACTTTAACTAGCATGTCTGCGATAGAGGTAGAATGCTTGTCATTAAGCTCACCAAAGTCTGAAAGCTTTTTACTTAAACCAGTTTCAATAGTAAAAGTTTTAAAGAAAAGTTATAGTTAACTGTGCATATTATTTGATGTTTAGGAAATGTTTTTTACTTATGTAAATAATTTATTTAAAGTTGGTTGAATCAAGGTTTCTTTAAAAGTCTAATTGATTAATTGAATTAGCATTTCAATCAAGATGTATAAAAAGGAAGTGACAACATGATGGTATTTTCATATCTGATGAAGTTCGAGTATTACTCCTACGAAAATGTTTTGTGGCAGTCAGCAACGTTAATATTCTAATTTTCATTGAAAACGTGTTGTGGCAGTTTTGTTTTATACTTCAATAAAATGGATTTTATATCTGGCGATCTCATTCTTCTCCAACAGCCTGCATTTATACAGAAAACGTGTTGTGGCCGTTTTCCCAGGCATTTTATAACTGGTGAGCAGTTTTTGTGGTTCGTTCACTGCGACTGGTATTTGTGTTTTATTAGTGCTTTTTACCAGGCATACTCCATTTCTTCCTGTGATAAATGGAATAGTATTTCAAACTAATGGAACATTTAATTGCAATACAGAAGGGATGGTTTATGGGATACAATGTCCGTGTGATAAATTTTATGTAGGAGAAACGAAAAGACAATTCTCCTGCAGGCTAAAAGAACATGTAAGAGACATAAAAAATAATAAACAAACAAGCCCTATAGCAGTGCACTTTAATGAATGTCATAATGGTAACCCGTTAGGGTTACAAGCAATAGTTTTAGACGGGGTAGAAATTAATTTGTATGTGAGCGAACAACAAATTAAATGTTTATTAAGAAAAAAAAAATCTGTTATGATTTTAAAGTTCAAAACAATGAACTCTGTGGGTTTAAATCAAGAGTGTATATGGAAAAGTGTGCTATAATGCAGCACTGTGTGTTTTAATGGATAATTGATTTATTTTTAATTGTTTAATTATGTAATGGGGTAATTTATTGTGTATAAAATGGGGGTTTTGATTATTTGAATGTATACTCTGATAAAGGCGTATTAAGCCGAGGCGCTAGAGAAAACAAGTTTCTTGGATTAGTTTTATTAAATATTCTACATAATTGCACCGTGACTAGTGTGGAGCTTGTGGTTCATCATATTTTCATTTTCCAGAAGTGGTTTACAAAATCACTTGCTGTTTCATTGCTGTCAGAATGACCATTGCTGCAAGTGAGCTTGCAGATGTTTCTTCTAGGCTGACCATTTTTTGTCTGAAAAAATAATAAACAATAAATTGAAAAAAAAGAAACTATGTAAAAATAACAGAGTCAAATGCAAATCGAGTTTCTCATGATACATTGTACAATGAAGCGCGAATGTAAGTGCGATGAGTTTATTTTTTTCCACACCCATGCTGTTCAAGTTAAAAATAAAGACTAGTGTTTTCTGTTGTGCACATATGTTTAGCAGCTTGGGTGAGGACCTGAGGTTAATGTCTGGCACACTTCCATCCTTAAGACATGCAGTACAAACAGAAGAAAACAAATTAACTAGTTTTGACACCAGCAAGTTAAAAGAGACACTTGCTTAACATGCTGTATCTTCAACCCACAAATCCCCTACCCGGCTACCCTTGACCTACTTCTCCTGAAAGCTGTGTTAACCTTATATGCTTTATGTCACATGCACATATATATATATGACTGTATAGGCAGAACACTGCGTTTATACATTACTACCTTACCTTTCTGCAAACTGAGTGCTCAGTTTCTGTGGTAGACTTCCCATCACTAAAGGTTGCAACCAGGAACAGTTACTTTGTACAGGAGCCCCAAGCATCATCACACCACAGAAATATTCTGCTTAATAAACAGATTCCAGATCCAGACGGTCACGGTGCAGATGCGCTACTGCATCTCAGATTATTACGTCTGGGTGGGCTGCCTTCAGTCTTTTGCTGGTTTTACATTTTTCTCAAGTAAACAGCATCATAAGTGGATAATATAATGTGTCAGTTATCGCACTGTTACTCATTTCATTGGAACAAGTTAGCAATGCTGCTGACAAGTTGTTGCGCTGGTGAGTAAGAACACCAGCCAGCAGGCCGGACTCCTCCATGATAGGCTCAGTTGTAATTTTGTAAAGGAACAGCGTGCATGTGTAACGAATGGGCCTGTAGAGCTGTCGGCAAATTGCTGTGGGCATTGAGGTCTAAGGATCTGGGCGAGATGGTGTGGGCAGGCACGCACAGTTCTGATATTGATACTACTTGACTTACCACACATTACTTAAACAGTGATTATGAGAAAACTTAGTAAGTTATAGTAACTTGTGCTAAGCTGTGCCAAAAACAGGACATATGGTGTTCTGGGAAGGTCCTTGCCAGGACACAGGACACAGATGGCCAAATCCAGGACATCCTGGAAAAAACAGGATGGTTGGTAACCCTAGGCCAAACTGAGGACATCCTATGTCAATCATTACTTTTTACAGGTATGAATGTATGCATGTTTGATGCCTGAGGCCTATTATTTGATAGAGGACACATGTATTCACATAAGTCACTGCTGTCACATGTTGAAGTCATTTCTGTAAAAATTAACCATCTTTTACTTATTTATATTACCAAGTAACAGTGTGCAATGATATTCTATTCATTTGTATTATTACACACTTTTTTATATTCCTTGTAAATCCAGCAGTTGGTGCAGTTTTAGTTCAGGGCTGACTCAGTCTGATGCTAAGAGTACACAGCCATTACTTGGGTAGGTAAAAGTTGTGAGCATTGTCTGGCATCAATGTCACTGTATGTATGTGTGTAGGATGAAAATTTTAACCCCTTAGGAAATGAGAGAGTGTGCTATGTGTTGCCTCTTAACCAATGCAAGAGCACATTGAGCACACCTATGTCTGCCTACACCCACAGAAGGTGATGGTTCCCCCTCTGACGCCTCACCTGAGTGCGGCTGTGGTGACCTTGCCAGTGGTGGTGGGATAGGTGGCCCTTCCACTTGTTGATCCTGCTCAAGCTGTTTCCTCAGGATGATGTTATGAAGAATGGCACACATAGTTAAGGTTTCAGTACATGCATGGGATTGTACTGCATGGCTCCCCCATATGGATCTAGGCACTGCAAACATGACTTCAGCATCCCAAATACACATTCTATGATATTTCTTGTTTGAGCGTGTCCCTCATTATGCATTCTTCAATTGATGTGTGTGCATTAGTGATGGGCATCATCAGCCATGATTCCAGTGCATAACCTGTATCCCCCAGTAAATGACCCTGTGGGATATCATCCCTAGTGAACATGTCATGTAGTTGGGAGTTGTGCCAGATATGTGAGTCATGGTAACTGCCTGGGTTTCCAGCACACACATTCAGGATGATTCCCTTAGCATTACACATGACTAGGCAGTTAACGGAATGGAAGCCCTTTCTGTTTATGTACACACCTTCCCTGTTACCTGGGTGGTGCTTTGATCTCTATATACGTACAGTCTATGGCACCCAGTACTTCAGGGTAGTGTGTTACCGGATAGAAATATGCAGGAGTTCTCCCCTGTAGCACACTACCCATTACTTCAGGATAGTGTGCTACAGAGTAGAACTACTGCATATTTCTGGTCCTGTCCTTCAGTGTTTAGGGAAAATATATGTACTCACTGTCATGCTGGAGCATAGATCTCAGGAACTGATGGAGAATCCTGGATGCTGATGCTTGTGACACCCCCCACCATGTCCCCTGTTGGTCTCTGAAAGGTTGCTCTAACTAAAATTCTAAGTGCTGCACACACATTTGCCTCCACCAGTATTGGTTCCCCTTGGTTTACCCTTGGTCTGATTTGAGGAAGACAGAGATTGCAGAGTTCATGTAGTGTCCCCCTATCCACCATATAGCACTTCACAATTTCCACCTCATGCAGATTGTAAAATGTTAAATGGGGTCTAAAGACCCTTATCCTTTTTGGCCTTGGTCTATTAGCAGCAGCAGCAGCAGCATAGACTTCACTCTGTTGCACATAAATGTGAATTAAAGCTGCAGCAGCCCCTAACATTCTTTCTGTGTCGACTTCTTTCCATGGCTGTATTCCAGTAGTTTTTGGAATTTGCAGGAAAACCAACAGTGAGTCTACATGGCTGCTTTACACCTGGTTGAATTGCTCTACCATGTTGGATTGGTTGACTAGCATGCATTTTAGCTGCTTATGCTGTAATTTGCATGTCATGATGTTTATCATGTTCACTTGGCTCTGCACAATGTGTAGAGCCACTTTCTAAATCTAAAATGGTGTGCTATTGTGTGCACATTGTGGCAAGACATATATGGTCTTAGCAGACCGTGTAAGCTTTATTGAATCTCCCCCATATCTTTTTCTTTTGCATCAGTATATGATACATGCATCAATGAAGAGGTAGGATAGATGCATCAATGAAGAGGTGGGAGGGTGGCCTAATGGTTAAGGTGTTTGCCTTACAAACACAAGGTGCAGGGTTTAAGTCTCACAAGGGATAATTGGCTAGGCTTAAAAAAATGTCTCGCAAGGGCAGTTAGCCTAGTACTAATCTATGACTCTATGAGATGCTACTATCATGGTATCAAACTATATGAACCACTGCACCTGTAAGACACAACTTTTAGCAAGGCTGCTTGTAAAGATGATCTGCACTGCCAGAGCTTTGACTAGTTTTGCTTCAGAGTCCAAAGGGTATTTACATATTTCTCTTCCATTGTAAGTCTGTTTTTAGTGCTAATGTGCTTCAATGAAAGTGTAAGAGTATCATAAAGCTCCTGTGGATCCCTGCAATTCCAGCACCCACACCTTGCCTACTATAATTTCCTTCCTCTGCAGCCGAAGAAGTCTTTCATGCCATTGACATCTTCTTAGGCCTAGGATTTCCTATCTACCTTTGTCACCAAATCTCTAGAGGTTTCAGGCTGGTACAGTGCCTTTCACAATCCAGCAATGTATCCCCCTCCCAACTCCAGAAGTCCCGCAACTAGGGGTTTATAAGCTTTGAAATGTGTACATGAAAATAGGTGATTTAATTGTTTGTTTGTTTAATTACTGATTTACATGAGCAGACCAGAGTAAAATTATTAGAATGAATGAATGGATGAATGAATGTGAACTAGGATTATTATTTGTTTCCAAACACCTTTACTGAATTATCACTTGTGACTGTGGTGGTGGTGCTGCAGTAGCGTTGTTGCCTCACAGTAAGACGCTGTCCGGTACGATTCTCACCTAGAGCGTCTTCTGCGTGGAGACATGCATGAATGGCGTACCTTCGTTGAAGGTTGTGCGTCAGGGCTGGTAACTCGGCATGTAAAAATCATCTACCAATCATTAGCGGACCGGAGTTACGCTGTGGCGACCCCTAACTGGGAAAAGCCGAAAGACACAAACAAACAAACTTAGGCAAATTTGCATACATATAAAAGTAATCACACTATAATTAACATAAACATTTTAATTCACATATATTGCTATATATCATATACACAGCAGCATTACATAAATTATTTAATTCCTGCCTTTATACAAATGAAAACAAAGCACACCGACACAATCCTAGTTACAAGCATTTTACATCTCAGACCATACTGACACAGTCCCAGTTGCAGACATTACGCATCACTTATAATCTATCCAATCTTTTTCACTCAAACATTACAGAGCTCATTAAAGTCCTGCCTCCTTTTAAACCATACTCCTCCCTTGAATGTATTGTTCCCATAACTCTAATTTTTTCCTGTTTCTTTGCTGCTGTCCTTTTCTAAAGATCTCAGTTCCATTGGTTTTATCTCTGTTACTATAGTCACTACTGAGTGTAGCTGGTTTCAATTTTGATTTCTATTTTCTAGTAATTGCTTTTTTGGCAGCCATCATTATTAGACACAGCAAGGCTTTACCATGCCAAGGCCATTCTGATTCTGTATCATAACTCAGAAAATTCACCTCCCTCATCAGACCAATCTGTCCACCCAGCATCTCTGACAGTGCATCCCACAGAGAATCCTTAAAGTCCACCAATTCACTGCACTCCCAGAAAACATGTTTCCAATTATCTATTTCTTCCCTGTCACACCTCCAACCTTTGCTGTCTGAGGAAAAATTCTCTGGAGTCTACATGGGATACAGAAATATCTATGCAAACATTTCCAGGCAAAAAATCCTAAATCTTCTAGATTTTGTTGCATATTTGGGAGACATACATATATCCTCCCATTGTTTCTGTGTGAATTGCTTATCCAGTCTCTCTTCCCAATCCTTTCTAACTTCCTCTGATTGATTCTTATAGTCATCGTGCAATATTTTGTATGCTCTACTAATTATTTATTTTTTAATGGTAGCTTCTGTTCTAGATTCTACTAAAATTATCTACTAGTGCTGGTCTTTCATTTAGGACCCCCCTATTTCTTTCTTTTTGCCTATACTCTGATATCAATCCCTGGCAGGAAAGGCAATAGGATTATTGATCTGATAATGCATGTTTTGCTGCATACAGGTCATTTTTTGTTTTATCTTGTTATAAAGCAATTTTTCATGAAAAGATACAAGCAACCAAATAAAAACAATATTGTACGCCAGATATTATATCCTTTGAAGAGCTGAAAAACTCCAAAACATTAGAATATGACAAACATGGTAAAAACAGTAACACAGATAACAGTAATCACAAAGGTACTAAGGTATAGCCAGATACAGACATAACTACTCCTTTACTGTGTCCCCTAAATGCCAGTATAGACATATCAGGTTCTATCCACGTGTTGTTCTGTTCATTGTACATTACAGTGAAGTCTAACACTGATATTCTAAATGGTTATGAACAACATTCATACTGCATTGTGTATATTAGACTATATAAATTATCTTATAAGGTTCATCACATTACGTTTCACAATCTTTTAAAAAATAGCTTCATCCCTTCAGCATTAGTATGAAACATCATACTATTGCTCTGATCCCTTATAAGCCCTGGATGTATTTTAATTCTTCAGTATTATGTTAACCAAAAAAAAAAAAGCTTCCAATTGGAGGATGACAGTTCTTTCATACAGATCAGTAGTGTATCTGTAGGAATAAACCTTAAGGGGTAGTGTTCATCAAGTAGTCAGACCTAATGCCGGTTTGGAAGAAAGAAAATACTGTCCCCATTGCTTCTTCTGCTATTAACCTTTGGGGGTTAAATTTGATATACATCCATTATCATTTGCAATAGCTTTATGAATTCCTGCAGTTATGTTTGTGGGTCTGGCATTATAGTTGGTCTGCTATTTTCTTGTCAGAGAAGATTTAGGAAGATAGGTGAGGATCAGCCTTAGAGTCTTAGCCGCCTCAGTTCATCCATCTGCATTCCTTCTATCCATAAGCCTAGAAATGCCAATACTTTCCATGTTCATTGGGTTCCTTTGTCAAACATGCCTTCTGAGAGCGTCTAACATTGCCTCTATGTGTTCTGTGCCCTTTCACATGCTCAAAACATATGAATTAAAGAGCCCCCCTCTTGTTTACATCTACACCATTTTGCTGTTAACATAATTTTGTGCAATTTAGCTAGAGTGAGTTACCACTAATGCAGGGTATGCTGATCACATATAAATGGCCATTACCTCAGCATGTATGACTGATCCCATATTTTTTGCCATTGATCTTCTGTTAAATAAAGGTTGTCTTCCTTTTCCTCAGATATGCTGCATTGTAAGAGTGACTTTCCCCTTAACTCCATCACTATAGATATCAGACTGTCAGAAGATTATTTAAAAGCTTTTACCTAAAATAAGGGAGTTTTATGGAAAAAAGGAATACTATACTGACAATTAATAAATACATACATTGAAACATCTGTTTCTTAAAAGGATGGAAACTAATGATGTAGAGTAAACAACTTTCAATTACAAAAACCCATGTCTGCCTAAGAAGGGGCAAAAATCTACATTTATTCTGATGCACATATAAGGACTGGATGTCAAGTTATATGTGATTGTTGCTAATCACATGAGAGATATTGAAATGTGGTAACTGTACTATGTTTTCATTATATTGTATCTTTTGATTGCATCAATAGCATTACGTTAGATGTTTGTGGTACTTTTTCTTGTGACATGACAGTATCAGTGCGCTGTACCTCAATATTCTGTTACTCAGGTAGCCTGTATTTGATTCACTGTGTGACCAGCTTCTGCATGGTATGACAGTGTGGGTGCAGTTTTCCATGCATCAGTTTTACTGCTCCATGTTATACTTATTGTGGACCATACTTCTACACCACACACACACACACACACACACACACACACACACACACACACACTGCCTCACAGCCAGTGCCATGGTGCACTGTGCACACCATCACAGGTTCATATGGTTTGTAGATTCTTACAGCCTAATGAGACCATTGAGAAGCTCTACCATATCACCCAATACTAGTGGGAGACTAGTAATTCCCCCCAACACATCACTATTCCCTGGAGCTGTCTCTTCTGTAGTTGCCAGACTGGGCACATTCTCAGCTGCTGACTCTGAGCTCTCCTCTTCCTGAGTGTCTCTGCCCTGCTGTAACTGTGTATCAACATGCTGTATAATACTGCACATACTGCAAAGATTTTACTGCACGTTCCAGCAGTGCACTGCAATGCACTGCCACAGACATCTAGACAGCACAACTAGTTATTTAACATGTTCACATGTATAATATTGCACATACTGCAAAGTTTTACTGCACGTTCCAACATCTAAACAGCACAAGTAATCCTCTAACAGTCTGAACACAGCCACAGTAATATCTTAGGTCTATGATGGTGCATTACTGCATGCATCCCTTACTATGGCCAGTAAGATGGCCCTATGCAAAATCAACCCAAACAAACCACTGGTTCTTGTCACATGTGCCAACTGTGAAAGTCAAGAACTTGCTAATTCACTGTATATTAACCCTGTGGATTGCAGACCATCTGGCAGTTGATGGAGTATAACCCTTTATGGTAATTACACCATTGTTCCTGATCCCCAGGCAGACCCTTTATTGTAATGTAGTCACACTCAATGGCTCAAAATGGGATATACATCATAAAATGCCTGCCTGCATAATGTTGTCCCTCTCCTCTGTGGTATGTAGAAACCAGATGTGATCCCCTGTGTGCTGTAGCATGGCATCGCGGAACTGGAGCAGTAACCTTGAGGCAGATGATTGGGATAAATTCTGCCCCCATTAGTTACTGAAAGGTCCCTGTAGCTAATAGTCTCAAAGCTACATATACCTTGGTGTCCAAAGAGATAGGTACTCCATGCATCCCACAAGCCTGCATATGACAATTCTAATTCTTGACCTGCTCCTGCATGGAACCTCTGTCCATGCAAGAAGTGGTCTATAATGTCTGTGTAGTGGAAAGCATAGTATGCTAGATGTAAACAGGTAACTCTGTGCTACTGAGGGTGAAGACATGCACATCCATGACTAATGGTGACATTAACAGTCTCTTAGATATACATAGTCACTAATGCTTCAGTCACCCCACACGTTTTCATGGTCTGCCTCCAGTAACTCCAAGATTTTGCTGTGGTCAACAACTCTGGCAGTACTGTCTCTTCACAGAAAATATTTATATTTCTGAGTTACTCTGCTATATTGTTCACCCTGATTTGCTGTTGCCATTGCACTTATTTTAATAATGTTGCTCATATCTATGTAATTATACCACAATTTGCATATTATGCAAGTGACAGTATTTCTTGGCCACTGGCAGTAGTGCTCACTGTGTCTCTAAAATAATTTCTACCCAATGCATGGCCAATCCCCATGCAAAATCAGCTTGTTTGACATGAAAAATGTTTCTGAATCCCAGGGAAAGTTCTTCTACTTATTTACTTTTAGACTACACAGGTGGATTGTATTTCTGGACAGAGCACTAGTTGTAATTTATGGCCTGTGAAGATATATCACTGTAGTTTTCACTTTCACGGGTTCATACGAGGATATTAGGCTAATGGATGTAGGGTCTTTACAAGCCTAGCAATGTTATACCCATGTTTCCTGTTTCACCATGTTTAGATGGTCATTATTCACAGAACGAGTCAATGATCAACATCAACTGCCCCTGTCCATGAGGAACATAGGTGCCACCCCCCAGCTAAATTTATGGCCTCCCATCCAATTGTCTAGATTGCTCTTAAATCGAGTAGTTGAGAAGCTCTGCTTCACATGAATTGGAGATTATTTCAGAGGAGAGGCAATCTCTGGGAGATATAGCTGTCTCTCCACATGTTCTGTTAATGTCACAGGCTAGGTTGAGATCTATGGAGCCAGTGAATCTTGTCACATTTGATTTGTGGATGTGCAACATTTCCATTAGGGCAGGGTCAGGGACTGCTCTGTAGAAGAGGCACAAGTCACCTCTAAACAGCCTGTAGGATTTAAAGTATAGTGACAAGGCTTTCAGTCTTTGTATGTAGGTCATGTTTTAGAGGCCCTGAATCTTCTTGGTGAGACACCTCTGGGGTCTCTCCAACTGCTGCAAGTTTCTGGTGAGGTACATGCAAAAGGGATTGTTGTACTCTATTAGTGGTCTGATGAGGGTCGAGTACAGTGGAATTATAACATCCTTAGTCTTGGATGTGATGCCCTTACTTATGAGATGTGCAACAGAGAAGGCTTTCCTTATCACTGTGGACACATGGTGAATGAAGTTTAGGATGCTATCAAACTGTGTTCCCAAAACTCATACCACAGGGTTTGAGCTTGGGAGGGGTGCTCTCAATATTGTAATTTGCAGGGACTTTCTCTTTGCCAAAGGGGATAATAATGTTCCTTTTTGCATTTAGTTTTAGACAGTGGCTTTGGAACCATTCATTTGTCTGTGTTAGCCCCCTTTGTAGTATGTTAAAATCATTGGTGGACTCAATGATTGCACCCAGTTTGTAATCATCAGTGAACTTGGTAGGCCACAGACCATCTGCTTTCACCTGGACTTCTGAGAGATAGATTCCAAACAGTAGAGAGCTAAGCACAGATCCCTGTTGTACACCACTGGTATCTGGTCTACTAGTAGAGGTGGAATTCCCAACTTTGACAGTATGTATTTTGCTGGTTAGGCCAGCTAGCTACCCATCTAGTGATGTATGGGTTACTCCCCAGATGAGAGAGTTTCTCAATGATACCTGAGTGAGGGAGTGTGTCATATGCCTGGCTAAGTCAAGATAGGTGGTATGTACTGCTTTGCCTTCATCTAGGGCTTTGGTGACATTCTCAAAGAAGTCCATCAGGTTTAATAAGCATGATCTACCCTTAACAATGCCAACCTGTGTCAGATCAAGAGTTTGAAGGTCACCTACATCCTTGTTGGTAAGGTCCATGATGATTCTTTCCATGGCCTTGCAGATAAGGCTGGTTAGGCTTATGGGTCTATAGCTCCCAGGGTCAGCTGATGGATCCCCTATGTGCAAGGGGATTACTGTTGCTGGAACAAAGTCAGTGCTCAGGCTTTGGTTAAAGAGATTGCCATGTGGCTTTGCTAGGTCTTGGTTTAGATTGTTTAGTAAACAACTCTGGATGTTACCTGGTCCCATAGAGGACATGCTTTTGGCCTTTGAGAATGTGGATATGACCTGATCTTTGGAGATACTAGGTAGAGGACTGGTGTCAGGTATGCTTCTGGGTAACCTTTTATAATTAAGTGCCATGGTTAATATATGAGTAGCTTAGAATGAGGTTTTTGAAGTTCAATGTTTTTAGTATATACATTTGTTTCTATAAAAAATGCCATTTGATTTAATCTAATAGGAGTTAATTAAAAAAAATATCTATTAGGTTTTAAGAAGTTTTTAATTTGTTACAGTTCATTGTGCATTGAAAAGTAGAAGTGACATCATTTGTGCTTTAATTTAGAGAATGTTTAATGAAGGTGGATACATTTTGTTTTATCTGATGAAATTCACAGATATAAGTGGACAAAAGTGCTCAGCTTTTAATTGATTTTTTTAACTACCGGTTTGTTCCTTGCCTACAGCTTTAGTGCTCATTGTTGCTTTGGGATATGGCTGTTGGGGATGGGGGGGGGGGGTTGTAACAACTCTGTCAGCTAGCAGGTTGGCAATTTCCTCAGGTTCGCTATGACTGATACTATCCACTATAAGTTTGGCACATATCTGGGCATTCCCATTTAAGTTTTGGATGTAGCTAAAGAAGGCCTTATGATTATCTTTAGCTAGGGATGCTAATTTAGCCTCATAACTAGCTTAGAGGACCTTACCACATATCTGATTTCCTTGTTCAAGTTGTGGGAGGGTATTCTTCCTCTGCTGAGTAAGTTCCCTCTTGTTCTTAGATATCAGTTTATTTATTTATTTATTTTACATTTGTTGACCGGGCTAATCCAACTGGATACATGTCCATTTTCAGTGGAGGCCCGAGGAGAAAAGCTCCAGTAAAAAAACATCTTACAGACATATTAAAAACATATTAAAAACATCCTTGGAAAAAAAACATAGAGATACATCATACAACTATTAGAAAATAACATTAATATAGAATGATGCTTCCTCAGATTAACAAACATTTACAATTTACATATTTTGATTTGTAAAAATTTAAAAATACCAAAACATAATTTAAAGAAAGCACCGTTAAAAAGTTAGTTAAAGAATCGAACATGGAAAGTGGTACTCAGGAATGATAATGTTAGAAATTAAGAGAAAAGATCAGTTTATAGAGAGTTACATAAAGAGGTTTATAGTTCAGAATATTCTGTTTTAAATGAAACAGGAAAATTAGTGAATAACAGTTAGTCAGGGTTGGTACAAGAGCATAACCAGTGATTAGAGAGGAAATGTTTTAGGTTAGTTTTAAATAGTGGGAGAGAGGTTAGGGTTGTAAGGTCTTGTGGTAATTGATTCCATATTTTACCAACTGAGTTAGAAAATATGGAGTCGCCTGCTGAGTTATATGATAAGGAAGTGTAAATCAACATTTTGTTAGCGGAATGTAGATTCCTCAGGTTGTTATATGACTTAATGAAGGTAGTAATAATTGGTGTGTTGTTGGGTTGGTATAGGGCTTTGTGGGCAATTATAAGTTGGTTGAATTGTAATTGGTGAGGTAATTCAAGCCAGCCTAGTTGTTTTAGATTCTGGCAGTGATGAGTCCTGTAGGGAGTGTTTGTAGCAAATCTGGCAATATTGTTGTATGATCTAGCTAGTTTGTTAAGGTTATTTTTAGAAAGATTGGTATATATGGGAGAAGCATATAATAGGGTAGAGATTAGGTGAGTTCTAGATATTGTGGTCCTGGCTTCAGGTGTTAGGAAAGGTTTAATTCTATAGAGGGATCCGAGTTTTCTGTTAACATTCTTTATTGTGGTGTTTATGTGACTGTCAAACTTTAGTTGATTGTCAATAGTAATACCTAGGAGTTTGGTGGTGGGGTCTGGTGAAATAACGGTACCATTACTGGATATGAGTGTGAAATGAAGAGGGGGAGACAAGTAAGAAGGTGGAAAGAGCAAAAGTTTGTTTTTTTTAGGGTTAAGGAGAAGACAATGGTTAGAGAACCATTGTTCTATAGTGGCAAAAGATTTTTGTGTGAGAGAATGAAGTTCAGTTTGGGATGTGCCAGAAGAGATTATGGTAGAGTCATCTGCATATTGAATGCAGATAGAGATTGGAGTAGAAAGATGAAGGTCATTTATGAAAATGGAAAACAATAGTGGTCCTAAAATGGAGCCCTGAGGGACAACTAGGGAGGTGGGAAGGAGGTCTGAAAGATGGTTTTGCCAGAGAACCGCTTGTTTTCGATTTTCCAGGTAAGATGTAAACCAGTTCATAGCAGGATTTTCGAGAGAGAGTAACTTCAGAAGGTGGAGGAGAAGCTGATGATTGACCATGTCAAAGGCTTTGGAAAGGTCTACAAAGAATGCTGAGGAAGGAATATTTTTATTGCGATTTTTTGTTGATACTGTTAGTAAAGGATAACAAGGCTGTGGTGGTACTATGAAATGGCCGGAAACCATGTTGACAGTTAGCTAGAAGATTATGGAGGAGTAGGTGGTTTAGTAATTGTTTGTGGATGCATTTCTCCATTATTTTAGCGAGTGGAGAGAGTAGAGCTATGGGGCAATAGTTGGATAAATCAGTTGAGTCTCCACCTTTGTGAAGAGGAATAATGTGTGAGATTTTCCAGATAGATGGGATAGTGCCTTCTTTTATGGTTCTATTAATCAATATGGAGATGGGATAGGCAATAGCTTTGGCTCCGACTTGAAGGTATTCTGTTGGTAATTTATCAGCTAAGGGGGTAGTCGGTTTTAATTTTTGAAGTAAGGAGGAGATATAGGAGGTGGGTATAGGTACGAGATGGAAGGGGGGGGTGGAGCTCGGAGTGGGCAATTTGGAAGTATCAGGTTTTTGTTGATTTGCTAGATTTAGTATAGCGGTAGTAAAGAAATTATTTAAGGCATTTGCTGTTTGTGTTGGACAGTCATGGTTGGAGCCTATTGGATTAGGTGTGGCTACTTTGCCTGGTGATAGTAGTGTGTTAATAGTAGTCCAGAACTTTTGTGGTTGTTGAAGGGATGATTGTTGTAGTTGAATATAAAAGTTCTATTTATCTTGTAGGATAGCTTTTTTTGTTATGTTTTTTTGTTGTCTAAAAGTTTGGTGATCAGTATTATTCCTTGTGGTACGCCATTTTGCCCAAGATTTGTTTCTATTAAGGGTTAGTTTCTTAGTATGATTTGAGAGCCATTTGGCTGGTTTAGTTTTCATTCTTATGGAGCACATTGGGGCATGATGGTCTAATATAGCCAGGAAAGTGGTATTGAAGTAATTAACTGCTTCATTTATAGGGAGAGATTTAAGAGGTGACTAGTTGCATTGTGTAAGTTCAGTTTGAAATAGTTCGTGGTCAAAATGTTTTTTGGTACGGACTGTTCTGACTGAAATAGGGATAGCTAAACTTGTTTTATGTCTGATAATATATATTAGATAGTGGTCACTAAGGTCATCTGGGAGGGTTCCTGTTGTATATTTTTGTTGTGGGCTATTTGTTAGTATTCAGTCCAGGATACTTTCTTTATTATTAAGTTTATTTGTTCTAGTTGGAGAGTTTATAGCTTGTGAGAAGCCAAACAGGTTGATCAAGGTGGCTGGGTTAGTGTGGCTACATAATTTCCAGTCAATATTAAAGTCTCCTAGGAGTATTGTTTCCTGAGGGAGATTTTTAGAAAGCCAGTTTAGTAAGCCTTCTAGTATTGCAATATTTTTACCTGGGGGAAGATAGGTGCAGATGATGTTAACTGATTTATGAGAGTTAAGCTGCAGTTTAGACATAATTATTTCTACATTATTATCTGAGGGTAGGTTATGATTTATTTTGGAAATTTGTAGTCCTGCTTTAAAGAGAATTGCTACCCCTCCACCTTTTTTTTATTGCGATCTTGTCTAAAGATATTATAGCCTGGGGGCAAAATATCTTTATCTTTTATTGTGGGTTTTAGCCAAGTTTCTGTTAAGCAGAGGATGTCAAACTGCTGAACATCTAGCAGAGCATGAATTTGTGGTATTTTGTTGCAAATACTACGTATATTTAGATGGGCTACTGAGAGTGTTTTGGAAGGTTTGGTTGCTGGTAAAGGGATTGTTTTGTTTTGGTTGCAGTTAGTGAGGAGTTTGGTTGCTGGTAAAGGGATTGTTTTGTTTTGGTTGCAGTTAGTGGGGGGTGGGGAAGGGTTTGGACCAGGGTTGGGGTGAATGTCTCCATCTATTAAGGAGTGGAGTAGCATAAAGTTGTAGTATTGGAGAGGTTTACAGTGGTAGTCAAGTAATTTTCTATTGCTTAGAATTGAGTATTTAATATGGATTAGACGATGATATTTAGCTTGACAGTAACTGGGCTTGTAGAGGGCATTGAGAAAGTTTGTAGATAAAGATGGATAAAGTGTTATTGTTTGTTTGTCTGAGATGGTAAGAGTTTCTTCCTTTTGTTATACAACCTATTTATACTTGAGGTCCAGCAAGGTGGCTTGTTTTGAGGGAGGACCTGGTTTTGAGCTGTTCAGGTACAGCTGAGTCTATATGGTTGTTTAAGTGGTTATACATGGCATTTGTTTACTCCACTGCTTTGGAGTCATTATTGGCTGTGTTAAAAGGGTGTTTGAAAATTTTTTATACCATCGCATTTTAGGCTGTAGTTTGCATTGGAGAAAATGTTTAGGTTTTTTGTTGCTCCTGTGGTGGTGTCAGGTCTGTTCTTTACTTCAAATGAGACAGATTTATGTTATGACCTTATCAGTGAAGGTTACATACAGGGAGTAGTGCAGTGACTCCTCATGTTGGTGAGTACTAAGTCTGGGACATTTGATCCCCTTGTGGGAGTGCAAGTTAACTGTTCCAGGACATTTATATTTACAAAATCCTGGAAACCACTGTCAAAAACTACTCCAAAGCCAACTTCATGCTTCTTAAGACAGAAGTGGCAAACTTCACGATACCCATGCAGACAGAAAATAGAGGTACAACTGCTGAATCTTACAAAAATGCACTGTATAAGCACATACACGAGTGCATGGATCATGCCATCCCCAACAGAACCAAGACGCTATCCTACAAAAAAAGGAAGCCAGTCTGGTGGTCACCTGCCATAAACAAACTCTACAACAGAAGGAAGAAACTGTTGCAAAAAAGAGAAAAATCCCAGGATTGGAGGAACTCCCTGGTTAGCCTCAGCAAGAAGCTGAGATCCCTCATAAAATCCTCCAAAGCCATTTATGAAAATAAAATCACCACTGATTCCAAAGACAACCACAAAGCATTCTACAGCTATGTCAAGAATGTCAATGGCAACACTCAGATCTGCTCTGAGCTATATCACAATGGCACTAAATATACAGAATCAACTGATGTTTCAAACATCCTGGAAGATAGGTTCAGTGTTAACTTTACCCCCTCTCACTCTCCAAAGGGCCCATCTTAATACCGGAAGAATGCAAAGCCCCTGTAATCATGGATGAACAAGTAAAGGCTGCACTCTCCAAAGCCAAGAACACAGCATCCATGGGATCAGACAACATCCCAGGCTGTGTACTGCATGAACTATAGAACGAACTGGCACCCCACCTAAGTACCATATTCAATCATAGCCTCATCTCAGGCTATGTGCCTACTGAATGGCGCACAGTGACAGATATCTCACTCCACAAAGGGGGTATCACCATGGACCCCTGAAACTACCACCCCATTAGCCTTACGAGCTTGGTCTGCAAGGCCATGAAACGTATCATCTTGGAGCTTATAAACAAAGACATAAGTAACCTCCAAACCCAGGACCCCCACTAAGTTTGGGTTTGTAAAAGGTAGTTCATATCTACTAAATCTGACTGACTTCTTTGAAGCAGTCACCAGAGCTGTAGACGAGGGCAAGGTAGTGCACACAGCCTATCATGACCTCGTCAAGGCTTTTGATACCATCCCCCACTCTGGAATTATAGATAAACTCACTAAACTGGCATAAATCCCTATGTCACAAGATGGGTGGCCACACAGTAACAGTAGCCGACTCAAAGTCCGACTTCAGATCAGTGACGAGTGGAGTACCACAGGGTTCAGTCCTGGGTACTCTCCAGTTCAGCATCTACTTCTCTGAAGTGCAGACCAACACAGAAGGTCTTTGGCTAACAAAGTTCGCAGATGACTGCAAACTGGGAGCCATAATAGAATCACCTAATGATGTAGACAGTCTACAAAAGGGCCTCACAGAAACAGATGCTTGGTGTCAAAGTCATGGCCTCAAGCTCAATGCCAAGAAGTGCATTGTCATCCCCTTTGGGAAAAACTCGGTACCCATGAACTACCACATAGGTGGTACCTCACTAAACACTGAAAGTGTGATAAGACACCTCGGGGCACAGTTGGACAGTAGTCTATCCTTTGATAACCACATCGCCACAGTAATCAGGAAATCCTTCTATGTGGCACACCTCATCACAAAAGGGTTCTCCTCTAGAAAAAAGGAGGTCATTGTTCCTTTCAACTCATCCCTCATCAGACCCATTGTAGAGTACAATGCCCCGTTTGGCATGTATCTCATAAGACACCAACAACAATTGGAAAGGCCACAGAAATACCTCACTAAGAGGATCACTGGCCTCAAACAGATGCCATACTCAGACGGTCTCAAAAAACTCCAGTTCTACTTCATCGCATATCACCTACGCAGAGCCCATCTCTGCCTGACTACAGAGCTATGTCAAACCCAGAGCTGTTGGACATGCTACACTTAAAGAAATCCCAATCTCTCCGAAGAACATACTCCAGGGACCTAAACCTTGTCACCACAATAAACAGAACATGCTGGAGGGATAGAGTCAGGTCCCAGAGACTGCCCATACTCTGGAACAAACTACCCATTCATGTCAAGCAAAGCTCTTCATTGGCCCTCTTTAAGAAAAGTCTTGACGACTGGATGGGAAATAGAAAATTTCCCCCCGGGGATCACTTCTGCGGCACTGCTTGACAGGGGCACAGGAACATAATTTTCATGGGTGGTGAAAGCCAGGGGACCTTTTTGGCTAGGCTTATATAAGCCTCAGGGCCGATAAACTAGTACCAACCTATGAACCTATGAACTTTGGGGTGAGCATGTTTGTGCTCATGCATGTCTCCCACTCAATGGAAGGATAGTGGAAATCTCCCATGACTAAAGTGTTTGGCTGTATAATGAATGACTCTAGAAAATCCAGGTATGCAGTGTGCTTCTCTTGGTTCATGGTGTGCACCTCTACTTTTGATTCTTTCATGCTCGTTTTGGGGTCCAAATGTGTGGAAGGCATTGTAGCCTTGCAAGGCTGGGGTGCTCTCTGTGGCCTTTAACCATGTCTCAGTGACTGCATAGACATCAGCATCTTCGTTTGACATTGCCTAAAATGGCACTATGGGGGAGGCCACAGTATTCGCCAGTATCCAAAAGCCGAGAGGAGACAGGTGAAGACCATCTCTGGCAATGCTGCATGATCTGTCGACCATGTCTTCCAAGGCTGACAGATTCCGGATTCCTCTGAACGGATACCAGAAGCTAAGCCAATTGTTGAAGTCAATTACTTTTTGTCTATATTGTGACATCATCCTGGGTGAAGGTAGAATGCTACTTAGGGTTAGGGACATACCTGCCTGGGACACATAAACTGAGAGTTCAGTCGTGTCTCTCTTCATATAGTCCAGAGAGGTGTATCTCAAATTATTCACCCCAATATGTACTATGACAGAGTCCTAACTGTAATTGTTATTCAGTTGTATGAATTTGTGCATGATTTCACAGATTGTGGCACCTGACAGGCAGCTGACTGTGACCTTTTCCTTATCCAGTCTGTGAGGGACATCTGTGTGTCTCACTACGAAGTTGCCTCTGACCAGGACATTTGGTTTTGAGGTATTTTGCCTTAAGGACTTATTTGCTGAGAAACTGATGTGTGTGTTATTATGTGTAGTGGATTCTATTTCCTTTGCAGTATGTGTAAGTGTTTTGTGCTTGGAAGGGCTCTGATCTTTTGGTTGGCTTCTGTTGAGTACCTCTGCATATGTTTTGTTTATGTGTTGTAACCTTGTTTAGTTTGAGAGGTGATGTGTCTGTGCTGACAACCTTTCATTTTTCTCCAGTTTGTTTTTTACATGACAAAACTGATTCCAAATCCATAGTGTAATTATCTCTCTCACATATTGTACTTGTTTGTTTTAGGAGTGAGTGATTGTCAGCATACATGAGGCAATTACTACATTGCATCAGGATGCCCATGTCAACCAGGCTGGCCAGAGAAACAGTTGGAAAGTAACTGTCCATTATGTCTGTTTTTAACCATAACTACTACTCAGCAGTGGGCTAGTTTGACCAGATTTTGCTCTATGATTAACAAATTATATTGAAGGCAAAAAAAACATGGCAGTGCTTCTCAGTGCTCAGCTGAGTTGCTCACAGTACAGCAGGGAAACTTGGGAGGGTTCCACTAACAGATGTCTAGGAGAAAATTGACTTTCAAGTCATTTGCATTTGTACAGGGTAAACACAAGGCTTAAATGCAAATGAGAATAAACACTTTTAAACTAAACTACCAATGGGAAGGCACACAATGAGCTTTCCTCCGGTAATCTCCCACTCAGATGAGGATCAGACTACAAACTTCTGCCCCAAAGGTGCAGACAGGGCCCTTCTAATGCAAGATGGCTGGGATAATGGTCAAGTGTTACAATACAGTCTAGAATCAGCAGATTTGACTCTAGTCTATGCTATGTACTAGTTACTTTAAAAAGAACAGCTTTTTAAGTGTAGAAAATACAATAAAATCAGCACAATTAGGCAGCAAGATGATAAAATACAGTCAGCAAAGTGCAAAGAAAACTCAATAAGTACTTATTTTTTTATTTTTAGCAGTGGATGCTTTGGATTTCAGAAAAACCTCTCCAGACACCTGTCAAAAGTCACCAAATGTTCAGCAACTCTGGATAAAAGAGCACATACCAATGCAAACACGAGGCTTAACTACAAATGAGAATAAACACGTTTAAACTAATCTTCCCATGGGAAAGCACACAATGAGGTTTTGTCTCATAATCTCCAACTCAGATGAGGATCAGACTACATACTTCTGCCACAAGGTTGCAAATAGCACCCTCCTAATGTAACATGGCTGGAATTGTGCTCAAGTATTACAATATATTCTAGAGTCATTAGATCTGAATCTAGTCTATGCTATGTGCTAGCTACTTAAAGCAACAGAACAGCTTTGTTTAAATGCAGAAAATACAGTAAAATCAGCAAAATGAGGCAGACAAATGATAAAATACAGTCATCAAGTGTCTTAAGTTGGTATAACTGGTTTAACATCATCTGACTGTCTCAAGGATTACTTGCATAAAATTAGACCCTCTTAGTAAAAGTCTGTATATAATTGCTGGAGCCTTTCTGTGTCCTGACATAGTGCTCTTCAAACTATCTGGAGATATAGAGAGCTGAGTATATTTTTCTGGCACTTCATAGTTGTCTACTGGTAATTGTTGTTAATTTTATAACACTGCTGGCTGACTTCAGAGTTGTGCAGTGTTATTTTTGCTTCACTGTATAGTTTTTCAGATCTCTGCTGAAGGTGTTGGTTTTCCCATACCACCCTCCCTATTCCTGTGTTGTTGTTTAAATTTGGAGGCTTTTGCAGTTGCCCGCCCCCACTTTAGATTTGATCTGGGACACTCCCCCTAGTCCCATCTCTTTACCTCATTCTACCTAATAGACTCCTCCTGCACTTGTTTATAGTCATTTTTAATTTAATTGCATTTTTTTAACTGTTTGGTCTAACATTGCTACATACTCAAGTGTGCTAGCTTGCACTGCATTTGAATTGTTTTTACTGCTGTTTTAGCTACTTTTCTATATATATATATATATATACATATAGATATATATATATATATATATATATATATATATATATATATATAAATATCTTTCCAGTAACTAGTGTAGTCCAGATTCAGATTTGATGTAAGCTTCTGAGCCCCCCCAAGCTTTCTGTGTTGGAGGGAAGCCTTCTAGCTTATCAGTGGGAGTGGTAAGCACTAGGTAACCTATCTATCACATAAGGAATGGTTCTGGCCAAGAAATTGTAGTTATTTGCCGTTTGGGCAGTTTTTCCATCTCTCTCAACTTTCTGATTTAAAAGCCCGCATTTGCACTTGTTTCCCCCCTTTCCTGTAACTAGTTTAGTCCAGATACAGATTCTTAGTTTTAGCACTTGAGTTTGCTTATTCGTGATCAGCACTTGTTCAGAACTTGTAAGCACTAATTAACCTACTAATTACTACAGCACTCAACCTTCCTCATTACCTAGAGGAAAACAGTTTTGGTACTTACTTTCCTCACTTGCTTAGAGAGAAAAAGCTCTTGTACTCACTTTCCTCACTTATCTAGAGGAAAATAGTTTTGTATTCAGGCATGTCCAAGTGTCAGCTCCTAGTGTTCTCTCCTGTCTATCTGAATGGGCATCTTGAGGCAATGTAGAAATTGCCTCATGTACACAGACAACCCTTTCCTCCTACCACCCAACACTACAACTTGTGAAATATGCACTTATCTAGCCAAACTGGAGGTAAAGCTCTCTCCAATCAAGACTGAACTTGACAGTCAAGAGGTGAAGGTAAACACATGCACCACACCACACTCATCACATAGTCTCACTAAATCTACACCACCAAAATCCACACATAGAAACACAAAAACATTCACGGATGCTCTCAATAATAATCTGCTCAAGCAACAGAGACCTCCAAAGCAGAAATGCAAGCAACCTCCACCCTCCAACACAACCCAAATGACACATAGCCCAGAGACTCAGTGTGCTACTCAACCACAGCCAATAAGGCAAAACAACGTACCCAACACACTAGTCATAGGTGACTCTATAGTCAGGCACACTGATGTCCCACTCACCAGGTTAAACAAGGAGAAGGTTACTGTCAGCTGCCTGTCAGGTGCCAGGATCCACCACATAACCCATGCACTCAGATCACTCCACAACAAGTACAAATATGACTCTGTCATTGTTCATGTTGGTGTGAACGACCTGAGACGTACCTCCCTGGACTACATGAAAAAAGACATGGAAGAGCTCTCCAATCTTATAGCCCAGGCAGGTATGACCCTAGCCCTGAGTAGCATTCTGCCATCACCGAGAATGATGCTGCAGTACAAGGACAAAATGATTGACTTCAACAATTGGCTAAGCTTCTGGTGCCATTCTAAAGGGATCCAGTATCTGTATGCCTGAGATGATATGGTCGACAGACCATGATGCTTTGCCAGAGATGGCCTGCACCTGTCACCCCTGGGATTCTGGATACTGGCTAAGGTTCCTGCCGCCCCTATAGTGCCTTTTTTAGGCAAGGTTCAAATGACAAATTCACCACCATAACAGGAACAGGCAAGCAAAAACTGAGGGTGATGCTACTCAATGCTAGAAGTCTAAATCTCAAAATGCACTCACTTGAGACACTCCTTAAAATGGAGAACATCGATATCTGTGCAGTGACTGAGACCTGGTTCAAGGCTTCAGAAAGCACCCCTGCACTACCAGGCTATAACTCATACCACACTTTTCGGCCATGTAACCTGGACCGGAACACCAAAGGCGGAGGTGTGTCCATATTCATTCAGGTTATCCACACCTCCAGACTAGTTACTCAGCATAATGTAGCCGAGGTTATCCAAGTGCAACTAACACTGGGCAAAACTGCAATCCAAATTGTAGCTTGCTACAGATCCCCCACCATGCCACAGAATTCCCACTTCTCTTTTCTTGACGTACTGGAAAATATTAGGGTTCAACCAAACACCCTAACAATGGGCGATTTCAACTACCCCACTATTAACTGGGAAAACTACTCATGTACCAACTCCTTTGCTCAACGCTTTCTGGAATTCATAAACTGCAATGCCCTAGATCAACTTATCCACAACTCCACCAGGGGCAACAATATCCTAGATCTAGTCATTACCAACATGAGTGACCGGTGTTCCACACCTGAAGTCAACGCCTCATTGGTCCGATCTGACCATAAGCTAATTCCCCTAGATATCCACATCCTGCTCCCACTCCCCCCATTAAGGAAACCATGGTAAAATATTTCTCCAAAGCCAACTTCATGCTTCTTAAGACAGAAGTGGTGAACTTCATGACACCCATGGAGATGGACAATACAGTTAACTACTGAATCCTACACAATTGCACTTTATAAGCACCTACATGAGTGCATGGATCTTGCTATCCCAAACAGAACCAAGACGCTATCCTCCAAAAAAAGGAAGCCAATCTGGTGGTCCCCTGCCATAAACAAACTGTATAACAGGAGGAAGAAAATGTTGCAAAAGAGAGTAAAATCCCATGAGTGGAGGAGCTCCCTGGTCAGCCTCAGTAAGAAGCTGTGATCCCTGATAAAATCCTCCAAAGCAAGTTACGAAAACAAAATTGCCACTGATTCTAAAGACAACCACAAAGCATTCTATAGCTATGTCAAGAATCTCAATGGCAACACTCAGATCTGTTCTGAGTTACAGCACAATGGCACTAAATATACAGACCCAACTGATATTGCCAACATCCTGGCAGATAGGTTCAGTGCTAACTTTACCGCCCTCTCACCCCCTAAAGAGCCTATCTCTATACCGGAAGAATGCAAAGTTCCTGTAATCATGGCTGCACAGGTAAAAAACACACTCTCTAAAGCCAAGAACACAGCATCCATGGGAGCAGACAACATCCCAGGCTGTGTTGTACATGAACTACAGAACAAAATGGCACCCCACCTAAGTACCATGTTCAATCATAGCCTCACCTCAGGCTTTGTGCCTGCTGAATGGCACACAGTGACAGTTATCCCACTCCACAAGGGGGAAGCCACCAAGGACCCCGGGAACTACCGCCCCATTAGCCTGATGAGCCTGGTCTGCAAGGCCATGGAACATATCATCATGGAACTTATAAACAAAGACATTGGTAATCTCCAAACTCTGGACCCCACCCAGTCCAGGTTTGTAAAAGGCAGATCATGTCTCCTAAACCTGATAGACTTCTTTGAAGCAGTCACCAAAGCCGTAGACAAGGGTAATGTGGTTCACACAACCTATCTAGATCTTGCCAAGGCTTTCGACACCATCCTCCACTCTGGAATTATAGATAAACTCACTAAACTAGGTATAAATCCCTATGTCACAAGATGGGTTGCCAACTGGCTCACTGACAGAACCCACACTGTGAAAGTAGTAGACTCCAAATCTGACTTCAGACCAGTGACAAGTGGAGTACTACAGGGTTCAGTCCTGGGTCCTCTCCTGTTTGGTATCTACTTCTCTGAAGTACAGGCTAATACAGAAGGTCTTTGGTTAATGAAATTTGCAGATGACTGCAAACTAGGAGCCATAATCAAAACTCCTAACAATGTGGACATCCTACAAAAGGGCCTCACTGAGACAGATTCCTGGTGTCAAAGCCATGGCCTCAAGCTCAATGCCAAAAAGTGCATTGTCATCCCCTTTGGTAAAAACTCTGTACCCATGAACTACAACATAGGCGGTAGTATACTTAACACCAAAATTGTGAAAAGAGACCTTGGGACACAGGTGGACAGTAGTATCTCCTTTGATAATCACATCGCCACTGTAGTCAGGAAATGCTTCTACGTGGCACACCTCATCATAAAAGGCTTCTCATCCAGAAAAAAGAGGTCATCGTTCCCCTCTACTCATCACTCATTAGACCCATTATAGAGTACAATGCCCTTTTTGCTATGTACCTCACAAGATATCTACAACAACTGGAAAGGCCGCAGAAATACCTCACAAAGAGGATTACCAGCCTCAAACAGATGCCCTACGCAGACCATCTAAAATAACTCCAGCTTTACTCTGTCTCATATCGCCTACTCAGAGGTGATCTCTGCCAAACATACAAAGCTATGTCAAACCCAGAGCTGTTGGACATGCTCCACTTAAAGAAATCCCAATACCTCTGAGCTACACACTCTAGGTACCTAAACCTTGTCACCACAATAAACAGAACATGCCGGAGGGATAGATTCCTGTCCCAGAGACTTCCCATACTCTGGAATAAACAACCTATCTATATCAAACAAAGCTCCTCATTAGCACTCTTCAAGAAAAATCTTGATGATTGGATGTGAAATAGGAAATTCACCGCGGGGATCACCTCTGTGGCTCTGCTCGACAGTGGCACAGGAAAATAATTTTCTTGGGTGGCAAAAGCCAGGGTACCTTTTTGGCTGGGCTTGTATAGGCCCCAGGGCTGATAGCCTAGTACCTACCTATGAACCTATGAACCTATCAAACTGCAAATAATAATAGTAATTTAAGTCTAGCTCTCTCACATAGAACAAAACATGAGGCCAAGCAGATTTCTTAAACAGAAAATAAAAAGGAGCAGGTGAAAGCTCCAAAGGTGGTGGTGTCTCCATAGTCATAAAAGATATGCACACCTCCAGACTAGTAACCTAGCATAACGCATCTGAGATACATCAGGTACAACTAATACTGGGTAAGGTGGAGATCCAGGTCATAGCTTGCTATAGGTCCCCAACCATGTCCCTAGACTCTCACTCCACTTTCCAAAGCACGCTGGAATTTATCAAGGTTCAACCCAATACTCTCTTACTAGGAGACTTCAACTACCCCTCCATTAACTGGTAAAAGTACTCAAGCACCAATACACTGGCCCAACGCTTCCTGGAATTCATCAATTCCAATGCCCTGGACCAGCTCATTCTGACCCCCACTAGAGGATGCAACATCCTTGACCTGGTTATTACTAACATGGACAACCAATAATCAAATCCCTCCCTGGTCAGATCTGACTATAAACTAATCACCAGGGAATTCCACATCTCACCCCTCCCACCCCACCCTGCAAAGGTAACCACCTTGAAAAACTACAAAGCTGACTCTGGATTCCTAAAAACAGAGGTGGCTAACTTCATGGCACCCATCCCAATGGAAAATAGATGCATGACTGCCAAATCATACACCAATGCACTGTATGAACATGTACATAAATGCATCGAACTAGCCATACCCAACAGAACCAAGACGCTCTCCTCCAAAAAAGGGAAGCCAAACTGGTGGTCCCCTGCCATTAATAAACTCTACAACAGAAGGAAGGAACTGTTGCAGGAAAAAGGTGAAGCCCCAAGACTGGAAAAACTCCCTTACTAACCTCATCAAAAAGTTGAGATCCCTCATCAAATCCTCTAAAGTCAGCTATGAAGGCAGAATTGTGACAGACAGTAAAAACAATCACACAGCCTTCTATAGCTATATCAAGAACCTCCATGGCAATACCCAGATTTGCTCTGAGTTACTGCACAATGGTACTTCCTATACTGAGCCAACAGATATTGCCAACATACTGGCCAACAGATTCAGTGCCAACTTTACCCCTCTCTCCCCCTCTAAAGGACCAATCACAATACTGGAAGAATGCCAGGCACCCAGCATTACTGCAGCACAGGTTAAAGCTGCATTGTCCAAGGCCAAGAAAACAGCTTCAATGGGACCCGATAATATCTCTGGCTATGTTCTACATGAACTACAACATGAACTGGCACCACATCTGTGTGCTCTGTTCAATCACAGCCTCACCCTCAGGCTTTGTCCCTACCAAATGGCGCACTGCTACACTCATCCCTCTCCATAAAGGGGGAGTGACTACAGACCCTGGGAATTATTGCCCCATTAGCCTGATGAGTCTTATATATAAAAATATGGAGCACATCATCATGGACCTGATTAAGAAAGCTATAGGAAATCTCCAAACTCTAGACCCCATGCAATTTGGCTTTGTGAAAGGGAGATCATGCTTGCTCAACCTGGTTAACTTCTTTGAGTCAGTCACCACGGCTGTGGATGAAGGTATGGCAGTGCATACAGCCTACCACAATCTGGCCAAGGCCTTTGATACCATTCCTCACTCAGGAACTATTGATAAACTCACCAAACTATGCATCAACCCCTATATCACTAGGTGGGTGAAAACTGACTCAGAACACACAGTGTGAAAGCAGTGGACTCCAAGTCAGACTGCCAACCAGTCACGAGTGGTGTCCCACAGGGATTGGTTCTGGGTCCTCTCCTGTTCAGCATCCATTTCTCAGAAGTCCAGGCCAACACAAAGGGACTCTGGCTGACCAAGTTCACAGACTGCAAGCTGGGAGCCACTATTAACTCCCCAAGTGATGCAGACATCCAACAGAAAGACCTCACTAAGACCAATGACTGGTGTCAAAACCATGGCCTTAAGCTTAATGCCAAAAAATGCGTCATCATCCCCTTTGGTAAAAACTCAGTTCCCACTAATTATAACATTGATGGGAGCCCACTGAACAATGAAGGCATTATAAGAGAGCTGGGGACACAGGTTGTCAGCAGCCTCTCCTTCGATCACTACATTGCCACTGTGGTCAGAAAGTCCTTCTATGTGGCACATCTCATTTCCAAGGGTTTTGCATCCAGGAAGAAAGAGGTCATCATCTCTCTCTACTCTTCCCTCATTAGACTGATCATTGAGTATAATGCCCCATTTGGCATGTGCCTCATTAGACACCTGCAACTGCTGGAGAGGCCACAGAGGTACCTCATGAAGAGGATCCTAGGCATTAAACACATGTCCTACACGGACAGACTAAAAAGACTCCAGCTATTCTCTGTCTCATATTGCCTACTTAGAGGCGATCTCTGCTTGACTTACAAAGCGATGTTTGTCCCAGCTCTGTTAGAAATGTTACATCTCTAAGCTTGTGGCTATAAAGCATATACTAGCACATAAATTACTTCTGAAACAAACTAACAAAAATATTAATAACCCGAAAATATGGGAAAAGGTCTTCAATATTATATTAGCATGATACTGATTTTAGGAATATATTAAATATTGGAAGCATTTCATGTAGATATTGTATAAATGGTTTGTAGTAGTTATAGTGTATTATGTGTGTGATGTTTATTGTATTTTTGTAATGTTTTTGGAAAATATATTTCAATAAAAATTTATTATGGAAAAAAAAAAGAAATGTTACATCTAAAGAAATACCAATCCTTCCTCACCTCACACTCCAAAGACCTCAACCTCATTACTACAATCAGAACATGCTGGAGGGACAGGTTCCTCACCCAGAGACTGCCCACGCTCGGGAATAGACTTCCCACATATGTCAAGCAGAGCGCCTCACTGTTTCTCTAAAAGAGAAATCTCGATGATTGGATGGGTAATAAAAGTTCACCCCGGGGATCAGTAGCTCTACTTGATAGAGGCACTGGGAACTAACGTTGGGCGGCATGATGCCAGGGAACTTCTATGGGCTTGGCTTGTAAAGGATCCAGGGCCATTAGCCTACTACACACTTATGAACCTATGAAAGAGTAAGCAGCTCCATCAGTCATATACAAAAAAATATCAGTTTACTTTCCTCACCCATCAGGGACTCGCCAACATTGCTTTAGTTTATGCAAGCTTGAAATATTTCGGACAAAGACAAAGGCCTAGAATTTCACTGTGTATTTAAGTATCACTCAAGAGACAATTTAACAAATGAAAAAAAAAAGCATGTGAACTGTGAAACCTGGATACTTTATGTGTCTATCTCTGGCATAAAGAAAAAACACCAGGCCAAGCAGATTTCTTAAAACAGAAAGCAAAATGGAGCAGGTAAGAGTGAAAGCAGCTTTATCAGTCACAGAAAAAATATAGGTTTACTTTCCTCACCCAGTAGGGAATCACCAGCAGTTCTTTAGTTTATGCAGGCTTGAAATCTTTCAGACAAAGACAAATACCTAGAATTTCACTGTGTCTTTAAGTATCACTCGAGGGACAATTTAACCATTGAAAAAACATGTGAAATGTGAAACCTAGATAATGTAAGTGGCTATCTCTCACATAAAACAAAAATACCAAGTCAAGTAGATTTCTTAAAATAGAAAACAAAATGAAACAGGTAAGACAGAAAGAAGCTCTATCAGTCACAGACAAAAAAATATAGGTTTACTTTCCTCACCCAGCAAGGAATCACCAATATTGACTTAGTTTATGTAAGCTTGAAATCTTTCAAATACAAAAGTCAGAGTCAGAAAGTCATGAATATTGTAGGTACTGCCAGAAATGGGTCCACATAAGCTATTTTCAGAGTTCTGCTGAATTATAGATGTCTGTTTTAAACCATTTATATTGTATTTTCTAAATGTATTTTATTGCTTCTTGTATACTTGACTTTATAAATTGCATTGCTTAGTTTTATTTATTTAAAGTAAAGCATTTTATTATATATTTTAAATGTTTGTTCTTATGATCATAGGAAGTTACTATGCTATTGGCCCTGAGGCTCTTATAAGCCTAGCCAAGAGTTTAGCCCATGTACAGACAAATTAGCAACCAATGCCTCTGTCCAGCAGGCACATGGGTGGAATCCCAGGCATGTTTTTTCTATTTCCCATGCAGTTATCCAGATTGTGCCTAAAAAGGGATAAAGCTGTACTCTGCTTGATGTAGACAGGGAGTCTATTCCAGAGATGGGGGAGTCTCTGTGACACAAATATGTCCCACCAGCAAGTCCTATTGATGTCACAGACCTGGTTGAGGCCGCTTGTGCAAGTTACTCGAGTGGAGCTTGACTTGCAGATATGCAGACTTCCCATCAAGGTGAGGCCCAAGGTCTCCTTGTATGCCAGACAGAGGTCACCTCTGAGGAGTCTGTATGAAACAGAGTAGAGGGATAGGGCTTTTAGCCTATCTGTGTATGTTAGATTTTTGAGGCCCTGGATTCTGCTGGTAAGGAACCTCTATGGTCTCTCCAGCTGCTGCTTGTGCTTTGTGAGGTACATGTCAAATGGGGCATTGTACTCAATACTGGGAATTATAAGGGAAGAATATAGGGATGTTATGACCTCCTTGTCCCTGAATGAGATACCCTTACTTATGAGGTGGCCATGTAGAAAGCTTTCCGTACGATGGAAGCAACTTGGTGGTCAAAAGACAGGCTGCTATCAATCTAGGTGCTCAAATCCCTCACAACTGACTGCATGCTTAGAACATTGTTATTAATATGATAATTTGTGGGGACAAAGGGGATGATGATGCATTTGATGGAATAGACTCCCTGTCCACATCTACTACTCAAGCTAAAACCTTGCTCTCCTTCCACTGACAATCTATCTCCTACATTCCTCAAACTTGCTGCTGACTCAATTGCCTATCCTGTATCTGTACTAATTAATCAATCTATTCTGGAATCAACTGTCCTCACTCTTTGGAAATCTTTCTTCACTATCCCTCTACATAAAGGTGGAAACTCTACTGACCCCTCAAACTACCGACCCATTGCCATTCCATCCCCCCCTCTCCAAAATATTAGAAAAATGTATTCACTCACAGCTTCTCAATCACCTCCACACACAACACTTACATACCCCTACCCAACATGGATTTCGTCCTCACCACTGCCCTCCTCTCCTTCACTCATATCATTGCAGAGGTCCTACACAACAATAAACTCATTTCATGTCTTTTCCTAGATATCTCCAAAGCCTTTGATACTGTCTCTCATCCTCTACTACTATCCAAACTCGCAAATCTCCACCTATCCCCCTCCGCACTTGCCTGGTTTAATAGTTACCTATCTAGCAGAGAACAATCTGTCAAATGACTCTCATCCTCCTCACCTTTCCTTCCCATCTCCACTGGTGTTCCCCAAGGCTCCATCTTGGGATCCCTTTTGTTTAACATCTTCACCAATGATCGCATGCAAAGAATCCTCCCTTATTCAGTATGCCGACGACTCCACACTTATATCCATCTCAAATAACATTCCTGAACTACACTCCCTGACCCAACAGGCCCTACAATCCACTGAACAATGGCTCTCTCACAGCCTATTGATCCTAAATCCCAAAAAGACCAAACTCCTACTTTTCCTTCCCCGTTCTCTTTATCATCACAAAACCTCCTTTTTTATTACATCTTCTAACAATACAAACATCCAATCTGACACCCACACAAAACTCCAAGGGTCATTATCGATGATGAACTCAAGTTCAACCTACACATACTCCAATGTATAAAAAAAACAAACCAGAAGCTAGGTCTGCTATATCGGAGCAAACAATTTCTAACCCCTGAATCTAGACTTACCCTGGGCCAGGCACTCCTCCTCCCCTTCCTCTTATATGCCGCCCCCAGTTCTTACCAATATCCAGGCCTCCACTCTAAACAAACTGCAACAGACTTACCATAAAATAGCCAGATTCATTACTAACTCCCCATACAACTCACACCACTGCATTTCTTTAAACTCTCTTCAATGGCTTGAACTTCCACAGTTTCTGCTATCTTATCAGTTTCATATGCTACACTCTATTCTTTATAAACCCTCCATCTGTCCATCTCTATCTTCCTTAGTCTCCATCTACATCCCATCCTGGACCCTCCATACTTCTAACCAACAATTACTTGATATCAACCACTCAAAAAGGTCAGTAGGCAAACTACTCTACAAACACTCCCTTGCCCATGCTTGGAACAAACACTTTAAAAATGAACTAAAAGCTTATTTTCTCAATTCCAGAACCTGCCCTTGCCATGACCCTACCTAGTCTTCCTTCCCTTTATGTACCCTCAAAAGGACCATACTTAGTACCTCATTACACCTCTCTCTCCCATGTGTTTACTATGCATTTGCACAATTTTACACAAACAAAAAATGTTTATTGTTGACCTATTGAACTATATCAATGTAAAATTGTTACTTAGCTTCTTTTTAATGCAGCTTTAACTTTATGCATGTAACCCAACATATGTGAATCATTTTGCTATAACTGCTATTATATTAATATTGTTTAAAATTGTACTTGTTTTAAAATGTATTGCTGGAGCTTTTCACCTTGGGTCTCCACTGAAAATGGGCCACAAGCCCAGCTGGACAAACCCGGTTAACAAATGTCAATAAATAAATAAATAAATATTTTTTTTGTACTCAGCTTGAGGCCATGTTTCTGGCACCAGTCATTTGTTTGGGTGAGACCCTCTTGGAGGATGTCCACATCACTAGGGGAATTGATGACAGCTCCCAACTTGCAGTCATGTACAAACTTGGTCAGCCACATCACACTGGTTTTGGCCTGTACCTCAGAAAAGTATATCTCAAATAACAGAGGCCCCAAGACCAAACCCTGGGGTGTGCCACTTGATACGGGTCTACTGCTTGAGGTGGCTTCCCCTATTTTGACTAGGTGGGTTCTAACAGTCAGCCAGTTGGCTACCCATCTGGTAACATATGGATTTATGCCTAGTTGATAGAGTTTATCTCTTATGCCAGAGTGGAGAATAGTGTCAAAGGCTTTGGTCAGGTCAAGGTAAGCGGTGTGCACTGTCTTCCCCTCATCCATGGCTTTGGTGACTGTCTCAAAAAATTTGACCGAATTTAGCAGACAAGACCTCCACTTGATAAACCCAAACTGTGTGGGATTGAGTGTTTTGAGGTTGCCAATGTCCTTGTTAATTAGGCCATGATAATCCATTCCATGGCCTTACAGATTAGGCTAGTTATGCTGATGGGTCTAAAATTTTCTGAATCAGTGGATGCTCCACCTTTGTGTAAAGGGATGACAGTGGCTGTTCTCTACTCAGCTGGGACAAATCTGGTACTCAGGCTAATGGTGCTGCAAGTTCCTGCCTGAGTTCATGCAGGATGCAGCCTGGGATGTTATCAGGTCCCATGAAAGCTGTATTTTTTGCCTTTGAGAGAGCAGTGATGACCTGATTGCTAGATATAAGGGGAGGGGGGCTGGTACTGGGAATGTCCTGATTTACTGATGGGGCAGACAGAGGGGTGAAATTTTCACTGAATCTGTCAGCCAGCAAGTTTGCTATATCTACGACATTTGTATATGTGGTGTCCTTTGCCACCAGCTCTGAACAGATCTGGCTGCTACCTTTGAGATTACGAACATATTTGAAGAAGGGCTTATGATTGTCTCTAGTAGATGTGACCAATGGAGGATTTCACCAGTGCTCTTATTTTCTTGTTTAGGCTAAGGAGAGATTGTTTCCAATTGGGCACCTGCTCCTTCTTGGTCCTGGACACCAATCTTTTTCTTTTGTGATAGTGTTTATTTATTGCAGATGTCCACCAGATGGGTCTACTGTTTTTGGTCGAAGTTTCAGTACTTCGAACTTCACTTGTATGAACCCATGTGTTCGAAGTACTGAAACTTCAAAAACTGACTACAGAGATCACAATACAGCGTGGAATGGGAATATTCCCTTTTTCTCACTGTAGTGCAATCTCAGAGTTGGTATATTTAAGTAGGAGTGTGTGGGGGCACAGCCCCAACATGGGAGGGTGCATGGGGAGCTTGCCCCTTGCAAAAGCATGTTTTTGTTATATTTTTTTTTTGTGTGTGATCGGGTGCCTAGACTTCAGCAAAAGTGCACTTTCGTTGAAGTGCACTTTTGCTGAAGTGGGGTTCTACTTTTTGTTTTTGGTTAAGTGACAATTCTTTGTAAAGTAGTAGACCCCACCAGACAGGTTTACTCTTCCTTGCTGAGGATGATTTAGTCCTGTCAGGCATTCCTGATTCCATGTGTCTATATAAATGTTCAATTAGTAATTTGGTATAGTTTTGGATACTGGTGCTAGTTCCTAGAGAGGGAAGGGGCTGTGCAGCTGTTTATACCATCTTTCAGGAGGCTGTAATCAGCTTTGGAGAAGTTTTTTTGATTGATCCTAGCTGGGGGGGGGGGTCAGGGAGAAGTAACTTCAAACGTGACCACTTTATAGTCGGATCTTAAAAGGGAGGATGATACTGCTGGGATGCTGCAGTGGTTACTCATGTTGGTTAATACCAAGCCCAAGATATTATCACCTCCTGTGGGGGTATCGACTAGTTGTTCCAAAACATTTGCATTGGCAAAATTGATTAATCTCTGGGCATTTGTGTTCTGGCACGAGTAGTTCTTCCAGTCTGTGTTTGGGTAGTCAAAGTCACCCAGGATCAGGATAAAGAGTTGAATCTTAATAGATTCAAAGAGGTCTAGATAGGCAGTTTGGGCATCTTGGGTCAGATTTCGGGGCTGGTAGCTAGCTGAGATTAGTACAGGGGTCTTGTCAATAGTTAACTGCACCTGGAGTGTTTCCTGTGCATCATACTGTTTGACCAGCCTGGAGGTGTGTATGTCTTTAATATATATTGAAACTCTACCTCCTTTGGCTTTACTACCTACAGTTTGGGGTCTGAATGTATGATAGGATGAGTAACCAGGTAAGGCTGGGGTGCTCTCCACAGCTTTGAACCAGGTTTCTGTGACTGCACAAATGTCAGCATTTTTCAGGGTTAGGAATGCTTGCAATGGGTGCAATTTCATGTTTAGACTCCTAGCGTTTAGCAGCATGACCTTTAATTTGTGTTTTGCTGAAACATTTATTTTGGTAGTTTTAACCTCATCACTTTTCCTAAAAAAGGCACTATAGGGGAGGCAAGAGTCTTTGCCAGAATCCTGAAGCCCAGGGGACACAGATGCAGGCCATCTCTGGCAAAGCATCATGGTCTGTCGATCATATCTTCCCAGGCTGTAAGGTACTGGATCCCCCTGGAGTGATATCAGAAACTAAGCCAATTGTTAAAGTCAATAATTTTCTGTTTGTATTCAGGCATCATTCTGGGTGATGATAGAATGCTGCTTAAAGCTAGGGACATACCTTCCTGGGACACATATTCAGTGAGTTCAATCATGTCTCTCTTCATATAGTTCAGGAAGGTACATCTCAAGTCATTCACACCAACATGGACTATGACAGAGACATAACAGTACCTGTTGTTCAGAGACTTGAGTGCATGTGTGATATGGTGGATTTTGGCCCCTGAAAGACTAACCATAACTTTCTCCTTATCCAGCCTGGAGACAGGCACATCTGTGTGTCTCACAATGGAGTCACTTATGACTAATATGTTGGGTTTATGGTTAAGCCTTAATGGTTGTGAGACACAGGTGTGTGAACTATGTGTGGTATGTGGTGTGGATGGCTGTGGAGATCACATGTGTTTTTGCCTCAGAGGTCTTTGGCTCAAGGTCTCCTCTGTTTGGGTATGTTTTTGTTGAGAACCTCCACATATGTGGGTGGGTGTTGCACAGGTGTGGGTGGTGTTTGAAGTGTAGTTTTTGTGTTGACAACCTTCTCAATGCTAGACATACTGGCTTGTGAGGGATAGAATTTGGACTCTAGGTTCCTAATGTAATTGCATCTCTTGCAAATTGTTTTCCTAGGTGGCAGTAGTAGGTGGTTGTCTGTGTACATAAGGCATTTGCTACACTGTCTCAGGATGCCCATATCAACCAGACTTGCAGGAGAAACTGTAAGAAATTGTCCATCAATATTTTTCTGAATCAGAGAGAGGACCAAGGAGAGTTAAGGGATTAGCCTAAAGCCAAAGTGCTTAAACCAAAACTAAGAGGCTTAGAATAAGACTTACAATTTAAGCAGGCTATAAACAAGCAGTAACAAATGCAGCAGAAATGATACAACTGAACATTTTAGGGAACAGGCCACAGCAAGTAGCAGAAAAAGCAAGATGAAGTAATGGAGCAGGAGGAAGAAACACAAATACAGTACAAGAAGCTGAATAAAGTAGGGTTTTTTTTGTTAGTAAAGTGGAATGGGAGAGAGGAGGAACAGAAGAAAATTCAATGCTAAGGAACTAAGGGGTTTGACCTTCCCAAATGATCTCTGTATTATGTAGAATGAGCTAATGAGATGGGACTGGGAGGAGTGTCCTTTATCAAATTTACAGTAGTGGCGGGCAACAGCAAAAGCCCCAAAAAATAACAGCACAACAGCAATTGGGTGGGAGGGTGGAAGAAAAAAAATTCAACCACAGATCAGCAATTATATAAATGGAGACATAGAAAAGTAAATAATTCAGTCAAAAAATAAATAAAAACAGAGCAGTAAACTAGTGCGCACCTGCTGCACAAATAAATAAAAAAATGCAGTACTAATAAGCAAATAAATACAACCAGTGCAGTGCTGATAAGAAACACTGAACAATTAGATAAAGTGTGAAAAATATACTTATGTAGCTCTGTAATTCAGATTGTATAAGAAGTACTCTCTGTCAGGCACAAATGGAGCTCAGCAAGATAAGCAGGAATTCAACTCAAACCTAATAATATTTTTATGCCAGCAGATAAAGGACCTTTCCAAAGTCACACCCTAAGACAAAGAGATAACACAGAAGCTGTTTGACCAGTTTTACTTCTCTGGACTGAGTACACCACAAACTCCCAGTAGGGGCATACAACAGCAAAAGCCACAAACTATACAAAAAATCCACCACAGATCAGCAATTGTATAAATGGAGACACAGAAAAGTAAATAACTCAGTCAAACAAATAAATAAAAACAGTGCAGTAAACTAGTGCAGGACGGTTACACAAATAAATAAAAAATGATTTGCTTAAGATGCACTGGAATTACATATTAATATCTCTCTCTCTCTTTCTTACTCTCTCTCTCTCTCTTTATATATATATATATATATATATATATATATATATATATATACACACACACACACACACACACACACACACACACACACACACACACACACACACACACACACACACACACACACACACACACACACACACACGCACACACACACACACACACACACACACACACACACACACACACACACACACCACATACATATGGAATAAATGTTTTTTTTTTCTGTTTACCAAGTTTTCAACCAACTTCATTCATCTTTGTTAACACTTGGGCTCACTCCACTACCCTACCCCCAATTTCAAACCACCCCCTTTTACTCTACATTTATACTTCCATAGCTCCATCCACATATTCCTTAAGCCAATACCATAATTCCTCTCCAAACGAAAGAATAATCAATAGAGTTACTCCTAACAGTAACACCCTCTCTAGATTACCACCCAAGACTCTCTCAAACTGTCTTAACCCTTGCCCCCTTTAACTATCAAATTGCATCTCTACAAGTAACCCAGTACCCTCCTAACATTTTCTAATCCTAATTTACAATAAAGATAAACCTAAGTTAAATAAGATCTTCCTAACTCAGATTATTTTATTTCTCCTCCACTGTGCTAGCCTTCATCACCAATTATCAAATCTACCTCCATCAAATACTTATGACGTCAACCAATGGTCAAAAAGACTATCGGCATCTACCCACCCTGTCTTTTTCCATAACATCTTTTCTCTACAAACCATATCCATTTTATTATCTATATTATCTGTTTTAGTATCTATAAATGTTTCAAAACTAAGTATCCAAATTTATGATAAAATACCAAACCAACACCAACATATAACTGGCCACACTCTTCCCTCTGTAAAATATCAATTAAAAAAATTAGTGGTGAGATTCACCCTGGCCCAGGTCCCACTGTTTATAAAACCATCATTTTAAGCCCCAAAATACATGCCACCTAATGCGGCTCAAAAAAAAAAAAAAAACAGAACCCAAACTCACCTTACTAAATATAAACCTAAGAATTATGTGCAATAAAATCCATGACATACATGCCTACCTTGCCACATACAATCCTGATGTAGCCATAGTTACTGATACCTGGTTAAAAAAGAAATAAAGGATAATGAGATTCCACCCCCCCACCCCCAGGATACAGAATGCTCAGACATGACAGACAGAACAAGGTGGTGTAGCAATCATTTATAAAAATTCCCCTAACCATCACCTTACTTCCACATGAAATACACACATTTAGCAATGCTGAACTTCTAATAGTACTTTGAAACATCAGCAATAGGAAACCTATATGTTTAACAGCAATTTCTATACCACCAGGGAACAATATTAATACTGGTGAAAGCATCCTGTATTGGATATCCCAAAAATTAACCAGGAAACTATAATACTTAGAGACTTAAATATAGACTGCCAACTCATATATTCCACTACCCCAATGAATCAGTAAACTTGTACAACTTCACACAATTATTAACCAGATCTACTAGAATCAATCAAACTTCAGGGAGATGCTCAACAATGGACTGGATTCTTACAAACAAACCAGACAAAAACTGATAGGCTGCATCTCAGATAGCATAAGTGACCACATACTGACATATGCCATTAGAGCTCACCATAACCTAAATAAACATATTATTTATAATCAAATACAAAATGCAACCAATTTCAGCAAAGGTATTTTCAATGAAACACAAAAACAATATAACTGGAATGTACTCAGAACAATGTCACTAGATACTGCTGTAGAATACTTTAATAACACATTCTTACTGACGTTAAATAATCTAGCACCAGTACAAAATAAAGGAGTGAAGTTCAACCCCATACCATGGTTGACAAAAGAAACAAAAAATAATGATAAAAAGGGATAAAGCTTGGAAAGCTGGTATAAAAATAGAACCCAAAATGTCTTTTAGCAAATTAGACATCTTAGAAACCGTTGAAAACTCCAAGTTAAACAGGATAATAAAACACATTATGTCAAACTACAAGAAAACATCAAAACAACCCAAAACTTTTTTGGTCATCACTAAATAAACTACTCCACCCTAGCAAGATCATCACTCTCTCTCCAAAAACAGAGAATGTATCAGACTCTATTCCCCACCCACTTGAATTCTTTTATACTATCAATAATAATCTCACTTAGACATGAATACATCTAACACCCTCTCTCTACCTCTGTCCAATCAAAACCACCCACAGGTCTTCAGTCTAAGCCGCGATGGTGCAGCGGTACCATTGTTGCCTCACAGCAAGAGGTTTTCCTGTTTGATTCTCGGCTGCAGTACCTTCTGTGTGGAGTCTGCATGTCCTCCCTGCAGTCGAGTGGCATTCAAAAGACATGTAGAGAATGGGTGTGCCTTCGTTGAAGGTTGGGTGTTGAGCTAGCACCTCAGCACCCATAAAAAATCTACTGCCAATCATTAGCAGACCAGAGTTCCGCTGTGGAGATCCCTAACTGGGAAAAGCCGAAAGAAGAACAACATTCCTCACGTATAACGAAGTTGCTCCTCAAACCAAAAACTACTTCCATAGCTGCAGACCAGCTACCATCAGACAATCTAAAATGGCTAAAGAAGTCATAGCCTTCCCTATGTCCATACTAATTAATAGGTCCATAGCAGAAAGATATGTCCCATCATGATGGAAAAAATCCTACATCATACCACTACACAAAGGTGGCACATCTACAGAGTTTAATAGCTACAAGCTGATAGATATTCTCTACCCCCTCACCAAAATATTAGAGGAATACATTGTTAAGCAGCTGATGCAATACCTATCTTCAAATAACCTGCTTTCAGAAACACATTACTTTAGGTTGCAGCACAATACCACTACTGCACTACATTTTTTCATTATAATAAATTAACATAAAAACAATGGTCTGCTTGTGTCTACCATGTACTTAGACTTGTCAAAGGCATTTGATACTGTGTCGCATCATCAACTGTTTGACTCTCCTCAATAGGACTTTCAAAATACTCCTTCTGGTTTCATAGTTACTTATCTAGAAGACAACAAGCTGTTAAATGGCAACAAGCCTATTCATCTTTTCAAACAGTTACTACAGGTGTCCCTCAGGGCTCTGTCCTGGTCCTCTCCTATTTAATATATTTATAAATGACCTCCAAATCTCCACTCACCATGCTAGTTTAGTTCAGTCTGCAGATGACTCAACATTAACATCTGCGACCTCAACAATAAATAAGCGCCAAGACATTACCTCAAAATTGTCTCCTCTGTAGAAACCTGGCACAAAGAATCAAACTTCCTACTCAATCCCAAGATTTTTGCTGGTCAGTCCCAAGAAAACCAAGTTAATACCTTTTACCTCAAAAAGTTAACAAAATCAAAAGCAATCTTTTACCATAAAGTCAGCAAATAATACTGTAATTGAAACTGTAACTCACAGTAAACTTCTAGGTTAGCCAAAAGTAAAAGTACTACAAGTGCTAAGCCTTATTTTTTTATCTTCCCATAGAGAAATCTCAGTTAGTAGTTATGAAATTAAGAATGTTACAGCTCCTTTAGTTTATAGCACTGATGTTGATCAAATAACACAAAATGTTATGAGAATTCAGTATATACTTCACACTGATAGAGAGATCGATGTGTTGGTGGGGAAATCTCCCAGGTTTTTGTATAAAAATAAAAAATCTCTTAAAAACAGACTTTGTTACCCTATGACTAATGATAATATTCATGCTAGATCAGACAAGGATACTACAAGTAAATGTGGGAAGTATGCTTTTTGTTGCTATATAAATGAATCAGAGATTTTTCTTTACCCTGACACAGGTATAGGTTATACATTTACAGCTGCAGCTAACTGTGAAACCAAAAATTTGTTATATCTAGATAGTTGTACCTGTTGTAAAAAATTTGATACTGGCAAAATGAATGGATGACTAAGGGAACGCATAAGGGACCATATTTATTGTGTAAGGAGACGTCTCAGATATAGTGCCATTGCCAAACATTTGTTAGAACATGGAGAGTCACATAGTTTTACATTTTTAGCTACGGAGACTATTAAAGATAGTCCTTGACAAGGTGACAAGGTTAATAATACAGAATTTGTTGAACTGAGATGGATTTTTAAGTTACGATCACATATCGGACATGGACTCAATGAATATGCATCTATGAAACTTGTTTTGAAAAGAAGAAAGCTGAAAAGGTAATTTTCTAAATGTCTGTTTTGTTTGTTTTGTTTTCATAAGTGTTTTATTTACAACTGAAGTTTCTTGCTGTGTATGCATTCCCTTAACATTTTGTGATATGCCTGAAAGGAGAAGGCTGGAAAGGTATTTTTTTACATTTTTTTTTGTTTTGTTTTCATAAATATTTATTTGCAACTGACGTTTTTTGCTGTGTATGCAATAGCTTAGCAACTTGTGATATGTTTGAATCTCATTGGTGAAAAAGGCACAATTTTACTTGGTAGTTAGCAATTAAATGTTAGTTCAGTGTTTGTATTTGTGGTCTGATGAAGCTTTACAGCGAAAGCACTACCCTTGTTTTATAATAAACTATGCTTTTATTCTTTGATTATTGGTCTGTGATATTTACAACCTGGACTACTGTTAATATTCTTCCACCTCAGGTATTATTTGCTACTGGCATTTTATGTATTACTGAAAGGAAATCATTTATACTGCTTCTACACCTCTGCTGTGTTTCTGCTTTTGATTTTTAGTGACTGTTGAATATTGCCAAGAAAACTAAGTTAATGCTTTTTACCTCAAAAAGTTGCCAAAAAATCAAAAACAATCTTTTACCATAAAGTCAGCAAATAATGCTGTCACTGAAACTGTAACTCACAATAAACTTCTACATGTTAAGATAGATGACTATCTTAAATATGACCAGCATATACTGCACATCATTAAATCTACACACCAGAAACTTGGCTCCCTTTATAAGACCAATAGATTCCTTACAGGTACTGCAAGAAAAACTCTGTAGCCACCACCTTCTTATTGACAACTCTCTTTTACACCATTCCTATTATAACAAACCTAAACCATAGTCAAAGAATGCAACTTGCCTTCTGCTACAATAAAATAGTTACATTTGCCACCAATATGTCTCATAGGACCCACCATTGTCATAGCTTAAAGCAATTAAACTGTCTTGAATTATACAATTACCTAACGTATTCACAACTAACTACAGCGCACAAACTCATTCATCTTCCAGAAAAATGCCCTGCATTACAAAACTTATTATTGCCCTACTGTCCAGCAAGCAGCCTCTGCTCTATTAACAAATTATTATTACTTACAAATAAATCAAATAATGTTGCAGGAGACTCGCTCTGCTCTCAATATGTTGCTAAACTCTGGAATAGTATCCCCCACACAAACAAAACTCTCAAACAAACTCAATAGTTTTAAACCACTGTTAAAACAACATCTTAACTAATCCTGGTTCTGCATGTGCTATTCACAAAGTTACAACTTTGTTGTGGATTCAATAAGGCCTACATGGTCCTATAAGACTGTGTGCACATCATGGCATGATGCTGATACAATATATTACTGTTTTGTATTCAGTAAGCAGGTGTACATGGCATGTAGAGCTGCATAAACATGGCAAACATCATTGCATGCTAATGACAACATAAATGGCTGAATTATATGCTAATCAACCAATGCAGTATGGAGGAGCCATTCAACAAAGCTATAAAGCAGTTGTATAGACTCAATGCAGGCTTTCCCTGTGATTTGCAAAGCCTATTGGAATACAGCCATGGAAACCTCTCTACACAGAAACAATGTGCAGATGACTCCATACTTGCTAGGGAGGATGGTCCTGGAAGAAGTTAAGCAAAAAGTAAAGACATGATCATCACAATTCCAGTAACACAGGGGGACCAATCTTTTGTCTTTATAGATCTATTATCAGTACTTTTAATTGAAACTTTGCTGACACATCCACTCAAAACCCATGTGCAATGAAAAAAAGTGTTAACTGTATCAATTTATCAATATGTTCAACCCCCCCAAAAAAAATTACAAAATAAAAAACAATGAACTATTACTTTTACAATACTTTACTACACAATAAAATGTTATAAGCTGACATATATAAATGCTCACCTGGAAGCTCATCTTGCCCCCCCCCCCCCCCCCCAGCCAGCTGTCCATGGGCCACTGCAGCTGCTCAGTTTCAGGCTGATGAAATCCTTTCAATACTACTCACTGGATAAACACCAGAAATGGAAGTATTACAATATAAAAGATAATGCTGTTGTAACATATCACAGTCACACACAAACCAAGGTTTGATTAAAAAACAAGGAATAACAAGAGCAACCCTATTAAAATGTATTTGTTTTGGCAACACACAAATCTAACATAGCTACCCACCTGCAAAGCAGCAGGCAAATGAGAGGAATAACAAATCAGTCAATTGTTAGAAGTGCCTTCACAAAAATTTCACAAAATGTGTACACATTTACAACAGAAAAGACATTTTATACGATTACCAGTCACCTCTCCCTATGCCCAACACTCCCCTAGAGGTGTGTATGGGCCATCATAATAGCATAACACCTCTGTGTTGTTGACAATATAAGACATTTACATTGTACCAAAATAACATAGAACAGTGTAACATAAAAAACAGTTGTTACAATAATGCATATGATGAAAATTAATCAGGCTGTCTATCTGAGGAAAGTAAAATGCCAAATGTGAACTTCTAAGAAATGTAATCAGTAACCATTTCCATTTCCTACTGCACACACACCCATATATACACACACACGTATATATATATATATATATATATATATATATATATATATATATATATATATATATATATATAATTTCCTAGTAACATATGAAGAAATCTAGTATGTAATAGAAAACTTCCATCATACCTTAGCAAGATAAATCTAATTTAATAGCAGTCTTCTTCTATGTTGTCCACATACACAACTTTCCTCACCTGCAGCATCCCTAGCTGCAGGGGTGCCTTTAGGTAGTATAGATTCAGGCTGTTGAGCATGGTGAAGATGCAAATGAGATGTAAATGCATTACAACTGCTGAATCCTAAACTTCTGGCTCCTTGTAGCAGGTGTGAACAATACTGTAAGGAATACCACAGTGTTTGTTGCTAATGGATTGCAACTGTAAATGATTATTGGTAAGGGAGAAGGAAAACACAACCGCAATCCATACTCCCCTACGTTCAGTGGGTGTGTCACACAGGTTGCATTTACAAAGTGTAGAAAGAATTGTACTGAGGTTTTAAATGGAAATGAGCAGCACACATTTCTTAGTTTTTGTTCACCAATAGCCAACCCCTCTGCTTTTGTTGAAAAATGCATAATATTGTCATGTAATGTTCTCATACATTTTAAGGACAATGATACAAAATGCCCTACAGACTGCATATCTGAGATTACAGCACAGATAAGAGAAGAATGAGCACAATACAAAGAGGAGACAGTAGCTGCATTGTTGCAAACAATACTCATTAATGATTGTGTGATCAATCATTGCACTAAATATGTAATAAACACATGTGCAAACAACTGAGAGTGTGCAAGTGTTATATGCATTGTTAATACCACGGATGAAATGGAATCTACTTGTATGCACATTGATTTACATTCCTGCTGCAAAGCTGTTTCTGTGGCAAAGAGGGCTACAACACCCTTACTGTGTTTTGTAGCTTCATTAGTCTGACAGTTCAACTCCAGAGTCATGTAATATGTACTAAAATGTATTTTGTAATGTCGCTCATGTTTTTTTTTTTAATATTAATATTTTTGTAAGGTGCGCTTAGCACACACATGGTCAAACAGATAAAAAAAAATTTAAATTTCATGTAACTTACTTCTATAAGAAACTCAACAAACTCCCTATTGAGTGAAGTACTCCCGTAGCGACAACGTAGTAACACAGGAAAACAAATCCAGGAGTGCACCAAAAGCTGAAACTCAAAAAGTTCACCAAAAATGTGTAGAAAATCCTTTATTTAAAACGAGATGCCTAGGACAGTTAGCGCTTTCACGTTGTAATAACGCTTCTTCAGACTTCAATAGCATACTAATACATAGTCAGCTTTAAATAGTGTATTGACACACCTACAACTCATCAATCTTTCAATTAGCGAAATAAAACATATTGAGCTCTTTATAAAAGAGAAAAAAAGGTTTACGCGCTTTATGTAGACAAGAATTCATACATATATAGATATGTTTGTTATATGTTACACATCCATACTTCATAGAACATATATTGAGTTAAAACATCTTATAAAAACCTATAGCAAAATATGAATGTGTGTGGCAGATTGTATTTCTAATGTTTAAGGGATTTAGCTGCCAAGAATGGTTTCAAATTAATTCTCTCATTTAACCCATACTGATATGCCTGTAGCCTCAAAATCCACTTACTCTCTATCTCTTCTGTGTAGTTTTTTATATTGCCTAACCTATTGGTCCTCTTCACTAATTCTAAAACTCTAAACTTGAAATGACGTTGAGATCCATTATCCATAATGTGTCGGGCTAAGGCATTAGTTGTGTTCTCTTTATTTATTGCATAAATATGTTCCCTTATCCGCTCACGAAGGGTTCTATTGGTTTTACCTACATAGTATTTCTGGCATGTTACACATTGTACCAGATATATTAAATCCCTAGTTTTACAATCTGCATAGCAGGTAAAAGTGTATATACGTCCAGTATGTGGATGTCTGAATACATTGTCATTAGCTATGTAGGAACATTGATTGCACGTCCGGCATGGAAACGTGCCTTTCCTTTGAGATATCATGGAACGTGCATCCGTCTTCTCATAACATAATAGTCTCTTGAGAGACTTCATGTTCCTGTAGGCTATCCTGGGTCTATCATCTGAAGAACTTACTTCTATAATAAAGACTGCATAAATTACACCTGTGAATCAAGTGTGTTTCTAGCACACCTGGTAAACGTGTCAAACCACACAGTATATACTATCTGTAGATCACAGTTCAAGTCCCACATTTGTCCTTTAAGGATGAAACCTAATAAACACTGTTCACAAGGATAAAACAAGGTGAAGTTTGCCTGTCACATTTGTGCATCACTTAACTTTGTGCAAACATAGTCTAATGACCCACACAAGAAGCAGACAGAACATCGTCAGACAGTAGTCAATTTCAAAACAGATACATTGCTGCGTTTTTCTCTTACCATCATGCAAACCCACAAAGTGGTGCTGCACAGTGGTCAACAACCATCTCCAATACCTGCAAGTCCAGAACACCTGCAAACAGGATGCAGAGAGTAGACAATTTCAAACAGATACACTGTATCCTGTATGGTTTGCCAATGCGCAAACACAATAAGCAGTGTTACATACTTGTCAGCAAACATATTTAATAATGAATATGAAAACAGAGAACTGCCCCTTTTCTGTTCATGTGGCAGCAGGTGTAAGTGTAGGACTGTAATACATGTAAGCCTGGATTCCTGACATTCATGTCAGGCTGCTTATATCACTAAGAATCCTCCCGACTGATATGTCACCTTGTGTGACAGGCACGTAATATACAAGAACTGTATAGTACATACTGTATCATGTTGATATGTGATTGCTGTTCATGGGCTTAGCTGTCTTCACTGACATGTCCTCATGTGCTATACAGTACCATGTTTCAACTGTCCTCTTCACTGTGGTCATTCCTATGATCCATCTATGATTCCCTTTTCAATACACACACACACACACTACTACTGACTATTTATTTATTATGCAGTCTATGTACCCTTGCTAATCATCTACTGACATTCATTCAGCATGCCTTAAAGTGGATTGCAAAGTACTCTGCACTGTATACAGTTTCATGTAATGTGTTGGGACTGTATACCTTGCCTTATTAATAATCCTAGTAGTCACCGTGGCTTTCCATGCAATCCAGCAGAACTAGTTTTCCCAAACATAAACAGGTGTACATGTTTGCAGGAGTTAGTGTTGCTTTACATGTTTTCCTGGCCAGCAACACTGTTTCTATTTATGAAACCATCCTTATTTACGTGTAAACATGGTGTGTGGCATGGATATGTAATTAGCGCTGCTGCTTGCTGCACAAACATGTAAACTCTGTCTAGCTTCATGCTAAGCCTGCAGGGAGTTTATTGAATCCCCAGGTATGTGTTCACCATATGATGCTCTTCATATACTCTCCTTAAACAGAATACTCTCAGCTTCTCAATGAAATGACTAAACAATTTTATACATAACTGCTATGTATACAATCCACCAAGTTGCTCATGGGCTTTCTCTTTAGTAACTTCCACCTCTGTAAAATCCTAGAGTGTATAAATGTCACTACTGTTTGTGTATAAATGCAAATATAAATATGACTATTCTGTGTTTTAACTGGAACGTAGTATAATGCAGTGCAAACATATAGAGCTTTTGTCCCAGGCTCTGAAAATGGTTATTACCCAGCTGGACTTTCCTAGTAAACAAAGACAAATAAATAAATAAATGTTGGCTATCATTTTCAAAGAGTTACTGCTCAAGCTATTACTAAAGGTTATTTAGGTTATAAAATATAAAAATAAGAATAAACAGTATAAACTTATACAAAGGAAAAGTCCGCAACATTAAAGGTCATTTCAAATCGGTATGTTTTTAAAGCCTGTCAAAAGCCAGCCAGGGTAGAACTCTCTCAAATCTACAATATCAGTATGCACTGGATGATTATTTTAAGTGTAAACAGCAATTGTGTTCTTGGTGCGCTAGAGTGGTATAAGCACAACAATGGGGGAGGGATATTATTGCACACATATCACTAGCCCCTTCTGGAAAATACTCTGTGTATGTGTGTGTGTGTGTGTGTGTGTGTGTGTGTGTGTGTGTGTGTGTGTGTGTGTGTGTGTGTGTGTGCGTGTGTGCATGCGTGTGTGCATGCGTGTGTGTGTGCATGTGCCATTCCAAAGACATGCATCTGGAGCATTTCTCCCTGGGCCTCCGCTGAAAACAGGCTCTGTGGAACCTAGTCGGACATTCCCGGTCAACAAATGTTAAATAAATAAAAATAAATAAATGTGCGTGTGTGTGTGTTGTGCATTGTGCATGCAAAAATAATGTTGGTCAGGTCTCAGTTACTGCTGCTAAAGACAGTCTGTAGTGGAAGAAATTATGGGGAAGCAGTGATTATAATGTTGCTTTACAGTTGTACAATATAAAGCTTATTTGGCTCATGCAGGTGGTTGGTTATTACTTGAGACCACAGTGCACATGTACCTCATGCAATTATGACCAGCTAACCTTGAATATTAACAGGCAGCGGCAGGTGATGGTGAGACCATATCTCCTGTCCATCACATATAAATGGCAGCAAGTGGATTTATGAAGATATGTACATTGGAACCATGCCAGGCAAGTGGTCACAGGGACCGTTAAAAGCCTAGGTATATATACCTTTATGCAGACACAAAAGTTATTGTCACTCTTTATGAGTACTTAATAGTGCCTGCATCCCAACTCAGTTAGATCCATACATGATAACTCAGGTGTGAATTTTATATCTACCCATCCAGTCATCAAGACTAGCTTTAAAGGCAGACAAAGTAGTAGTTTGCTTGATGTGTACTGGTGACTTATTCCCTACACTGGGAATACAATGAATTAGGAACCTATCCCTCCAGCAAGTCTTATTTATGTGTTGGTGTAAATTCAGATCTCTGGTATGAGTGCTTGTAGAGGCACTGGTTATGCAAAAACTAGGCAGTAAAAATAGGACAACATCTTTCATGGCTCAAAAAGTGCAACTCAGGTCACCTCAGAGCAGCCAGTGCAGAGTACACTACTGAGTATTAGGAGAGTTGTGCTGCTCTTTTGGGATAGTTAAATGATTTAGGACCTTTAATTTTACACTACTGAGTATAAGGAGAGCTGTGCTACTCTGTCACAATAGTTAAAGGATTTAGGGCCTTTAATTTTACACTACTCAGTATAAGGAAAGTTGTACTACTCTGTTGGGATAGTTAAAGGACTTAGGGCCTTTAATTTTACACTGCTGTTTATAAGGAAAGCTGTGCTACTCTGTCAGGACAATTAAAGGCTTTAGGACCTTTAATTTTAAACTACTGTGTATAAGGAGAGCTGTGCTACTCTGTCACAATAGTTAAAAGATTTAGGGCCTTTACTTTTACACTACTGTGTACAAGGACAGCTATGCTACTCTGTTGGGATAGTTAAAGGATTTAGGGCATTTAATTTTATACTACTGAGTAGGAGAGCTGTGTTACCCTGTCGGGATACTTAAAGGATTTAGGGCCTTCAGTTTGACACTACTGATTATAAGGAAAGCTGTGTTGCTCTGTCAGGATAGTTAAATGATTTAGGGCCTTTAATTTTATACTACTAAGTGTAAGGAGAGCTGTGCTACTCTGTTGGGATAGTTAAAGGATTTAGGGCCATACATTGTTTTGGTTATAAATCACTGGGGCCTTTCCAGCTGAGCAATATACTTGGATTTGTGTATACCAAAGGAGGCATTGAATTTGATGGGTGTGATGAGGGAACAGTAAGGTGGTAAAATAACTTCTTTGGATCGTGAAGATGTTCCCCTGGAAATAGAAGGATTGCCTAAATATAATGGAAAGATGATGATTGATTGAGAGACAGTTGTCCAGAAAAATACCCAAGTCTGTTATGACTATCTGTTTGAAGGGAAGCACCACTTATAACATATGAAGGGGGAATACTTTTTTGTCAAACAATACTATTCTTCACTGTTTTTGCATTTAGTTTGAGACTATTTAGAGCAGTTCTGTATCACCAGATGAGCAAAGAACAGTGCCCAGCTTGCAGTCAATCGCACATCTGGGATATTGGATTGGATATCTGCAAAATAAATGCTAAACAGCAGAAGACTCAACTATCCCACCAGTTGCAGTTTTCAGTCAGACAGGGTATTATCAACTCTCACTACTTGTTGTCTCTTGGATATCCAGTTTGCAATCCAGTGGAAAAAAATATTGATTTACATTAAATATATCTAATGTTTCAATAATTCCAGCATTGGGATAGTGTGAAAAGCCTTGGCAATGTCAAGATAAGCAGCATGCACAAAGTGACCAAAGTCCACAGCCTCTGTAGCCTTTTCAAAGAAGTTTAATAGGGTCAAGAGACCTGCCCTTCACAAAATTAAATAGAGTGGGGTCTTGATCAATTAAGTTGCCTGTGTCTGCATAAATGACCTCTACTATGATATGTTCCCTGCTTTACATATAAGGTTGGTGAGGCTGATGAGCTATGCTTAATTGGTTCTGAAGAGGGACCATAGTTTCTAATAGTGCGACTTTCTACTGCTCTTAACTCAGTAACCCCGAGTACCTTCTCATGGTGCCTCTGTGCTTAACACTGAGCTCGCAATGAGAAGACACTAATTGTGAGCTGTTACCCCCAAGTGCCTTCTATAATCGTGAGAAACTGTATTCAAGATTTGTAGCTGACCTTAATGTAAAACGCACTGAAATCATAACTGAATGCGTAAATTACCTCAAATACTTAAGATTCAGCGTGTTTTTACATTAAAGTCACATTAAAGTTCTTGTAGAAAATGATGTTTAAAAGTTCTTGAAAAAGCAAGTGGTGGCAGCCAATCGGATTCTTGCAATCCAAGCCACCACTTGCGTCACACCTGCACCCTCAACATTATTTTCTTTTATTTTCCCAAACAGCCATGGTAAATATATATGCTTTTTCACTTGCAATGTACATTAGCTAGGTAAACTAGGTACATCAAAGTAAAATGGCAGCATGCATCTAAGTTACGAAAATATTGATTGAATAGGTAGGCAAGCAGTCCTATCCGTGCTGTTGAGATGTTTGTTTTGTTTTTTGTTTATACGGAGAGACTGCAATCATGACATTTGCTTAAGAAGTCACATTTCTAAGTTAGGTATTTGACTGTAGCTTTATAATTTTGTCTAGTTTTGAACTTTCTTGGGCCTGTTTATATAGTATTATTATACATATGTTTAAAAACAGTATGTGGTTTTGTAGCGGATCACTATAGGTTCAATATAATTTGGGGCACCTTGCTTGGGATCTGTAGTTTGTAGCTGATGCAGTTTGTACTGCTTTTCCAGAGTTTATTGAAAGGTCTGGTAAGAACTTTTTTGTAAAGTTGTCAGTAGATGGTGTGTATAGTTTTAACTTCCTAAAGTTTCTCGTAGTTGCTTAAGCAAAATAAAATGTATATGTGTGCAGGGGGGGTCCATCGCTCAATTATGTGAATGCTCTGAATCGTACTTTTATGCAGTCTTGATGACAGCCAAAATGTCAGAGTGCAGTTGTTTTTGGGGGAAGTAATGTTTTTAAAAGAATAACTTTTGATATAGAAGAAGCATTCATAAACACTGGATATTCAGTAAATGTATTTATGGAGTCCTGAGAGCTTCTGTGTTTTGTACAGTACAATGTTGACAGATCGAGTTTCTCAAGCAGCGCATTCTTCAAGTAGTGTGTACCTTATTAACCATATCCAGGAAATACCATTCTTTATGCAGCCTGTTTATTGCATCAAAGCCGCATTTCTATTGAAAAGTAATAGTAGTGGTCGAAAAGGAACTAAGCATGTCATTGAGTTCTTATCAGGAATGTTGGAAGGTTATTGCCATATGTTACTCTAAAAAGTACACTAAATGCTACCCTCATAGACACTTAACCTATTGCTATTGCCATTTCCAACCATAAAGAGGCTTTGAATAAGCATCTCTGCACATATGTTTTGCAGACAAATGTACGTAATGTAGCAGTTTAGACAATTCGAGGTATTATGTGGTCTGTGAGGCACATTTTTTCAGAGAAATACAGCTCGGGATAGTTTTAAGAGCATTTCCAGCGTTACTCTTGGTTCTGATTGCATACTGTCAGCAGATGGATTACTCTTTTGCTATGTCTGTCTCTCTCTTTCTCGCTGATTTTGACTCAAATTTAACAAAGTGTTACGTTTTCTGACAGTAATAAATAGAATGCACGATTATATTATTTGAGGCTGCCTGGCTGTATTGTGTTAAAGCGTTACGCTTTCCTACTGTGGTAGACAAAGTGCAACACTCGCCGAGTTTCTATAACATCACAGCTTTTTCCAAAAACAGATTACAAAAAAATAGACAATGTCAAATCTATAGACAAAGTCAAGGACATTTTGAGGGGTCTGATTATTTATACATGTTTGTTTAGCAGAGACGATGCCAGAGTTAATCAGTACATGCACTACTTGCTGATTTGTTTATATTTTTTTGTAGTAGATAGAGTTGTTTTATAGTGCTTGGTTTTAAAACGCCAGTTGGGTTGAATATGTTGTACAATTCTACGATCTATTTTTTCAGGAGCAACATTTGTGGGACATTTCACGTGGGTGGTCAACAATGGTTAATGTCAGGCAGATTTAAAATGCCCTTATCTGTTTAATCTCACTTTGAAAGTGTAACATTTGACTGTCATCTAACAAAGCATATTATTATTTTAAGCTATTTTAACTTATTTTTATTGCAATTGCCTTATTGCTGCACTTTTTATTTTATTTTGCTGAACATTTTATGTAATTTTTTATCATATCTGGGGTTTGAATTGGGATGCATTGACGTTTATGTATGGAGCCGGGCATCTGCACCTACATGTGTTTATGTAGATTAACTGGTCTATGCCAGAATGAGATGGCAGGTTCTCTTTCTTGAATATCTCTTAACTGTTTCTAATAAACAGTCTTAGAAAATACATTTTCCATTCCATCAGTCCGAATATGCTTACATCCAGAGCACTAAAGGCAGAGCAGTCGAGGAAGGCAGAAGTGAGGGAAATGAAGTTTCTGAGATGGGTGGTAGGATGCACGCTGTGAGACATTTGTTGATAATAGTTTTCTGTATGCATTTCATTGTAGTAGTAAAAGTGACACTAAAACTATAAGAATTTTGGCATTGTGTTCCCAGCATACCTGGCTAATGTTTATCTATAACAATTATAAGACGTTCTTCTTACTTGGTCTGCCTACCAGTACCATCAAACCCACAGACTTTCGCCATCTGTGAAACTCAGACTGCTATTTATTTCAACACAGTACGCTGATTCATGGTGGTGACATCCTAAAATAAAATGCACACCTCTTACCGTCTCATAATAAGACAATATATACTCACTCCCCTTGCGGTTTAAGACTGAGGTTTTAAAAAGCAATGTATTTTAAAGGTAAGTTTGATGAGAGTGGGAGCTTCTTGAATTGAATGAGTGGAATTGTATGCTATTGGACAATGTTTCAGTTTTTGAACCTACTGTATAAGAGCTCAGCTAAAGTGTTGCTCTAGCCATCAAAAGGAAGCAATTTACTCTTTTTAGTGGAAGAAAGTGAACTACACTTTGGGATGATAAAGCAGATGAAATAGATTTTACTTTTACTGGTTGCAGTCTGTGTGACACTGTTGTGTTTTGGAGAGAGTTTAGTGCTGTGACAGGAAGTGCATATTTGAGTCTATTGAGTGTATATTTGAGGGTTAGAGCTGGGAATAATAATTTCATCAGCATTGTGGGTACAATCAATAAAAGGAAGGTCATAGGGAAGGTTAATAATTTACATAGAAAAGACTAAATGTCCTAGAGCAGACCCTTGTGAAACACCAGCACTGAAAATTCCAGTTGCAGAAGCTTTAATTTTGTACAAGACAGTGAATGTTCTGCCAGCAAGTTATAGTGAGAATCACTGAACTGCTAGTTATAGCTACAATGATTTATGGCTGGAATATGTTTTATGTTTCGGCAGTAAAATATGTGAGGATTGCGGTTTTGGGTTAAATGTATTCAGTTTGGCAGTATATTATACAGTAAGAGTTAATTTGGCCTACTAGGTAGAAAGAATTGGATAGAGTTTAATTCTTATAATTGCACCGATGGAACTGTGTATCACATACTAGTATGTCTAAAAACATCCAAACTCCTTCCATTCAGGAGTGCTACTGATAGGCAGAAAGAATGATGCTTTATAATTAATGGCAAGACAAACAGCTCTGTACCACACATATCTGTAGCTGCAGTGACCTCAGCCTTTAGTCCTTATCGCCATTATCTACCCTTGACATCTCATATGATTCCCTTCAAAAAGAGTCTATGACAACGGATCGAATGCACTAAAGATCGAACAGCCAGATAATCGAAAATGCAGGTAATAAAAACCTGTTTTGTGGGGGGCTGCACCCCCCACACCCGCCGCTAAATATATATTCTAACTCTGAGATCGCACTACAGTGAGGAAAGGGCAAATTTCCCAATTTTCCCTATACCATGATCCCATAAAACAGGTTTCTATTACCTGTGTTTTTGATTATCTGGCCATTCAGTCTTTAGTGCATTCGATCTATTGTCATGTTCCCTTCAAAAATAGTGCCATTATACAAATCTATACATACCTCTGTCTATACACACGCACGCATATGCATATGTACATAGACATACCATTTACCACTATAATACATACAGCTCTAACTAGGGTGGGTGGGGGGTCTTTCACCAATTAAATTTGGGGCTTGGCAGCAACTTTGGTCAAGGCCTGGAACCCTACATTGGCTTGGCAGGATCCCTACTTTCATCGATATTGACAGGATTTGGTATAACAGGGGAACTGCTTACATTTGAGTCTTGTGTTGGTTGAATTGGCATTCTTTCCCAAGTCCTGTCCTTCAGCGTATCTTGTAACTCGGGCAACTGTCATTTTAATCGACATTTTAATTTATCTTATTAGGTACAATAAAAATGTAGCTACAGCCATTTTTATTCCATTGTAAATGTACAAGGTCTTTATTTTCTGAGTACGACTATGTTCATTCTCATCCTAAGGTAAGTCATGCACAGCTGAAGATGGCAGCTTCTATGTCCTGTGAAGTGGGTCATTTGTGATCAGCCCACCATCCCAATAACCAAACTACAAAAGGAAAGAAATGAACAGGCCTAACTATTGATACAGCTATCATTGCCAAGGGATGCTGGGGTGCTTATTCTGATACTTGAGTACATGCCCTTTATTATCCATTTGCTCTCACCAAAAACATAACACTACTTCAGAACACCCTGAAAAAAGATGTAGTTTTATAAATATTGCAGATGACAGGCAACATTACTGTATATTAAAGAAAAGAATCACTGATTGCAAGTCAGTAAAATGCCTCACATTTCTCCTATTTGACAAGTAAATCAAATCCTTAGTGTGCTGAGTAAAGGTTTAACCTTTGTACCTGCCAGGTTTCTGGAAATTTCACAGAGTTTAATTTAAATATTTTATTAAATCATTGAATTTGAGAATATTATTTGGAGATTGGGGGAGATAGAATCACATGTAATGAAATGAAGTACTTTTGTATCAGTTAGCAATCCTCGGTTACAAGCCTTTGAAAAGGTGGTTGAACATGAAGTATATGAATTGTATAAGAACAAGTACAAGAAACCATTTTACAATTTAACCCCTGAACAAATGCAATCAATTACTGTATTAGTAAATAACTCACAAAGGTTACTGAAGGTTCGTTTGGAGAAGTGTTTCATTTCGGTGATTGTGCATACCTCAACATTTTACTGAAGGGGTTGCTTAGGTTAATGCTTCATTTTGGTGGTTGCACATACTAGGAAATGTTACTGAATGGTTGTTTGGAGAAATGTTTCATTTTGGTGCATGTGTATACATCGACATACTAATGAAGATGTTGCTTGGGGAAATAATCCATTGTGTATCAGGGAAGTGCTTGCTAATACATGGTCAGACTGCTGAAGTGACCGCTGGGCAAAATAGTTTATTGTGTCATTTTGATGCATGTGCATACACAACGCAAACAACTGAAGGGGTTACTGGGGAAACATATAAATTAACTGCAAATTCCATATAATTACATTACTTACAGCATGGACATTTAAATACAGTCTAATATGTCACCATATAAGACATCAAATACACCAGTGACTAATTAATAGTATAATGTAAAGTAAGCAGTTAAAGACAATAAATCTTACAAGTACTTCTTTACATCTTCTCTGCTGCTTATGTACATTTAGAGCTGAGAGCTGTGGGGAAACAAATGTAGGCTGGAGTCCATCAGAGTAGAGGCTGTCCAGGTGAGCAAGGTTATTTCCATAACTATAAGTTCCTTAGGTGCATTTTAGTTTACCCATAAAGTTTGGTACTGTAGCTTGTTTTACAGCAGTAGGGATATGATTCAGAGTTTGGATACATTTACTGAGAAGAGAGCTTTGCCATAGCTGTTTCAGGCTTTGTTTGGGATAAAAGCCAAGATCTGCTTATATTATTCTATTTCTGATTATACTCAGTAGTTGCCTGAGTAAGATAAAGGTTATTATTTGCTGACTACTACTAGCATGCTGCTACTGCATATTTTTGCTATTTTTCCTGGCTTTGTCAGTTATGTGTGGAATCTAGGTGGGAGGAAGGGCTCAGTGATATATATGTGTTTTACTATTTTTACTGAATTACTCAGGTCTTCTCCCAACAGGTGACGAGTCTGTACTGTTGCACAAGTTAACATAATGAAGGCCTACTGAACGAGTTATGTGCAGCAATTACCACCTGTGTCTGAGCATGCATAACTTTTCAGTAATGAAAGGCAGGTCATTATCACATTAACAATAAGTGCACTTACAATATAGCACTGAGTCATTATCACTTCTCAGGTAAAACTCTCAGCAGCTGTACAAGTCGTTATCACTTTGATGAATGCACAAGCCAGATATGGGTTTTTGTCTTTGTGGAGTCATTTCAAGCCACACACCCCCCCCCCCACCAGTTTCTTTCTGTCCTTTTGACAATTTGTTTTATACACCGTAAAGTCCCCATTGTGGTTATATGCTTCATATTTTTGTGAACTGCTGCAATTGAACATCTATCGTGTAGTAATTTTCTGTATCACACATTCACGATATAGTTTTCTGATGTGTTGCTTTTTCAGTGCCTCTGTGCAGGAAGATGGCATTGAATGGTTATTGAGTGGTCTGCACAATGGCATGATGACAGCAATGCATGACACTGCCACTGTGGTGCGATGTTTCCCTCCGGGAAAGGACACATGCAAAAAGACAAAGTCTGGGTCAGTCTTGGTCTTTTCACATGTTGTCTTGGTGTAGCTCTCCACTAAGTCTCCTTCCCTTCAAGTGTAGTAAATGTATGTAGGTCAGGGCAAGAGGATTTACATTAGCCCCCCCCCCCTTTCCCTCCTTATGGCCATTGCCGAAAGGACACATGTAAATGGAAAAGGCAGAGGTAAGGCAGAGTACTGGCACTGCATGCAATCGTGAGTCATTGCTGCTACCAGCAGTCTGAGTGGGTAGCCAGCACCGGTATGGGACACTTCAGACACTCACGAGCTGAAGCCCCATACCTGTCCTCAGCATATTAGTAGAGTGGCGGTCCTTACCCTGCTTTTTCTGTTTACATGTGCCCTCTCTGTGCCTCCTTATCAGTCATTGTGTGTAATTTGGTGTTTTCATGGGTGGTTGGTATGTACCTCTGCAGCATCATCAACACTTATGCACCTTAGGAAAAGAATAATGCCCCAGTGGATAGGAATGAAGATTTGGATGGTCTAACCAGATAATGCATTATGATATATATATATATATATATATATATATATATATATATATATATATATATATATATATATATATATGCAGTCTTCCAATACATCTGTCAAACATCAGTAGTAATCTGTTTGCATTTTCTTTCCTGTGCAGGTTTGGCAGGAGAACGACAAGTGAGAGTGTGGGTATGTGGCCATTCCTACATTCACTGGGCTGCCAGCCATGCCTCCATAACTGATAACCAGTACAACTTGAGCTTCCCCACATACAGTGTGAAGGTATACTGGATTGCAAGAAGAGGTATTCATTGGAGCGGAGTACTACAGTTGTTGGAAGAGAAGTGTTCCATCTACCCTGAGCCCAACATCCTTGTGCTGCACATTGGAGGGAATGATGTCATCAGTCAACCACTTGGAAGGCTATGGTTTCAAATCACAGCAATTTTTGAACACCTGCAGTCGTGGTGGCCACGTTGTCATTTTCTGTGGTCTGATATAATTCCTCAACAGATATGGAAAAAGCAAACAGTCAACGGACAGCTCACAAGGCCAGACGTTTACAGAATGGGTTCATGCATGGCCTGATGCACAGGGTCGGTGGATCTACAATCTGTCATGACAGCATCACCGCAGAAGATGTTCACCTGTTCAGAAGGGATGGTGTTCACCTAACTGAGGAGGGTATTGTGTTGTTCTTGACTGACCTCCACAATGGTGTGAGGAGAGCTATGCAGGATTGGTAATATGCAACTTGTGAGAAGAATGGAAAACACCCATGACCAAGAAGGGACCAGTATGGTAAGTAAAACTGTATTATGAAATGTGTTGTGTAAAATATATTTTTCTGAGTTTGGCAGATAACTGTAGTAAGGAGCTGGTGAAGATGCTGAGAAAGAACAACTGTTTCAGAAGAGTGCTAGCACGTACAATCTAATATGTCAGTAACCATCCTGTAATACTTCTTTTCTTATTCTGCTTTTATCAAGCATGTGTTGAGATTAGATGACAGGAAGGGCTTAGTAATACAGAACTTGATCCCTTGGGTCCATTGCTGAATGGACACATGTAAAGTGAAAAAGCATAGGTAAGGCTGACTGCTGACACTGAAGAAGGTTGTGAGACTGCAATGATATCAGCTGTCTGAGTGGGTAGCCAGCACAGCTGTCAGACAGATCAGATGGCCTTGCTTGCCACTGAAGTCCCATGCCTGTCCTGGTTCATTGGTGGAGTGGCGGTCCTTACCTTGCCTTTTCTGTTTACATGTATCCATTCAGCAGTATGTTGATTACACCAAGAATGTGTATATTTACAATCATATGTGTCTACATGGTAAAACAACTGCTTCTGAATGCTGTACACATGTACATATATCAGTTTTGTTAGGACTCAGGTTTTGGAAATTATGATTTTTTCATATTTTGGTAAATAACTTTGCAAGGGAGCATGTCAGTGTGCCAAGTAATACCTCATTTTGAAGACAGTATTGCTGGTTCCAACATGGTAAAATAATTGTGCCTGTATGTTGTGCACATGTGCAGATATCAAAGTTTGTTTCGGACTTAGGTTATGGAAATTATGATTTTTTTCATATTTTGGTAAATAACTTTGCAAGGGAGCATCTGAATATGCCAAGTAATACCTCATTTTGAAAACAGTATTGCTGGTTTCAACTTGGCAAAATAAGTGTGCCTGTATGTTGAACACATGTGCAGATATCAAAGTTTGTTTTGGACTTAGGTTATGGAAATTATGATTTTTGTTCATATTTTGGTAAATAACTTTGCAAGGGAGCATCTGAATGTACTAAGTAATACCTTATTTTGAAGACAGTGTTGATAGTTCCAACATGGCAAAAGAATGGTACCTGTATGTTTTACATATTTGCAGATATCAAAGGTTGTTTTGGACTTAGGTTATGGAAATTATTTTTTTTTCATATTTTGGTAAATAACTTTGCAAGGGAGCATCTGAATGTGGTAATACCACATTTTGAAGACAGTATTGCTGGTTCCAACATGGTAAAAGAATTGTGTCTTGTATGTTGTACACATGTGCAAATATCAAAGTTTGTTTTGGGCTTAGGTTATGGAAATTATGATTTTTTTCATATTTTGGTAAATAACTTTACAAGGGAGCATGTCAGTGTGCCAAGTAATATCTCATTTTGAAGACAGCATTACTCCTTACAACATGGTAAAATAACTGTGTCTGTGCACTGTACACATGCACAGATATCACAGTTTGTTTAGTCCTGTGCGATTATGAAAATTATACATTTCCAATACTTCTCATTATTATGCCCATATCTTTGTAAAGGAGCATGGTGATCACACAAATCATGCATCATTTTGAAGCTGACATTGAGACACACAACTTCTACACTGATATGTAGGCTCTGTCTGTTACAGGTGATGAGATATTATGCTTTGTTTATTTATTAATTATGAGAAATATTATATTAATCATATTTCTGTTAATATCTCAAAAAACGAGCATCACACAGTAATGATTATGGTATCATTTTAAAGCTGACATTCATACTAACACATCAAATTCAAATTGTATGAGTCTGCTTGATACATTGACCAAGATATTGTGCTTTGCTTTTCCAAAACAGTAAAAGATATGCACAATATCAACATTACTTGCCAAATATTTAATAATGACTTTGATATTCACTATCAACATTTACAATGTTGGAAAGGTCAGTGTCTGCTGAACAACTTTCATGTTTACATTTTTAGTCTAGCTCTTATAATTAAAGAGTTATGAAAATGTGTTTTCTGTATGGTATTACAAGTGGATTTTCTGAAAATGAGCTCAGGCTGCACTGTTGTTCCTATGGTGGAATTAAGCAGGCAGCTTTTTCTGAGCTGCTCCGGAGTGAATGAGTTAAGTTATTTGTTGGCATATTTCATTGTTGTGTTTTGGTAGGGGGGCATTTCTTACAACTTCTCAGTATTTTCCTTTTTTTGTTATACAGTTTATTAATATGGGAGTTTCACTACATCAGTTTATTCTGGAATTTACCATTATACATAGAGTCGATGGGTACAGACTTTTCTTTGCAGCTCTTTTGTTGCCATTAAAAGTTGGAGTTGAACTTGGCAGCCTTCTCATTTGGGTCCATTTACAGGGGATTATTGGGAATTTTGCATAAGTCTTCTGCAAATTAAAGTAGGTTTGCCCTGGAGACGTCCATAAAGATGGTTTCATTTGCTGGTCAGATGGTACCATTAAACCTTCAAGAGAAGGTAACTGATTTGTGGTAAGATTTAGCCATTCCCTCTCAATTTTTCACTTTTGACAGACTGTCCAGATTTTTTCTAATATTTTTAGCCTGTTCCTCATAAAGTTTGTGGTTTTCTAATCAACCATTAAGGATTGAAATCACTAAATAATGACATAAATATGAGTTTCAGACTTTATATGCTTCAGAAAATGCATACTAATGCAAAATCTGTTGTAGTGTATGGAGCATGGTGATTACGTTTTGATATCTATAAAAAGACAAATAAGATATGCGCTTCTATAGCAAGAGACCCGATCTTAACAAATGTTAAGTACCTCCTGCTTCAGATTTTCCTAAATGTTTCTTAAATACTTATATCTCTCCCAGGTCGTATTATCAATTTTGTGAAAGAAATGAACAAGTGGTACACTGGTTAACAACACCTACTGCAATCAGACTGGAAAATGATGGTGTAACAGCAGATTGTTTTGCCATACCATCACAGAGTGGAGGACAAGGGCTCGTTTTTGTACTCAGAGGTTGGAGGGAGACAGCCATAGAAGGCCCTGAAATACTTAAAGTGATACACTGAAGTTAGGATACTTGGTGATTAATATAGCAACACTTAGCCAAGAACAATAATAAACAGTGGTGATTCACTTATTTGCAACTACCTGGTTACTACTAGTGTTAGTATAACTTTAGCTACATTCAGCTAGGAATCCATATTCATTTGTTCTTTCTCTGACCAGAAGCAAAACAGTAGCTTCTATTCAAAAATGGTTCCTGAAAAGCAGGTCTCAGGCTCATTTTGATCAGCTCACTCTCACCAAATGTTGTATGGGTCTGTAGGCTTGTTGTAGCCTTCTCCTGGTTGATGCGCTGGATGTCACATACAGCAGCTTAGTATAAGAGAGCCAAGCTGTACAATGGCCAAAAACCAAACCAGTTAGGGAAGTCCTAAACACAGTCACCAATCAGAGAAAGTCAGGAGTCAATGTCTTAATGCTCCTTCTCTCCCTAGGACCAAAACAGTAGCACTAATCCCAAACTGATTCCTCAGATCTGGTTTGTGGACTACCAATAACATTTAGCTTGTCTAGAGGCTTGCAATTTTAAAAAAGTAGGATGGAATAAAATGGATTAATACCCCATATCTTGCAATGTGCACTAAACAGTGGGAAAAGGGTTGGCACCTTTTCAAATGCCCAAAGTGGGACATTTTTGGTACAAAGGTCAGATTTTGCAGGGCAAAACATACTGATGGCCAGTATAAAGGACAGAACTTCATGTTTTTGCCTAAATAAAAGCTTATTCTTGTAGCATTTTAGTTGCTTATTCTGTTTCTTATAACATGTAGGTGTTTCAGATACAGTATAACTGTTTTATGCAACTATTACACAAAATGTAGTAAATAATTTTGTCCTAAAATCTCAGGACATTTACCATTTTTACAATTTTTTTCCAGGACACAACTGCTCAAAGAGGGACTGTCCCTCACAAAGTGGGACAGGCGGTAACCCTTAGTGGGAAGATATAAACAAGAAGGTAACTGGTGTTTTAAATGTCTAAGGGGAGCGCTTTCCATGTTTGGAATTCTAGTGCTCACTAGAACAAGCAGAGAAGCTGAGACTGGGAGGAGTTTCCAAATTCAGATATACAGAAGGGGCAGGCCACTCAAGAGCCACTCAGTTTAACAGCATAACAGACAAAGGGTGGATGGTTAGGGAAACTACCTTTTTCACCAGTAGATGTCACAGTTCAGTGGCAGCTCCTAAAGTTTAAACACTTTTCCTGCTCTGCTTACTTTAAATAATAAATGCTACTTTTCAGCTCCTCCCACAGATCATTTAGTCTTAATCTCTTTGCAGTCAGAACAGAGAAGGGAAATATTAAATAACTTGCCCTAAATAATTACTTCTGAGACTCGATGTTAAAACCAAGTTTAAAATAAAACAAACTGAAATCAAAAGAAAAATTAAATCACAGTATAAAAAGAATAGAAGTGATGTGAAATGAAAACTTTACATCTGGAATTCCAAACCAGTCTGGCAAAGGCAGTAGTCACAAGTCAGTATCAGCTCCAACAAATTCCAAGTAATGCCCATTTTTCACATATAGGTTCACGGTTGAGGTACAAAGTGTGAGACCATTGCCCAAGCATGTGGCATTTAGTTTGATTTGCACTGGTGTCATATATTGTGAAATGAACTTGTATAGATTGCAGAACAGTTTTGTGATCAGAATGTGTGTGTGTGTGTGTGTGTGTGTGTGTGTGTGTGTGTGTGTGTGTGTGTATGTGTGTGTGTGTGTGTGTGTGTGTGTGTGTGTGTGTGTGTGTGTGTGTGTGTGTATGAAATTGCAATCACAAGGTTCACAACAATATAACTGACACAGCAATTATTTTCAACAAATTACAAGAGGATTAGAAAGCACCGGGCGAAGTAGAGGTGCTGTATCCAAAACAGTGGTCTAACCACAAGGAAATGGATGTAATGATACGAGGCCAATAAACGCTCCAGTAGATACACCAAATGTATTTTATTAACACAAAAAACAGTGCGTCGACCTAGGTTTCGTCCGTCTCCACGGACTTCTTCAGAACACTGTAGCACACAAAACAAACTGCTTAAATAATCAAATGAATCAACCAGTCAATGAACATGATTGTGTAATGAGGTTAATGAGTACATAATTAAAATTAAAATTAAAATCAAAACCAAGATTTAAAGAGACATAGACAATGTTGTTTATCCTCGAAACAATAAATTAAAAACATTTAATATATGCATGACATTGTGTCCTAAAGTGTAGTGTGTCCTCTGATTATGGGTGAATCGATTAAATACATAAATATGAAATAAATATTCATGTGAATAAATGAATAAATAAATAAATAAAACCCCCTTGTGTAATGTAAACATATGTCAATGCATTTTGTGTAATAATTTAATAATTTGATAATTGACAAATGTCAAACTAATGCCCAATAAATCAATCTGTATATAACAATTAATATAAATACCAAAGGTAAAATATAAATAATATGTAATATGTAATGCTTACACTGTATTTTGAAATCAATTAAATGTATATAAATGGGAATTACGGTAGTAAATAGATTTATCTCAACTTGGTGCACTTAACCAATGTAATCAATAAATTCAATAAGTGTTCAATATATGGTAAAACATGTGTAATGTATCATGTGTATACGTATTTACATTTTAAAAAAGTTAAAATATGGCGGTAAATAAACATGTAAAATATATCTTGTAGATACTTATTTACATTTTAAAAGTTAAAATATTAAAAGTTTAAATGTATGGTGGTGAATGTACCATATTAGCTGCCTTTAATACTGTGTAACCATAAAATGGGCTTTATGCTAATATATTCATTCAAACCAGGGTACTGGTGGGCATTCAATAAAATTTGCGTTCTTAATTCTATTGTGTCAAGGTTATATTTGGTAATTTTACCTTGTTGGTCCATATTCAGATGAAATATTCCAAAAAACTTAAACTGGTGGTTGTTGAATTGATGTATATGTCTAGCTAAGGCGTTGGTTAACTTGTCATTTTTGATGTCTAATATATGTTCTTTAATCCTGTCCCTCAACTGCCTACTAGTTTTCCCAACATAAAAACTTTCACATTGTTGACATACTGCAATGTAAACAACGTTGCGTGTGAAACAATTAATATGTTGGTGTATCCTTACCATATGTCTGTTTACTGTCACCATTTTGTCAGTATTAATCACATATTTGCATACCGAACACCTTCCACATTTAAAGTTACCCATGGGTTTATTAGAATACTTCACCACCCCAACATTTAGACTTTCAAACAAGTCCTTAAATGATGTATCTTTCCTGAAAATGTATGTGATACTGCCTTTAAAAAGTTCCCCCATTGTGTTGTCCGTATTTATAAAATTCCAGTTTTTTTTAATAATGCTTCTAATGACCTCAAAAGTGTCATTAAAAGTAGTAATAAATAAAGGTATACTATTACACACAGATCGCCTATTACCAATATTTCGAGTTTGATTACCATTATCAGACAAACACACATTGTCATTTAATAAGGCTTTATAAAAAACATTCTCCCTTTTGTTTTTAACCTCATTGGCAATGCTATCACAAAATTCCATAGGGTAACCCCGATTCAAAAAGAGTGTAATAATATAGCAATAACCCATGCCTGGGTGTGGGTAATGCTAAATTTACCCACGGTTGGCGTGGTTTGGTCCCAAGGGCGAAGCCCGAGGGACCAAACAAAGCCAACCGTGGGTACATTTAGCATTACCCACACCCAGGAGTGGGTTATTGCTATTATACCATGACATTATTTAAGAAAAGAAACTGTTACTTTTCTTAAATAATGGCATAGTATAATGCCTGTTTACTGCCCTTCCGCAGATGTCTGGCATCCGGCAGTTCTGATGTACCGCGCCTGCGCAGTACATCAGAGTTGTGCAAGCAACGGAGAAAGCAAGATCTCCATTGCTTTTTGAGTCTCGCTATGTTAAATGAGTTTAACATAGCGAGACAGTTTTAAAATAAGCAACGGACATCTCCGTTGCTTATTTTAAAACTGTCTCGCTATGTTAAATTCATTTAAAATAGCGAGACACTAAAAAGCAAGGGAGATCTTGCTTTTTCCGTTGTTTTAAACATGCTCGCTATGTTAAATGGGTTTAACATAGCGAGACAGCTTTAAAATAAGCAACGGAGATCTCCGTTGCTTATTTTAAAGCTGTCTCGCTATGTTAAACCCTTTTAACATAGCGAGACAGTGTTTTAAAAAACCGAGTTATACTAATGGAAAAAAGTCCGGGCAACCGGACCTTTTTCCATTAGTATATCTCGATTTACAACGGGCACGCTGGCCAATCAGCGTGCACGTTTTGGGGGGGTCATGGTATAATAAACTGTAATTCATTTTGAAAATCCACCTCCTCACTGACCATTCTGGCTGCTCTAACCAACTGGCCTTTAACCACAGCCTTTTTCTGGTGGTAAGGGTGCCAGCTGTCATAATGTAAGTAAGAGTTTGAGAAGGTGGGTTTTCTGTATATATTGGATGTTAACTTATTTTTACTTATGTCAAAAGATAGTTTGATGTCCAAATATCTTATACTGTCCTGACTAACAGTGTATGTAAACTTCAAAAACCAAACACTACTATCTAAATACTCAATAAAGGCCTTTAGTTCTGCCTGTTCACCATTCCAAATAATAAATAAATCATCTAAAAAACGGCCATAAAATTTAACATGTGTAAAAAACTCTGAATTGAACACATAATTTAGCTCCCAATAGGTTAATACAATGTTTGCAAAACTGGGGGCACAGGCTGCCCCCATGGCTACCCCACTCTTTTGTTTAAAGTAGGCACCTTCAAAATATAAAAAATTAAAAAATTATTTTTTAACACAATCTCCATTAGCTTGGTTAATACATTAATTTTGTTTTGATCGTATAAATTCGTATAAAGTAGCTGCTCTTCTAACCATTCCAGCCCCTTATCGTGGGGGATAACCGTGAATAAATTGCAAACGTCCATAGTGATAAATGTATCCCCCAGGTTAAATGCAATAGAGTTGATTTTAGCTAAAAAATCCCATGAATCCTTAAGTATGTGTGCAAAGAATTCAATACCAGACTTTAAATTATAATCTAAGTACTGACTGATAAAGTGTGTTTTGCTGCGTTTGCCATCCACAATAGCTCTAAACTGTAGGTTATCCAAGCCTTTGTGTATTTTGGGGATGCCAAAAAATTATTTTATTTTGTCAGAGTAGTTAGGATACATGCAAAAATTAGTATGACAAAATTAGTTCAATGAAATCTAGTGGAATAGTCATTTCACTGAATGTCAAATGATTGAATCTACATAGTTGAAAGCATATTTCACTGAGACACCATTTAATGAAATTTGAAATAAATGAATCATAATACAGTCAAAAACACAGAAAGCTTATTTGAGTGTGGTATGTATTGGCTATTATTTGAGACAACAGTGTGCATTTATCATATGCTCTTAAGGCCAGTCACCCATTGCATATTATTAGCAGCCGTGCTATCAATCAAGATTCATGTCAACTTGCAATGATAATTTTAGTGAGTGCCATTTCTGTCAAGTGATAGCAGTATAAAACATTTTTAAGAATAAACACCTTATGTCTCTGCAATCCTCCCCCTTGTAAGGGGAACCCACCACACCCCTCATCTAATGGGGAAAAGACAAACTCATTTATTGATATATTCTCTCATAGTAATGGAGTGTGCACCAATAGCAGCTGGTTATAAAGGGTGATCAGACTGTGACCCCTGTCTCTCATGGTCATGGAGCGTGCACCAATAGCAGCTGGTTATAAAGGATGATCAGACTGTGACCCCTGTCTATATGTAAGTACTTGGTAGTGGGTGGGCTTTTAACCCTTTTATCACATATAAATTGGTTGTAGCAGTGCTGGCTATGATACCGGGTGGAATTATGACTCTTTTATAACATATATATTGGTGGCAGCAGTACTGACCATGAAATCATATCCTTAGTCTGTTACAGAAGACAGAGAACTCACCTGAATGGAAATGAATCTTGACGCATTTATTTAAAGTCAAACTGACCCAGGACTGACTAGAGACTAGTGTGCTGGAGGAAGCAGCAAGGAAGGGTTGGAGCTAGCTGGCCATACTGGCTCAACGATTCCTTGAGGAGGGAGACGTTCTGGTAAAGTTCATCACTGGCTACTGCCAGAGTCACGAGATACAGCATATAACAAGTGGATCTAGATATTTGTACCCACCAAGCTGTGCACAGGACAGTAGCAACATGCAACAGGTACAGTGGTATGTGTGTGTGTGTGTGTGTGTGTGTGTGTGTGTGTGTGTGTGTGTGTGTGTGTGTGCACACTCCATGGGCAGCACTGTGGGAGTCTGTAGGTATCAGGCTCTTTTGATGACCAACACAACAACCAGTGGTCAAAAGCCTTATCTGCCATTCTTGCCTGCCTGAATTATGAGGCACCCAGTGTCAACTCTATGTCTGTGACTGGGATGTAATAGACAAAGAATAGAAGACACAAGCAGCAGAAAATTCCTAGAAAATAAAAGCTAAAAGAAAAAAAAAAAAAGAAGAAGAAAACATTCTGACATTGCCTAACCTGTATGCATATTTTCATGGATGCTGTAGTAATTAATTTGAGAGTATTGTGATGCAATTCACAAAGAGACAATGGGGGATATATGTGTATCACCCAAATATGCAACAACATCTAGAAGACTTAGGATCTTTGCCTGGAAGTGTTTACATAGGTATTTTATACCCCAAGTAGACCCCAAAGAATTTTTCCTCAGGTGGATAGCAAATGTTGGAGGTGTGACGGGCAAGGAAGAGGTGGCTGGGAGCATATTTTTTGGGGATTGCAATGAGCTTTCTAACTTTAGGGATTCCATGCAAACCACTCTGTTGGAGACACTGGGCAAGTGGATTTGATTGACTAGTGAGATGATTTTGTGAGCTATGATACAGCATCCGAATTGCCTAGACATATTAAAGCCTTGCTGAGTCTAATTATGGTGGCTGCCAAAAAAAGCAGTTACTAGAAAATGGAAATCAAAGTCTAGACCAACGTTACTATAAGTAGTGAGTATAGTAAGAGAGATAAAACAACTGGAATTGGGAAGTTTAGAAAAGGGACAGAGCAAACTACATAGCAAAAGATGGGAACTGTGGGAACAATATATGCAGAGAAGGAACAAGGATTAGGAGACAGGTTTTGAATGAGCCATATAATGCTTAACTGACAATGACTGGATAGATTAGAAGTTATAATGTTTGCAACTACAGCTGTTTCAATGGTGTCTGTGATGTATAATGTTTGCAACTAAAGTGGAGTCAATGTTGCTTGTTTATCATTTATATAAATGTAAGATTGCCTGCTAATGTAAAAAAGATGTTTATTGGAAAAAAAATAAGATTGCCCCACATTGCAGTGCTTTTGGGGGAAAAGGGTCAAGTATCGGTAGCTGGGTGGTATCAGGAGTATTTTGCACACTTGAGTGTGACACACCAGTGATTGACATTCTAATGTGTAGTCCTTATTGTGTGATTCTGTGGTTTTGCATTTAAATATACATATTGTGGTTCCTTGGGAAAATTCTCAGTGATACAGCAATCTCATAGTTCATATACATTAGTAGTATGGGTATGGGGGGGCAATCCTGCATAGTGGGTGGTGGGAGGTGGGAGGAACAAATTAAAATGATTTACTGTTTATTTCATCTGTTTTGAATGTGATTCATTTTCAAATAATGTGATCATTTTTTATTGCACATATGAGTGCAAATCACATTAAAGAGTTGCATTTTAGTCATTGACCCATTAGAAACCTACATGAATCAGTAAGGCAGCCAAATACAATGTGAAATTACAGTACTGAAGCCATTTCATTCATAATTTCAGACTTAGAAACTTCCTGGGCATGTTTAAGACATGAGTACTTCAGGTCCTCTCTGGTGTTCCTCATTCCTATTGTTGACTCAGATCCAGTTCCTGACCTGATGCTATCGTACAAAAGGAATGTAAGAGCCTAATATATTGAAAGTAGCTCATTGATAAAGTTTGGGTAAGACATTCTTAGTCTTCAGACCTGCTACACTTTGTACAGAGGTTACATGTTAATGCATACCCAAACAGAGACTTATCTTATGACTTGGTCTGTTAATGCTGAAGGATCTGACAGGAAGCTCATGCTTGCAGAGCTGAAAAAAAGACTGGGTCACCCCTTTCAAAGAGAGTAGATCCACTATATCCCTCAGTTTTCTCAACTTACACACAGACCCATTGTAGACTTTAGTGGCTAAGGAGAAGCAAGTGTTTGGTTAGGAGGTGGCAGATAATAACATTGAACAGGTTTAGAAATGCAGGTTGTGCTTTCCAATGGCAATAGTATGCAAGGGATATATAGATTGTATTGTATTTTGTATTCTGAGGATGCTAGCAAAAAGTATCTATGTCATAGGTAACATGCTAGAGTAACATTCAATTAGAGGAAAGCTTTTGGTGCCATATAGTTTGGACCTTTCCCAGGTCCCTTAAGCTATTTTCAGAGATTCTTTGGCCAGATGGAGATATTTTTTTTTCACCTAGACCTTTAGTATTACTTAAATTTTACCATTCCAAATAAACATTTTGCAAATGCTTATTTTCATATGAACCAATAACAATTAATTGCTAAAGAGAATCAGAGGAACCTCTGCAAATTATTCAATTTATGAATGATCATATTCAAATGGAAATTTGTATTGTATAGCTGATGTTGAAGGGACAGAGGAAATTTTATGAGTGAATGGTCCAGATGCAAGATGATAGTTTAAAACTGGGTTAGTCAGACATTTACATTTTTTCAGTGTTACTGTACTGTTAGTGGCAACCATAAGTTTTATGAAGAAAATCCATAAAAACTGATTTTAGAAACATCATGATTCCTTCTGGTTTTGGCTTCCCTGTGTATCCCCAATGCATTAAATCTCATAGATTGCTTGTTTGCTCCTGTTAGAGGAAAGCAAGTGATTGCCAAACATCACCATGTGCTGTTTTAGTGAGATTTGTCCCTCCCCAATGTTCTGCAATGTTCTGCAATCTTGGAGATCATATTGATAAGGTTGGATTAGTGGGCTTGCCTGTCATATAGTCAGTGTTCCCTGTAAAATACTTTTGTATGTAATGGTCAGTTTTCATTCAGGATTTGCAGCTGAGAAAGTCTGTCACAAAGGATCAATTTTCTGTCTTCTATCTTATAAGCTAAATTATTTATTTTGCAGTAATGCATAACTTCTCTGCTGTTCCTCTACTTTATTATATCAAATTGACATAAAATCAAAATTTTAATTACTGAGATGAGAAGATTGCAATTTCAGAAGAACAATCATTTACCATTTTAAAATTGGTAAGAGGAAAAAGCAACTGTGCATGTCGGACACCATTCGGAGCTTGTGAATGGAGATCGCGGTGTACTGACAAAAACAGCTGCTCCATTTAAACACTGGATTTATTATAAAAAAATTACTTTTTTTATGTTTTTGCATGGGGAGCAAGCCCTTCTGCACCCCCTACACCCCTTGCAAATTACATACTAACTCCAAGATTGGACTGCAATGGAGAAAAGGGTAAACTTACCGATCCTCACTGTACCAGTCTGCACTCGGAAACATTGAAAAAGGTACATTTCTATGTGAAATGGAGCAGTTGTTTTTTTCAGTTCATTACAATCTCCATTCACAAGCTCTGAGTGGTGTCTGACATGCACAGCTGTTTTTTTCATTCTTACCAGTTTGGAAATGGTAAATGTTTGTTTTTCTGAAATTGCAATCTTTTCGTCTCGGTACTTTAAATTTTGGTTATCTGTTAATTTGATCTACTGAAGTAGACCCAGTTCTCTATAGGTGACCAATACCACTTGCCCAGATTCTAACTATCTGAACATAACTGTCTGTAATCACTTTTTATCAAGGCTCAGAAAGTTGTTCTTTCTGACATAAAAACAGCATTGTTTGGAGTGTTATGCCCTTCCTGAGTGTTGAAGGTCTGTGTAATCACTGTAAATATGATACATGTGTATGTGTATATATATATATATATATATATATATATATATATATATATATATATATATATACAATGTATATATGGGAGAACTTGGTCCCTGCAAAAATTCTCATTTCTATTATTTCTATTATTGTGCATGGGATGTATGAGAGTTGTGCTCTCGTCAGTTGTAACTGGGTGATTTCTCTACAAAGGACTTTGCATCAGTCATTGAGGGGGGAAGCATTTCTCATCCAAATCACTACTTTTAAGTATACCAGAAACAGTATAATGAATTTTAGGTCCACTTACGTATCTTTTCTTCCATATCCATGAGGGACAACAGCTGCTGAAACTGTTACAATCGCAGCAGGTACTCCATAACCCACAGGATATATGTATCGCTTTTGGATAGAATGTCTTTGAAAGGCTCTAAGTGCCTTAAGGTTTTGTACCATAAGCTGGAGCTGAAGTGCACCAATGCACATCCAACAGAAACAGGCTAAGAAGAAGTAGTGAAGGAAAGCTGCAATAATTCTGCACAATATCTGAAAAAGAAGAGCATCGTAATTATTAATCCAAATGACCCTTCAGCAGTAATTGCAGTTCAATTATATTTTTCACACAAAAAATATTATATTCCCAAATGATCATTCAACAGTGACAGTTTGTGAAACAAAAAAACAATAACATCCATAAAACAGGTAGAATCAGTAAAATGTAAATAAAAATACCAGGTAGTAACCCTCAGTTTGCTGTGCTCGTACATGATGCCTGGCAGTATTGTAAAGAGGGATGAGGCTATGAGCTATTAACATTCTACAGATTGTAGTTCTGTTTTACAGCTTGTCCATTGCCAGGTCTTCAAAATGAGCCTCTCTGAACAAATCATTTAAAAGAAAACCCAACCGATAAAAGTGAAAAAAAAAAATCAGCCCTGCCTGGTCTTCTGTGCACTTTTAATGCACGGAAATCACTCTGCTACTTATTACAGTTTCTTATACACCAAAGTGGTCATCACAGAGATTAGAGACCATTATACAACCCCCCCCCCCATTAATATTCAAAAACATACACGCTGATTGATCAGAGTGCACACTGTAAATCAGAGTTATAGTAATGGAAAAAGGTCCGTTCACCCGGACTTTTTCCATTACTATAACTCTTTTTTCACACTGTTTCGCTATGTTAAACGAGTTTAAAATAGTGAGACAGCTTTATAAAAAGCAACAGAGATTCTCTGTTGCTTTTTTAAAGCTGTCTCACTATGTTAAATTCCTTTAATGTAGTGAGACAGTTTGTAAAAAGCAAAGGAGATCTTGCTTTCTCCATTGCTTTTTTCAAAACTGTCTCGCTATGTTAAATGGGTTTAACATACTGAGACAGCTTTAAAAAAAGCAACGGAGATTCTCCGTTGCTTTTTTTAAAGATGTCTCGCTATGTTAAACCCATTTAACATAGCAAAAACAGTTTGTAAAAAGCAACGGAGATCTTGCTTTCTCCATTGCTTTTGCCCACAGTTCTGATGTACTGCGTAGGCATACGCATGCGCAATACATCAGAACTGCCGCAAAATACCAGACAGCTGTGGAAGGGCAGCAAGGAGGCATTATACAATGCCATTATTTAAGAAAAGTAATTATTTTTTTTCTTAAATAATGTCATTGTATAATAGCAATAACCAATGCCTGGGTGTGGGTAATGCTGGATTTACCCATGGTTGGCTTTGTTTGGCCACTCGGGCTTCGCCCTCGTGACTAAACCACGCCAACCGTGGGTAAATCCAGCATTACCCACACCCAGGCATGGGTTATTGCTATATTATGACTACCGTACTGATGTGATTTTGTTTTTCGGTCCTTTTGTCCTCTTGTCAGATGGAAGTTTGTGCCTTTATAGACATCCAAAATAAGTTTTTCTTCTCCATTTATTTTCATTGATAGTATTGCATGCCAATGGCTCCTTAGATACTCTATGAAAATAATTCTAGGTCATCATTCTAACTGAATTATATTAATTTATGCTTACTCTAAGATGGTAAAACTCCTTCATAGTCCATTTATCTTTTCTTCAGTAAAAAAAAAATAGTGAGAAAGCAACTGTTGGAATTCAAATTGAGGCAGTGAAATATACTTCCCAAAACTGTAATGAAAGTAACCGTGCACAGTGCAGCAGCACAAAGCTTAAAACGTTGTGATATATAGTGCACACAAGTGAGCACATAAGTAGATGCAAACAAAGAAGCTCATCTACATGAATGTAGCCAAGGTGGTGGCTCTATTCAGAGTTATATATAATGGCAGTGTTTTGTGACCATGGGCATCTATATTGTGTGCCAATATTGTTAGAGTTCCTGCAGCAGCCATAATCAGAGCAGCAGCCTGTATAGCATGAGAGCATGTATTAGCAACTGCCAGCAGTGCGTTTTCTGATGACGCAGCACATTAAGACCAGCTGTATTAACTAAAAAGCAACAGACAGCACATACTATAACATGACATAACTGCCCAGCAAACTGTAGATAATTTAGAATGTATAGGGATACCATAAAGGATCCTTTGTTAACCACATGCAGAAACAAGGGGGATGTGTGCTATCATTTCTTGAGGATACCAACGCATGTGTGACTCTTAACCATTCCAAATAAATAATCTACATGAGACACATTACGTACATCACGATACTCTCCTCATAAGTACTTCATCTGTACTTTGATATAAAACTTCACCATGGGGTCTATATGACAGTATCAAATGGACTAAATAGCGAATGCTATTTAGTCAATCCGATACTGTCGAAATGGCAAAATAGTGAAGTCATGGAACATCGTATTTTTTCCCAGGGAAAAAAATTGGTGGGCCGTCTTCAGGACTTTGCCATTTCCTCCACTATGGTTTGATCTCGGAGTTGGTATATTTAAGTAAGGGGGTGTGGGGGGCAAAGCCCCCTACTTAAATTTATGGTTAAGTTTTTTTTTTTTTTAACGGAGCAACAATTTTTTTCCCTGGGAAAAAATTTTCTGTTCCGTTTGTTCGATATTTTGTTGTTTAGATATTATTGGTAAGATGAAATAGCGTTCGCTATTTTCATCCTATGATAATATAATATAGACGCATAAATAATCTACATGAGACACATTAGGTACATCACGATACTCCTCTCATAAGTACTTAATCTGTACTTTGATATAAAACTTTACCATGTATATGAATGTATCTAGTTTCTAGGTACAGCAGAAGAGACAGTCTACACTACAGAGTGCAGCTTTGAGATGTCCTCGTTCTAGAGTCCAACAGCTGCCACAGTCAATGACAAGGGATGCTACACCTTATAACATCACCTGAAACTGATAGTGAGTGTGTGCTGTGCAAAGGCTTTTACCTTACTCCTTCCAAAAGAGCCTTAAAGGTTTGTACTCTTAACTCTCAGTTATTGCATCCAGAGCATTCTCTCATTTCTTAACAAAATTACATTATAGCCTCACATTTCAAACAAATGCTCTTATCTCTCTGTAGACATCAGGGAATATAAATGGCAAACTGTTCAAAATAAACAAACAAAATTTTACAGTAGTAGTGTTCTTTAGATTATAGGCCTTAAATTGGATTTTGAAAGTCACAAGTGACACAGTAAATATTAACATTCTAATATTTTGTATTAACTTACAGTATCTCAAAAAACACTCAACCTGCACACATACTGTTACTAGCATTTTTATTCTTCCATTTGTGAACTTTCATATGAGGTTATGCAGAAAAAGTCTTTCACCTTGTTTTTAAGGAATTTAGAAAAATACGTACATTATGACACTTGACAGAAGTCAAATGTCAATGCAGTTGTGTTGTCCATCATGTAAGCTTTAAGATGAAATCTTTCAATATATTTTATGTAACGTGGTTTTGAAAATAAATGCCAAGAGCCATCTGTAGGTTGTAAATGCAGAATCACCTGGAAGAATCACTAGACTGTAATGAGTTCATACGGGGCACCATGTGATTGGATCTCCCACTGTTCACAAACTACACAGCCAGAGGAGGCACATTCAGTACCACTTGCAGTATTTTTTCAAGAAGGTGGCATTAAAAGTGGTATGTGCCGCCAATGACCTCAGCAGAACAATTATTTCATATCTACACTCCAGTCCACTATGGAGCTGCTATATATATTCTAATACATGCTAGGCAGCACATTTACAAGTACCATAGAAAAATGTATATAATTTGACATTATCTGTGTAACACACTGGTAGTTGACTGACTGATTCCAAGAGCTGCACAAAAATCAGGGTCAGTATGAGAGATTTGTCAGCATCTAACACTTTTGTGTTGCTGACCTATAATGGGCATGTTCTCTTCAGAAGCAATGTTTATGTCTGAGCCTGCTGTTGGAGCAGCAAAAGGGGAGTCCATGTGGGGCTCTCAGCCACTAAAGGTTCACTAGGCACTGAGGAAGCTTTGTGCTCAACATGTATATTCCCAGGGCCTTTTGTTCCTGGGGATGTGGGTGATCCCATCTCTCAGAGCATCACAGAGCGTGTCACTGTGTCATTAGACTGAGATGCATGCATACTGGCATCACTGTCAACTGCAACTGTTGTGCTGACATCAACCTTGTGTTACATATCCCTTTACTGGTGGTTGCTGCTGTAACCTGTGAATGTATGGCAAATACACAGAGCAAGCCCATGCTCTGCATATTTGCCATGCATTCATAGGTTTCGGCAGTAAAGGGATATGCAACACAGGGCTGATGTCAGCACAACAGTGACACTGTCTGTGATGTTCTAGGGGAGGGGAAGTTGGCGATGCCTTCTGAAACTGCATTTCAGGTGGAGTGTGATGACTATGCCTTAATGGCATCCAGGTGGCATCACATTTGCTGTTTTGGCAACAACCATAGTGTTTGGTGGGTGCTGAAGTATATCAGTGCCTAGATGTCTGTCCTGTTCACCTGCAGCATCTTACAGAGTGAAGAACATTTCATTTGAGAGGCAGGGACTGGTCAGTGGCCCCCAACAGGAGAACTAACAAACAATATCAGCCACCAAGGACCATAATACTGAGATATGTTGCTATCTGGGTTGTCTTAGTAATCCACCATGCCAACATCCCACTCTTTCCTGACAACTTTCTACTGTTTCACTCCCAATACCATGTTCATTGTCCAGTCCTCCCCCTCACCATTTGTCTGACCTCTGTATGTCGGTGCCCATTCCTTATCCATCCTCACCTTTTGTATGAAAACAACCAGAGTTTGCATATTATGTTTATCTGTCTCCACCATCTACCTTTCCTGGTCCTCTTTCCTTTTCCAGCTTGTCTATTCACACCTATTCCACACACCCTTTTCTCTTTATATGGTAAAGAGAACTCTGTCTGACAGTTGGCTAAGAGGGTTAGGAGCTGTTAACAAGCAATTTCCTGTGCTGCAGATGTGCAGTGTTTGGTTCCCTCAGTTTCCATTGACTAACTGTGTCACTCTGAGCAAGTCACTTAACCAGACACTGCCCTTGGGCTGAGTGTGAAAAAGGTCCATGGGGATAAGTGTGCACCCTGGAATACAAATAAAGTCTAACTCTCCATAAAAAAAAAAACTCCCTTCCCCCATCCTGCATTTCCTTATGAGTTCTCCTTTTGTGTGCATGTGTGTGTGTGTGTGTGTGTGTGTGTGTGTGTGTGTGTGTGTGTGTGTGTGTGTCCCACTCTACTCCCTTTATTTTCCTTTCCTTTCATTCTTTCCTGTGAAACACATTGCCTCCATATTCATTGGATAAACAAAGTGGTCACATATGCATGGCCATGAGCATTGCTGTAAGGAGTGCATGCCTTGCTGTTCTATGCTGCACTACAGGTTGCTATATGCAGGCAGTATTTAGTGATCACAGTGCTATGGCATTTGCCATCAGCTGTGCTAACAGCACTTTATACTTTCTTTTCATTACATCGCACATACATTATGAGTCATGAGCATTGTGCTATCAAAGCTCAGGTACTGCCATGATACTGCTTCATTTTAATTCGTGTATCTTCCTGATTAGCATGCCAGTGGCATGCGTCTGTGGCTACATTTAGGATCTGTCCTTTGCAGCAACACACAACAGGGCTCTTTGGTGCTAGTGCAACATAGGTGTGCTGTGCTTATTTATGAATCAAACCAGGGTGTTGCTGAGTGTTCAAAGCTTTAGTCTTTAAGAATATCAGAGCCCCTTCTCCCACACTCTTGTTAGGTATAAAAGTTGGCAGCTCTGCATTTTCATTGATGATGAAGTTGTCATGACAAAGGGCATGTAAGATAAAAGATAGCTACTCTCACTTTTGATATGGTCCTTAATTTTGTAATTAGTTGGATAAAATCAACCCTTCACTTACGAAATCAAAATTGATAATGTTTTCCATTTTCTTTATATAGTGTTGCAGCATAACTCATCACTGTTTTACATATAAGTAATTCTTCAGGAAGTAACTTGTGTGTGTGTGTGTGTGTGTGTGTGTGTGTGTGTGTGTGTGTGTGTGTGTGTGTGTGTGTGTGTGTGTGTG
>NC_056743.1:1730337078-1730367078 GCF_019279795.1 Protopterus annectens
TTTTCACTAACACAAGCCAGCTTTTTCTTCTCTTCAAGAAAAAGAAAGTTCAAACAAATATCAATTTTATGTGTGTGTGTGTGTGTGTGTGTGTGTGTGTGTGTGTGTGTGTGTGTGTGTGTGTGTGTGTGTGTGTGTGTGTGTGTGATTTATAATATAAAAAATGACAAAATATTGAAAGCTTTGTTTAATGCAGTGGGACACTTCTTCACATACATCCCCTGCTAATTATATATACCAACTCTGGGATTGCACAGGAAAGGGCAACTTCCCCTTTACAATATTTTGAGTTTTCAGCATTTTGAGTTTCAATATTTTGAGTTTTCAAACAAATGAAGGCACTCGATTTACATTCATATAAATAACTTATCTGCTTGGGACATTCTTTTCAGGGATGAACAAAATATTCTGTCTGGTTGACTTTATTTTTAGCTGAATACTGAGGCAGTCAAACACAAGTCTACAGGTCAAGCCTATTAGCGATCCACAGTATTAATACTCATCTTAAACTGTCAGAAATGTCTTTGTAAACCTGCCTCTATTTCTCACACTACACAGAAGGTAGCAAGTGGGCTGGATTAAAAATAAAGGCTGTCCTACAGTACACTGATAGTGTAATGACATTAGAGCTGCTACCCACACTTGAAGACATGAATATACTGGTGGTGTTAGGGGGTCTGCTACATGTGCCTGGTCCCTGGTTCTTGAAGACACTGTCCCAATGTCAGGGTCTGAAGTTTCTTCTAGGCAGCACAGACTACTGCGCATTTGTAAACTGGAATATCATTTTGGGCAACTTTTGACAGGCACATGGAAAGTGGAGCTGTCTCACCTTGCCTGGACACATTATTTAAGTTTGAGTGAGGTAAGTGCAGCAGTCATGCAGATGGAGTAGGATGGGGTGGGAGTGTAGCTTTGGTTTCAGGAAGCAATTGTGAGGGTAATTAAGGCTTAGGGATTGGGAGGAGAATTTTAGGGTTAGAAAGTAGGAAGGGAGTTTAGAGAGTGTCAAGGGAGTTTTAGGAAAATGAAGGGGTAGGAAGCTGCAGGGAAGTGTTAGGCTTAGGGAGTAGGAAGGGAGTTTAGGGTTGGTCAGAAGACAAGCAAGGGTGGAGTCCCTGACCACAAAGTGTCTTTGAGGGGGTGATCCGCAAATCCTGACCAGTGGTAGTGCAATACTGACATGAAACTGAATGCCACTATTGCATTTGCAGTCAGGGCTGAAGCACTATCGCTTCAGAGCTCTGTGTATGCTATTCATAGAGTGTAGGAAGCCACTTGTTGTATTTGTAACATCTGGATTGCTACAATTATTTTTCAGCTATTGAGGTCAGAATTTTTTTTATTTGTATTCAGGGCTGAAACGCTATTGCTTTCATGTACCGTGTAATCACAGAATGCAGCAAACAGCAATTATTTAGAAATAACATTTTTATTAAATTTTTTTTGTTCCTCAGCCATGGGGGGAGAATACACCATTTTTTATAACTGAATGGGGAGGGGGTGTCAGACCAATTTGCTGCACTGGGCACTAAAAAAAACAGCAGCAATATAAAGGAGGTAAGGAGTGGAAGCAGTAATGCTGTAAAAATCTAAACAATAGACATGAAAGTACAATTATATAAGATGCACTTTCCCATAACAGTAGATGTTTGAATTCCTCACTGCTGCAGTAGCCTTTAGACTATATGGGTTGTGCCCTGCCCAGGAGACAACAATTTGCCAGCTTCAAAAAACTCTGACTTCTTTCCTCTGATTCACTCTGACTGGGTGATTGATCAGCCTGTGGAGGAAGATCAGCAGAGTGAAGCTTTCTTCAGGAATTTCTTGTCCATAAGAAAAGAGGGATCACACTTATACTGAAATTCAAAAAGATATAACACTATTAAAAACAGTTTGTATCTCAGCCAGTAACTATATGCACATGAAGGGGGGTGGATGGTTGGTGTGGTTACCTCTACTGTTAAAGGTAAGTGCCACTTGCACAACTGTACTATGTTCATCATTCACACTGCTGCAGAAACCTTTACGCTACATGGATTGATTACCATGCCTTTCCAACCTGTGAGGAGGAAGGATATGGATCCAGGAGCCCCTGGAGAATGGTCCTAGCAAAGCCTGTCCTGGACATAGAAGAGAAATCCAGTTTACAATGTTATGTAAAAGTATGTACAGAGGACCATGTAGATGTTTCTAGAGTACTTCTCGAGTCCCCTGCCCCAGCAACTACAGTCCCATCAGCGATTATGTACCACTGGTGCTGAAATATTTGTGTGCCATCTTAAAAGCCAAAACTCTAGAAGAATGTGCCTTGATACTGCCTGGATCTAGTTTACTATGGTGGGCAAATTAAAAAGCAAAGCTGAGGGCAACAATCTTGAAATAGTCTGCTCTGATGTGGGTTTTCTTGTATTTGTCCCATTGTAAGAACTAAATAGCTGATTTGCTTTTTCTAAAACACTTAACTGTCACGATAGTATCTGAGTTATTTCTGCGCATCCAGATTATGTAGAATTTTTTCTCCATGGTTCCTAGGATCTGGATAGAAGACTGGAAGACTGATGGCTTGATGTAAAGTAAACCCTGAAACGACTTTGGGCAAAAATGAGGGATTTGTTCTTAATGAGACCTTATCCCATGGGGAAAAAAACAGATGGACTCAACCACCATGACTGCTTGAAACTTAGACACTCTTCTTGGAGATGTCTGCAATAAGAGGAACACTTTTCCATGTAATGAACTTAAATTTCATTGATGAGCAGGTTCAAATGGAGACACTGTTAACTTTCCAGCACAATCCCAAGAAGGAGTTATCTGTTCCTGAGAAGGTCTCAGGTATAAAACTCCCTTGAGAAACTCACTAAAACCAGATAAGAAAGAGGAGAATCCATGGATAGACATGCTTAAATGGCTGCAAGAGGTACCTTGATAGAGGAATAAGAGTGCCAGATGATAGTAACTCACACAAATATTTTACCACCAATGGTACATAATCTCTGATGGTATTTTGGTTATTGTTTATGTGACAACTAGAAAATCTTTTCCACTTACCAATACTGGATTTTCCAGTAGCAGACATTTTTGCCTTGTTTAGTTCCTAAAAGTAATCAGAATTAAATCATCCTTGCAGTTAGCTGAAGATGTTTAAGAATGGGGTATGTTAAACTCCCATTATCTTGTGTAAGTAGGTCCAATCTGAGAGGAAGCTTGTGGTAATTGCCCTTTGCCAACTCCATAAGAGTTGAGAACTGGTGTTGACTGGACTAAAAGGAAGTCAATACAGTGATCTTTGGAGGTCTTTCTAAATGGAGAGTAGTGGAAAGGGTTAAAAGGCATAAAGGAACATTTCTGACCACGGAAAAGAAAATACGTCTGTTCTCCACACTTGCATGCAAGGATCCCTGCAGCAGAATTTGTTCAGTTTTGAAAGGAGGCAAATATATCTATCTGATATGCTGCCCACAACTAGATAAATTTCTAAGTACACCATGGTTCAATATCTATTAATGACAGACTGTCTTGGACTGGCAGAGTGGCATTGTCTGTAATTACCTGTAGAGATCCTGGGTACCACAAGTGCTGAAGAGAATTCAAGCATGAATCACAGCCAACATTTCTTTCATATTCATCTGCTTTGGTCTGTCTGAAAAATTTCACAAGCTTTGCACCTTTACCTCTATTGAAACTGTCCCAGTCCAAAATTTGGTGATATGTGGTTACGGATTGGTTTGGGGTTTGAGAATAGAAGGGTGTGACCTGTGTTTATTTGCAATTAATGTCTCCACTAGTGCAGTTCCTTTTTAACAAAACCCAAAACTGGAATCTGAAATTCCAGGGGATGCAAATGTTGGGTTCATGCAATTTTTAGAAATCAATGAATTTTTCTCATATGTAACCTTGCAAGAATCACAAAATGCATTGTGCAGAAAGTTCAGGAAAGTTTCAGATAAAAATTCACCTCCTCATGTGTCAAAAGGACTTTTTCTAAAAAAAGGGGATGCATTTTGTTCAGAAGTGTATATAAGACAAAGGGAAAGGGTGGAGAAAAGGGACACAATACAGCCAAAGTCACTCAGAAGCAGTAGACTGCCACTTTTTTGGAAAAGATCCTTGTTTCTTCTTATTTCCCTTCTACCATCTCTTTTTAGTTCCCCTTTTCACTTGACAAAACAGGGATTGTTTGTTCTACTTTGTTTTTAAGAAAAGAGGATTTAGGAAATTTATAAGCAGAGCCTGAAACTCTTAGAAACTCTCTGTAATGCTTTCCCTCTCTCATCACATCATTAGAGGATGCTGAGTAGCATATGGACCAAAGAAAGCATCCTTATCTAAAGCTAAATTAAAAATGTCAGACTTTATCTCATCATCAAACTTCTGTTGACCTTCACAGATACATGTTCTCAACACTGTAGCAATAGCAGTGGCCCAGACTCAGTATCAATGCAATCATACATATTAATGCAATCATACAGACCCTTTAAGAAGTGTTTCAATACTTTACACATTAGAAACAAAGGTATTCAGACAGGAACTAACTTCATGAGAAATTGTAGCGAAAAATTCTCTCAAACTGTCTGCACAAAGTGACATGAAATTCCATGTAAGTTCTGGATAGTTAAGAATTCTGTATGTCACAGTAAAAGAAGAAGATATTATTTTACCAAATCTGTTCAGTACCTTTCCTCCTCTGTCCACAGGGGAAGAATTGGTGGAAACTCGTCTATTCCCAGATGGAGAAAAGTATGGAGATAGCTGTTGAGTCAGAACTAAGTTGGCAAAGCAAATATTTGTTTGTCTGAGAAAGTTTGAAAAGTTTATCTGCCTTTTTTTGGAACTGAGGGTTGATATTTCAGAATTATTACAGCATTAAACACTTCTTCCAAGGCTGACACAGTATGTGGTATGAGAGTGGAATGAGGCATCTCTACTTGAAACATATTATATGTCCTCATTTCATCAGGAAAATCCACCTCATCCACAAAACAGATTTATTCTGGCTATTGTTTGCAAAAAGAAAAATTGTTCCAAGGAAGATGAAAGGGCAAAAGTTCCTCTGAATAAGAGAAGTGGACTTCGGAATCTGCAGAAGAAGTCCTGTCTCTGTCAAATGTCAGAATCCTCTGACAAATTTTGCTAAATAATTTATTTACTGCCACTTTTTCTCAGGTAAGGATCTCTGAGCAGCAGGATTAACAGCCTCTAATAACTGCCCAGCTTAGGTAAAAAAAATCTTTCATAATAATCACCAAGTCTTGAGGTGAACAGATTTTAACCTTTTGTTTTCTTCGCAGGAAAAAAAAACTTGGATGAAGACCCACTTCTTCTCATTCAAGAGGTCTTTTTCCTTGGCTATCCTGAGCAACATTTCCTGGAGCATCTCTCTGACCCAGAGAAGAGAACAATTGCTGAGGGTATGGCTGGTTCATGGTTCATGGTGGCTAAAAGAACTACATCAGAGGAAGCTTGAGAGGAAAGTAAGTGGTCTAGGGAAACAAAGATGCCCACTACAGATTCATCAACTGTTGTTTGTAGCACTGACTGAGTCTGTGGTATTGGCAAAGGCTCTTTAGTAATTTTTTTTTCTAGGTACAGTGGGAGGTGGGACAGCATGAGCAGGATATGTATCCATTGTGTAAATGAGGAAGAGGCCTCAAAGCTGGTATACATTGCTGGAATTAGTTGGTGGGATGGTAGGTTGTCAGCAGGTGTTGACAAGCACCACACTCACAATTAAGTACACAGTTTCCTATCAAAGTAATGAACAAGCAACACATACCCTCGGATTATCAAAAGCTTGCACGGAGTGCAAGATCGGCGCAAGAGCTCAAGCAGGCAATATGTTTGCCATGCGATCCAGTAACAGCCTGCAGGGGTGTACACGAGAGTTCCTGCAGTAATCCTGCATGGACAGTGGGTTCAGAGGGTGGCCTAATAGTTAAGGTGTTTGCCTTGCAAACACAAGGTGCAGGGTTTGAGTTTCACGAGGGATAATTGGCTAGGCTTAAAATGGCTCGCAAGGGCAATTAGCCTAGTACTAATCTATGAACCTATGAACAAAGCTCATGTATGCAAATCACCCCATTTGCAGGAGAAATCCATGCAAATGAGGTGATTTTGTGATCCAGGAAGCTTGCGACTGTCCGTGCAGGAGTAGTGCAATCTCCAGAAATGTACTCGGTTAGTAACCGAGTACATTTCTGCAAAATCCAAAACGGAGCTATGCCAGCTCCAAATAAAGGCTGCATATCATTGAGGAAGCATGCCAATGGCCAATTATAAGGCCATTGGCATTGCAAACAATACAAAAAAAAAAAAATCAATGTTTTTTTTTTTAGCCGGTCTTGGCTGTTTAAGCATAGGGCAGTGGCGCACAAACGGGATTGGGGGAAAATAAGGAAATAATACTAAAATAAGCATTCTAACTAAAATCAGTATTCTGCCATGCAAGTCAATGGCAGGCGTAAGACAACCTGGCCAGTGAGTAATGGTTGCTAAGGGGGCAGGCTCAGTGTGGGACATGTAACTATGCATTAGCAGACAATCCTATGCAAATGAGGGGAAGGATAGTGAATCCCAGATTTATCCAGGTTGTGAGGCAGGTCCCAAGAGTGTAAGAGTATAAATAGCTGGGTGCAAGACTAGGATATAGGTGACATCATGGGGGGTGTGTGTCAGGAATACTGTAAGTGGATTGGAGCCCTGTGGCTCGGGACTGCTTGTAGCTTAGCACAGCTAATCTAGAGGTGTGTCTAAGCTGCCTAGCACTCCTTACAAAGTGTAAGCGGGTGTGCGTGCCGCACACCGGGTTTCACAGGAAGAAAAAGGATGTTAAACCAGAAAATAGCAGCTCTGAGCACATTTGAGCACTTTGTTTGCTTGGCGTGTACAGGCTTAAACAGGGAGGCAATGGGAAGGGAAAACAGCAGTAGGAAGGTAATCAAGGAGAACTAGCATAGCTGACAGGTGAAATGTATCACAAACAGCCAATCACACAGGCAGCAGCCCAGCCCAGCCCAGCACATAACTATGCAAACACCTTCCCCCTTGTTATTCCCAATAACTCTGCACCACCGGTGTATACAAATGGGGACATTTTAGAAAATGAAAGAAAGAGAAATAATGTTAGGGGCTGCTTTTGCTATCATAAACCAGCATGTGCAAGAAGCTGTGGGTGGTGAGGATGTGAATGCTGCTGAGCAACCCACAGTGAGGAGACAGAGAAGAGTGTACAGACCCAGGGTAACCTACCAAGGGCTACATGAGCTGGAGACAGTGCTATAGGGTGGACAGTGACCTCCTACAGCAGATTGTTGAACTGTGCCGGCCATGCCTCACACACAGAACTAACAGAGGGGAACCCATCCCAGTGGATACCAAGGTATGTGTAGGCCTATGAATACTAGCTACAGGTACCTTCCAAAGGCCAACTGGGGATATGATAGGGATATCACAGGTATCAGCATCCAGGGAACTCCACCAGTTCCTGGATGCCATGTCAGCACATGTCGGTGAGCACGTATATCTCCCCATCACCTGTGAGGCATTGGCCAGCAATATGCATCTTTTCCATCAAATAACAGAATACCCAGAGGTAGTGGGTGCAATAGACTGCACGCACATATGCATCAAAGCACCACCCGGTGAACAGGGTAGGGTTGACATCAACCACAAGGGCTTTCCCTCCATCAACTGCCAGGTCATGTGTGATGCCCAGGGCATAATAATGAATGTGTGTGCTGGCTGCCCTGGAAGCTACCACGATTCCCACATCTGGCATCTGACACAACTGTACTACAGATTTGCCAATGGGGACATCCAACATGGTCACCTAGTGGGGATGCTGGATATGCACTGGAGCCATGGCTGATGATACCCATCAGAAATGCACGCACACACACCTGAACAAGAACTCCATAATGAGGCACATGCACAAACACAAATCATAACAGAGCATGTGTTTGGGATGCTCAAGTCACGGTTCCGGTGTCTGGACACATCTGGTGGAGCCTTGCAGTACTCACCAACTACATGTACCCAAACTGTCCTTGTATGTGCCGTGCTACACAATATGATCCTGCGGAAACAGCTGCAGCAGGAACAGCATGAGGGAGGGCCACACAGTCCCCCACCATTGCCAAAGCCTGCACAGGCACAGAGTGACTCAGAGGAGGAACAACCTGAGCCTGCCCCAGTAGGCAGAAGGAGGTGTGCCCAGTATGCCCTGGCAAAGAGGCAATGCATAGCACATGCACTAACACAGTAGGGACCCAGGGAATGTCACCTCTCTCCGACTCGCACATACAGTAAAAGGGATGCCAAACATGAGACTACCTGTGCTCAACCATGTATAGGGAGTGTACTCTATGCATCCGACATAGGCAGCCCTGCAGCACCATCCTCAATACTGGGACACCCACAAGGTAAGTGACTCACACATGCCAGTTGGGGGGGGTCACATACCCAACAATTGTTATAGTCAGCAGGATAGGTGTAGGCAAACAAAAACAAATGTTGCACTGCTGCTTCTGAATGAGTCCTATATGTAACCCCCCCAGGCCTACACAGACAGACTACAGCAGGCCAGGAAGTTGGATGTAAGATGTGAAGGCTAGGAAGTCTAAACAAATATGTTGGCAGTGAAAGCTAGAATCTGTAGTACACTGGTATGCCTCTAGCCAGCAAGATAGGCAAGACTACAGACTGAAATGGAGTACCTGACATACTAGTACAGTCCTAGCAAATGTGTAGAAGTGTCAGGTGTGCTCCCCCATCCTACGTACACTAATAGTAACAGTCAGGTGTGCCCCCCCATGCCTGTGTAGAAATGTAGAAACAGTCAGATGTCCCCACCGCTATGCAGAAATGTAGCAACAGTACATGCCAAATGACCGATGGATACCCTGCAGACACAGCATGCTACCTGTTGGTGTACAACACAAAGGTCAGCACCACAGTACAAACAACCTGGACATGCTCCAACATGCAATACAGATGGCCATACTGGGCATGCTCACACACTTAAAGAAATGAAGGCAATGTCAGTCAACAACATACTGAAAGGTCATACTGGGCATGCTTACACACTAAACACATGAAGGCCATGTCTGCAAACACCAGTGGACCAGACATATCTGGCAGTCGCAGTTCTTAGTGCAGACACATGTCAGTATGCACCACTCCTGCCTTACACACACCTAGTGGATAGAAATAGACATATATGTAAGGACAACACACTATAATAAGCCAAAGGTAGACAGACATAGATGTGTGGAAGAAGGTCACCGTGACTGTCCCATCCAACATACAGCTAAAGGCCCACAACCACATGAAGTGCAGATGCACTCACTGCAGATACTAGCCATCAGCATCTGTCAGTATGACAAACTATGCGGTGCTTGTGCCAGCTGTACAACATGACTGTACAAGGAAGTAGTCATCTAGTAGCTGTATACACGTACCTGTGACATATGACCCCATGTGCGCCCGCATGTGGCATGTCAACCCCTACATGAATGGGTTATGGCCTATGCACACACCGCCTACCCCATAGTAGTATTATGGCAAGCCTGCTGAGGTCATCCAATGTGAAATACACCTTTGTGAGAGCCGTAGCTCAGGAATCACCATGGTGCGTTCCATAACTGTGTACTGCTGTAGTGATAAACCAGTTAGGTAGTAGTCCAAACCCCAGACATGGCAACTGTGTGAGTGCGTGTTTGTGTGTGTGTCTGTCTGTCTCTGACTGTGTAGAGAGCAATGCTTTTTAGGAAACTCAAGCTCCGTACAATTCATATACTGAACTTTGGCAAGGCTGCTGATGTCACTCACCTAGGAATACAGCTCCGGGAATGTCATAGCCCAGTAATTTCCGTAGCGTGTTCTGTAACTGCTGTAGTGTGATAAAGTAGTTAGGTAGGTGTTCTAACCTCAGATCTGGCAACTGTGTTTGTGGGTGAATCTGAGTGTGTGTCTGACTGAATAGAGAGCAATGCATTTTAGGCTACTCACACTCCGTACAGTTCATATACTCAACTTTGGCAGGGCTGCTGATGTCACTCACCTAGAAATACACCTCTGGGAAAATCATAGCTCAGTAATCTATGTAGCTCGTTCTATAACTGTGTATTGCTGTAGTGTGATAACATAGCTAGGTAGGTGTTCTAACCCCAGACTGGACAACTGTGGGTTTGTGTGTGTGTGTGTGTGTGTGTGTGTGTGTGTGTGTGTGTGTGTGTGTGTGTGTGTGTGTGTGTGTGTGTGTGTGTGTGACTGAGTAAAAAGCAATTTGTTTTAGGCTACTCACACTTCATAGAGTTCATATACTCAACTTTGGCAGGGCTGCTGATGTCACTCAACTAGTAATACACCTCTGAGAAAGTTATAGCCCAGTAATCTCTGTGGCATATTCTGTAACTGCATAATGCAGTAATATGATAACGTAGTTAGGTAGGTGTTCTAACCCCAGACCTGGCAACTGTGTGTTTGTGTTTGGATCAGTGTGAGTGTCTGACTGAGTAGAGAGCAAGGCTACTCACACTCTGTATAATTCATATACTCACCTTTGGCAAGCCTGCTGATGTCACTCATCTAAAAATACACCTCTGGCAATATCACACCCAATAATCTCTGTAGTGCATCCTGTAACTGCATACTGTTGTGGAGTGATAAAGTAGTTAGATAGGTGTTCTAACCCCAGACCTGACAACTGTGTGTGTGTGAATTTATGTGTGTGTGTCTGACTGTGTAGAGAACAATGGCTTTTTAGGTTACTCACTCTCCATACAATTCATATACTCAACCTTGGCAAGGCTGCTGATGTCACTTACCTAGACATACACCTCTGGGAAGAGTGTAGCCCAGTAATCTCCATAGCTCGTCCTGTAACAGCGTACTACTGTTGTGTGATTTAGAACTGTGGTAGGGTTCCATCCCCACCCATGGCAGTTCTGGACATTTTTTGTGTGTTTCAATGTGTGGGTATGGAATGATGCATTATAGGCTACTCACAGTATATTTCAAATGCCCTACTGTGGCAATCCTGCTGATGTCATCCATTGTGAAACACAACTTTCATCCATTGTGAAATACAGCTTTGGGGAGACAGTTCATCTGTAATCCCTTTGGTGTGTCCTATAACAACCTCATACTGTAGTGTGATATAGACCTCGGTCAGGGGTTCTATACCCACACATGTCAGTTGTGGATATTTTGTGAGTGTCTCACTGTCTGTGTAGGGAGCAATGCGTTTTAGGCTAGTCACTTGCTGTACAGTTGAAATGCCCTACTTTGGTAACCCTGCTGATGTGATACTTTGTGAAATTCACCTTTGGGGCAGAGGTACTCCAGTAATGTACATGGTGCATACTTTAACTGCATAGTGGTGTAGTGTAATAAACTAGGTAGGGGTTCTACTCCCAGACATGATGCATGTGTGTAACACGTATCCTGTGTAGAGGCAGCTGTCAGTGTGTGACACCTGTGGCCAATGTGGAGGGGATTTTACTCAGTTCTTTTATGGTGGCCCTACTATATATCACCATGTCAACCATACAGGGATACCAGATGTAAATTAGCTGAGAGGCTGGGGTGCAAAGCCATACCCAGACATGTGACATCAAGGCCAGTCAATCACAGTTAGCAACCCCACTATTACCCAGAGCACACATACATGCCTAGGCAACAGCCAAAATGTGGGTAGTATGCTGCATATTGGCCACTGATAGTAACTCTGCAGTGACAGTAGTGGGCTACAGAGGGCATGTCACCCTGCTCATCTGTCCAATAAGCACGTACATGCAGACAGTGCAGCTCCACCATGTTCCCAAATGGACATCTGCACCACCCGTGGTGCCTTCACATGCGACTCCCAACAGACATACCATGCCTGATTACATGCCGTGTATGGACAGATGACACTGACATCAGAAAATGCTGTTAGCATGCTATCAATGCAGGTGCAGGGTAAGCCTGCTGCCCATTACCAGGTCCTGCCAAAGGTGGGCAAGACTGGCACATCCAATGATAATCTGTGTTCACAACATGGGCCAGACACCCCAGGTACAGTTCCACATGTCACTGTACATCCAAGTGGGAGGTGTGCACATCCCAGACACCATCCATGTCATGGAGTAAGGAACATATACATGGCAAGTGATGCACAGCATTGGCCACACACAATAGTCACGCAGGTGACTGGATGGGGGATGCAATACCCACCTGTGTGGGCAGATGTAGAAACCACAGGCCTGAGGCACAATGCAGACCATTGTCATGTGGCCTGATGCCAAGGTATACCCATCCCCTACCCTTGTACAGCCTGCTGGCACAGTTGACCACCACACACCCATGCAGACATGCACCCATGTATGTCAGGACTGGCACCCTGTGTGTCCATGTGTGAGTTGTATGGTGCATCTGACCACATCCACACTCACTACAACCTCCCAGGGCATACTGAAACATGCGGTTTGATGTCTGACACCTCATCATACTCTATGCCCATATGACCTCCGTATGACCCGTATGGTGCATGTGATGCCTGCAAATTGATGTGTTGTGGCAATTCCATTAGTGATGAGTTGCACTCCTGGCCCTGCCAAGTGTGTCAATGTGTGTGCATCCCTGTGCGAGTGTGCCTGTGTTGAAGCTGGCAGCTGTTCATGCAGACAGGCATGTGTACGTCACCTACCATATATCTACCATATCCCTGTTGCAGATGTCACTCATCATCACAAATATGCTCTGTGTGCTCCACAGCAGGTAACCCATGGGGCACATCCAATAAGTGCATTGAACTGAGAAAGCACTACATAGTTGTTGGGGGTTTGATACCCTGTGCTGGTAGGTGTGTGAAACAAACATGCTTCTGTTTTACTCTACCACCCCTCCCTGACATGTATTTGCCTCTGTCTGCCTCCCCCACTCCGTCTCTGTCAGACTTGAAGACCCACACCTGCTATGCATAGGCAGCAGCATGTGTAATAAGTGATGCTCATGATCAGCTGATGGCCTCTGGATGAATCGCAGCCCTCCCCTAGCTGATTGCATGTGGAACGGCTGTAGTGACAGTCCCATAGCCAGTTGCATGGAAACACACTCCAATACCTAGGAACAACATGGTGGTGTTGGCCCTTTACAGTCACTGTGAGCAGTAACTTGATCTGTTGTTTGGCAAACAGCATCTCAGATGGATTGGGGATTTACCTCTAACAACATACACTGTGGAAAGAGGGCAACAACCAGGAGTGGGATGTGCTTGACCTGACTACAGACTGTAAGTGCTGCTATACTGCATGTGGAGTACTGTTGGTTTAATAGTATTTGTCTGGATATGCCTGTTGTACATGTCGCAATACCTGCCATGTCGGTCCCATGTATATGAGGGGTCCCCATCCGCAGACTGGGCAGTGTCGTGCCTTTGGTTTTATGTGTCAGCTACGGTGCACCTATCTGTGGAATGCAGAAGGTAGTGAGAGGATAGCAGGCAGTAGATGGTCACAGCCGGGAGAGTTACCGACGTCACATCCCTCATAGGACATATGGTGCAACAAACCCTGTTACGACAGTATATGTATGAGGGTATTGCAGTGGCATGTCAATATTGGTCCTGTGCTTGTGCCTCCAGCCACAACTCTGTCAACCTTTGTACATATGTCATGCAGTAGGGGGTGCATATTTTCTGTACTCCATAGTCATTGATAGCATATCTGATAACAAGCCAGTGAGATATCAGACTGCTACACATGTTATGTATAGTAAAGGTTATAATTGAGGACGTAGCTTGGGCATTATGTGGTTGTGTCTACAGTACTGAGGTATGTGTAAGTCTGGTAATTGTTGACAGTGTGTGCATAGTGAATATGTACCTTGGCCTGTGTAGAGACTGCTGGTCCTGTTCTATCTAATGTCACATGCTGCTCCACTGTATGTCACCCTAACAGCTTATATGTTTGTAGGGGCGAACACACACATGTCCCATACCACAGACAGGCATCGGACCACACTGTCTAGTGGCCCAGTATATGTAGGGGTGTTGTGTGAGTGGCTCATATGAGGATGGTGTAGGTCAGAAAGTCCATATGCTGTAATAGTATGCTAGCTTACTATATGTGGCTGTGACTGTGTTCACATTGGTTTTTGTTATGCATTTTCACACAGGTGTCTGTTACTCTGTGATACGCATGCCTGTAGTGCCTGCTATCTATGCAGGTACATGTGTATCCCCACATGGGAGATGTAGCCCAGTGTAGAGTCAGTCTGCCTGTAGCTTGCACTGTGCTTTGTTACATGCCTAGCACATTACTGTACTTATCCAGTGAGATGACATATCCAGATACTTGCCAGATGTACTTCTGCCGGGCCACCATGACAGTCATGTATGTCAGAAAAAGCAGTGGGATGCTGTTCAGATGTATGTCACTAACAAGTGGGTAGTATGTGGCCATGGCACCTCTGTACCAGCGGTTATTATGTGTCAGGACAGACAGGGGTGTATGAATGCATAACCTATAGGGGCAAATGTATATCACTATTTACGTGTTATACTCATCTACATGGCTGTTAACATCCACATTGACAGGCCTGGTCCACATGTCTTGCATGAAGGGGTTCTGTGTATACCCCTGGACTGACCAGCGTGTGTCAGACTGTCCACATATACTGGGCGTATCACAGCTGTATCCAAAGAACACAGCCAGCACTTGGAGAGTTGGTTAGACAAGCGTTTTATTCATAAAATAACAAGACAAACCGGTTTCAGCATAAACATCAAAGCCTTCATCAGTGTGAATAAGGCTAACACCAAATCATATTTAAATAGGCTCCAAACCAACAAACAATGATTGTAATTGGCTGATTATAATTGACCATTAAGTCCAGGTGGGAACAAACCCCCAGGCTGACTATCCATTTTTTTCTCTTTGTTATCTAAAATTGTATGCCAGCCAATAACATTGTTTCTTTTGCCGTTAATAATATCAATAATGGTAAACCTGAACCTGGCAGATGGATGTAACAAAACATGCTTATACAAGGCACTGATAGTCCTTTGATGTTTAATGTCACTAAGATGATGACTAACCCGAAATTTAAAAGGCTTAGATGTTTGGCCCACATAAAAAGTACCACAGGAACAGGTATCAAGATACACCACCCAATCTGAAGAACAATTAGCAAAGAAACAAATATCATATACCCTGGCTGTGTTATGAGTGGTGAAACTGCTAATTCGATTAATACTATTACAGTGGATGATTGTTGGTTGATTTGGAAGAGCGATTTGGAATACCTTAATGAGTTCATTCAGTATATGAATGATAACAAGTGGGGTTTACAATTTACATGTCATCATGACCAAAAACAGATAACCTTCTTGGATGTTTTGGTCACTAAGAATTTGGATGGCACCCTTGACACTCAGGTCTTCCGTATATTCCCCAAATATAATTCTATATTACATGCTACCAGCTTTCATACACCACATGTTATGCGTAACATTCCCAAATCACAATTCATTAGGCTCAAACAGATTTGTTCTGATGCTACACAATATGAGAACTGCAGGAGGGATATGGTTCAGAGATTTAAATGTAGGGGCTATAAGCCTGGGATTATTACTATGGCTTGCCATCAGGTATCTGGGAAGGACAGGTCAGAATTAATGAAATTTAAGACTAAATCCAGTAACGCTTTTACCCGCTTAGATTCATTACTATGTATGGCAGGAACACAGACATGTTTTGTCAGGTTATTTATCGTAACTAGAACATACTACAGGCAGATCATAAACTTGGGCACTTGGTTAATGACAGGTGCCATTTTGGTTTTAGGAGAGGCAAAACAGTGGCTGCATATCTTAATCACTATAAGCACTGATTAACCAGGGACAGAGGGTTAACACAGATAACACTAACAGGAAGCTGCTATTGGATGCTATCTGTGTGGTCATTGTGTCCACTGTAGTAGTATTACAGCAAAAGAAACAATGTTATTGGCTGGCATACAATTTTAGATAACAAAAGGGAAAAAATGGATAGTCAGGCTGGGGGGGGGGGGGTTGTTCCCGCCTGGACTTAATGGTCAATTACGATCAGCCAATTACAATCATTGTTTGTTGGTTTGGAGCCTATTTAAATATGATCTGGTGTTAGCCTTATTCACACTGATGAAGGCTTTGGTGTTTATGCCAAAACCGGTTTGTCTTGTTTTTTATGAATAAAACGCTAGTCTAACCAACTCTCCAAGTGCTGGCTGTGTTCTTTGGATGCTTACTTGGTTGAGCTGTGCACTGCTGTACTTGCAGGAGCACTCATGGGTGAGGAGTATCGCAGCTGTATTCCACAGGGACATTACTGTGCTAGCAGTGGTACTGTACTATGAGGACCTTAGGATGTCTGTCAGTAGCCAATGGCGCACATGTCCACAGCAGATATGGCCTCCTACACACACCGTGTCTGTGAAGACGATCCCTATTACAGTAGCAATAGTCTACAAATATACCTGCAATGCATACATAACATCCCCTTGCACTGAGAGGTTGGGACTATTGGGGCTGAGTTAGGGCTCCACTCCATGTGCAGGACATATGGCAAACCTATATGTACATATCATTATACATATGTCCATATAGATATGTACACATTTACATATCTTGCTTACTGTATGACAACAGTTGTACACATATGTGCCTGTGTTCCAGACTCTGTACTCCACCTACACACCTGACTTAGCACATGTGACATGCTGTCAGGATTTGTTATGTAGTGGGCTGTGTGCATGTCATGCTGTCATTCCTGCCATCCCTCCACTGCTGTTGCGTCCCCTACACATACTTTGGGGTTGGGGCTATATATGTGTGGACTCCACCTACACAATACATGTGTGCCCTAATACACTGCAGAGGGCAGTGTACATAACCGTGGTATATGGCCCACTAGTAGTGAGTGTAGGGAGGGTGCACCATGACTAACCTAGGCTGTAACAACATGTGTGGATATCTGGGCTAAGCTGCCTTAAGGTATCTGGATGTACATTACCATACAGTCCACCATGGGTAAATGCAGGCCTACTGCCTCCTGCCATATGGACTGTTCTGTTTGTCAGTGTGATTGTGATGGTGTCAGTTATGCCTTGTTATGTAACAGATACATTCCATTGTGTCAGCTGGGGTCTGTACCCCCTAGGGATTGTGCACAGAGTGTAGATAGAGGCTGCTGACCTATACATCTGCATTACATACTGTTGATTGTCTGGTATGCTGTCAGCCAGTCTGTCATTACTATTGTACTACTAGAAGGCCTCGGCCTGGACAGCAAAATGTGTCAACCTTACCAGGCTACTGTCTCAGTATAACTGTTTCACAGTTGCATTACACTGTTGATATGGTTGTCAGTGTCTAATCCACTATATGACATGGCATATATAACTTTCATAGTACACAAATATAGCTTTCACATTCATTTATGCACACCTGTGTGTGGTGTTATACCCTTTGATATCTCTGTGGATATGTGTTGCAGGCTATGAATGTCATTTGTATGGGTGGCTCATACAGTCTCCAGTTGGTAAGGTGGTGACTGTAGGAATACTGGCTATTCAATATGTGTGCAGGTACTACATATGTATCATACTGTACATATCTCTGTGTGTGTATGTGTACTTACATATAAATCTATATACATAATTGTGTATATATATATATATATATATATATATATATATATATATATATATATATATATATATATATATATATATATATATATATATATATATATATACACCTGCATCTGCATATATCTGTCTGTGTATATGTATCCTAGGGATGGCCATGCTTTGTGTGGTCCTGGTTATGGGATCTGCAACACTTGTTACTGTATTACCGGGGGGATGTGCTTGGCTGGGTGGGGAGTATACCTATTCATACCAGACGTATATTGTGTGGCCTCTCAACACCATTAATGTCACATGAGGACATATATGTTTCTGTTATATCCCCATTGTTATTACCAGATGTCTGTCCGTTTACACCTATATATGTACATGTATATATCTGCTGACATATACTTGACCTGCTGTATAATTACACATGTAGATGTAGACATATATATCCATAGATGTAGGCATTTGCATGTATATATGTTCATATATATTTCTATATGTATATATACCTAAATATATATATATATATATATATATATATATATATATATATATATATATACATCTACATATATCAATATGTTGTACCTGTTTAGACATTAATATATTTACTCACACATGATATGTTTGTGGTAACATCAAGGTTATGTATATCTGCTATGGTTTAGTGGAAAATCACTTTGTGTATGGTGTGCAGGGTCCTGGGTATGAACCTTGCAGAGGTAGTTTATTTTGTTGCTGGCTAGAACACTCCCGCTTACCCCCGTGCTAACCTCTTTAAAAGGAATGGAAAAAAGGGTTGATAGGAAAGTGGTGAAAAATGGGCACAAAGAGGGTAAGACAGTAGGGGAAATAGCTAGGCATGTGCAGGAACGGTGTAGGAAAGGTCCATAGCTGCCCATTCCTGCTACAGCAACAGCTGTGCATAAACATTGAAGTTGATGGTAGATGTGGACCCTCAAATCCCTGGGAGAGGGGTAAGGACAACATAAATGCATTGTGATGCCAATTAGACCGGATTACATGTGTCCAGTGAAGACATGTGCAGAATGGGCAGCCATGTATGGGGCGAGATTGTTTCGTGGGAACATATTGCCCTTCCATTATCTTTTCAGGTGGAAGTGGGATGTTGGGGAGGGGCTGTAGGTATATTTGGGGAGGGAGGATGGGTAGGTTAACAAACATGACACACAAGATGCATACAGGGGCAGTATATGACACATGTGGAGGGAGAACGCCTTGATGGGGAGGGGTGTTGGGATATCGGAAGTCCACAAGCCCCCTATTGGTAACAGTGGGACTGACGTTACCACCCTTGGGCAGTCACCATGGTGTCACCACAGTGTCATACTCTTGTGAAATATGACTGCAGACCATCCTCCTTCTGACACATGTACACCTGCAACACAAATGGATAACATTATGGAGATAACAATCACTGTTACTAACAGCTGAAATGCACCATAGCTGCATAGCTACACTACCTGACAGGTATGCATTACACATTACCCCTGACAACATCTTACACTGCAGTACATTACAGCACTCTATAACAGTCACCCTGTGCATCAGAATCATATTAGCTTGTCCCTGCATCAATGTTATGGATGACAGGGATGTGGCACAGGTATCATGATATGTACATGGTGTGTTGCTGGTTTGCCAGAGGCCAAGGGTGGTCCATACATGTGTCACCATGAGTGTGGGTGAGGGGTTTGGTTCTATGATTGGGGCATGGTGATGTGGTGTGTGTCGGTATGGGGTCTCCCTAGGTGTGGTTGCATGGTGTGTGGGTATGAAAGCACACAGTCCTGCCATGTGTCCGCCCTATACAGGTGTTGTTGGAAAGCTGCATACCATACCTGGCAGGGTGTGCAGTTCAGTGCCTTCGGCCATGGACACGCTGACTGTGCCTGCCAGGGATTCCATGGGCACGTGCAGATACAGACCTTGAGGTGCTACTCTCCCCTGATGATGACAAGTGTCCGCTGGAACCATGACCCACCTGGGACTGGCCAGGGCCATGCACACGAGGCCTTCTGTGGTGTGGTGTGGACAGCACCCCCAGTGGTGTGCTGGGGCTAGTACTGCCACAACGGGAGTGGCTTTGTGTCCTGGCATATCCACGTTAACCACCAGCTGCTTGTGTTTCTGGCCTACGTCCATGTGGACATCGCACCACTCCTATGATATGTTCAAGCACGGACATTCCACAGTCGAGGAGGCCCACCATCTCACCCCACCGTCTATCCATGACCTTGGTATGTTCACGGAGGGCAGCAGCAATGTCATGGAGGGTGCCACTTACAGATGAGAAAGCAGGCCTCTGTAGCCTCAGGCCCTGTCTGGTGTGCATGTCCATATATGCCTCTGCCTCCATTACAGCCTGAAACATGCTTCTGGTGGTACCAGTTGTGGCACCTCTGCCAGGGGCATAATGACCAGCAGCCCACCCATGAGCACCACAGTACATCTGTAGATTTGGTGGCCTGCCGGACTTCCGGCTAAGCCGACTGTGACCCGACACAGTTGGCATGGACACCACACCTTCCTGGTCACTGGCACCAACCGCCAACTATCCCTCTGCTATTGCCACATATGATGGGTTTGTAGGGGCACTGTAACCTTGTGCATGCTTGCGGTGGCTAGGAGGGTGATGACACATGTAGGCGCAGTGTCAGCCTCTAACAACCCCACCTGTGCCTCTCCAGTACCATCATTATCATCAGTGTCTGTATGGACACCTACCTCAGTTTGCATGCAGGAGGGAACCTGACCCACCTCGCCACCTGTGGGGGAAACAAACACACATGTTAAGACCTGTACAGCATTGCATAACAGTACACACACTCACAGTCTCTCACAGTCACACATACACAGTCACACACACACACACACATACACACATACAGACACACACATGCACACACACACACACACACACACACACACACACACACACACACACACACACACACACACACACACACACACCCACAAACACTGACAGTTCACCTTACTACCTTCCTTACCCTGGGTTTACAGACAGTCCCACATTCAGTTACAGATGTTCCCCATCCTGCATGGCACTTGCTAACATACTCTCATTAATACTGCCCATTAACATATTATACCTCTCCATGCCTACACGTGTGATCACAACACATGACCTGTTACTCCATCACCTCCCTTACTTTGGTGGAGTAGGTAGCACATCGCCTCACTGCTGTCATCCAGTAATACCCTGTGTTTGTTCAGTCATGGTGTACATGGCCCCTATATGGTTGGGGCCGCTACATTCACTACATATGCCACACACCAAAGCCTCATACTACAGTCTTGATCAGTCCATGCCACATCTGCTGCACAATCAACCCATCATGCGGACACCAGTAATACCTGGATACACTCACTGATGTGGTCTGGTAATTCCCCATTGCATTAGTAGTGCTGCATACGTGGGTAGCCAGATATCTATCTGCTGCTGGCGTTATGATGGGAATACCTGGTATGTACTTTCCCTCCCAATGCATGTTCTGTGCTACAGACCTTGTAATGCTATCAGCTGTCCTGTGTTCACATATCAGAGGGGCTGTCCTGGTGTCTCATGTGTCACTACATCTACAGCACAATACAAAGAAGAAGTACTGCCATGTGATCAATCCCACTATCGCCTGTGCATACATGGACACCTGCACAAACAGACACACATGTACACACACGTCAGGCATGCATCGACCACACTCCACCAGATTGCACTTACACACGCATTTAACACCCCCCCACACACACACACACCTACGTGTGGGGTTGCACACCTTTTGTACACACAGTCCTCCCATTACCCTTCTGTCATCATGCATTACATCTGGTGCTCAAAAGCATGCAGTGCATCCATAGTGACCTCATCACAGTGGCAGTATACATGTGTGTGATGCATGGGCTGTCTTGGTAGGTGATGGCCCTTCCCCTTGTTAACACTGCACCCATGTACAAAGTGTTACTGTTGACCAGTTCTGAACCTGCCTTGTACTGTGCACCATACCACGCAGGTGTACAAACCATTGCTGCTTATGTAGTACTGTGTCTGTTATGTCAGCTCCAATGCTCACAGCCCCTATGTGTTACAGCACCAAATACCTGGGATGATATGTGAACGGTTATAATTTGTGAACGCCTGATGTCTGCTTTACAGATCACAACATCAGCAGTGCATGTATGACCAGTTCAGGACTATTACACTGACACCCACCAGACCTTACCATGGCTGTGGGGGTACCCTACACATGTCCCAGAACACTGCAAGGTTGTAAGGTCTACTCATGTGCACATCCCTTGGAGTGCACACACTGCTGTCACTATTGCTGTGGGGTCAGGGTTACGTCTGCCACAGTTACATAACCTGATTGTGTGCAGTTACAGCCATGAGGGTGGTGTTTCACACATGTCCCTACTGTAGGCTGTGTATCCTGCCATACTCCCCATCCATGTGGACACATTGCACAATGACAGGATGTTAGGTATCTTGCATGTGTCTCTTGTACCCTTCCAATACCCCAGCATGGTCACTACTGTGATGCAGTGCATTTCACAACAGCAAAACATGAACATGTGCAGCATGCAGTATGGGAAGGTGTGTTAGATGTGTGCATGGAATATCCCATAGCCATTATATGCACAGTGTCTTGTCATGCATGAACATGAACCATACTCACCGGCTACAGACTGCTGCTGTGATGGTATCCTGGAGGGACCTACATAAGAGTGTGAGAATGTTGTTGTCGATGGCCACAGCTGTGGCATTCATAAAGTACGTTACATCTACAGTAGGTGTCCACAATACTACAGCTTATGCATGTCTGTTTATTACTACTACACAGCAACAGATGATGTATATGATATCTCAGATTTGCATGATGTACCTGTACAGATGCAGATGCATACACACGAGTGGTGTACTGATGTGCCCTGGGGCCTTACCTGCACATTTCTCAGCCAGTGTGTTGGTGGCACCCACCTTCACAATGCGCCCTGCCAGTTGTTGGTGCTGCAGGTGGGCAGGTGCCACAAAGCTCCTGAGTAGCTCCTCTACACGAGTTAGGGGTGGATGGATGGCTTGTCCCCCCCTGTTGTGAGGTGGTGCCCCATACAGCAGCAGCACGCCAATGTACATGGCAAAGCAGGTTGCTGCAATGATGCCGGACCTGCTCATAGCTGCGGTTATGCAGTCCGACATCATTGACCATGTGGACTAGTTCAGTCCACAGGGCGGTCCTCTCCTGCTGATCTTGGGCTGTCCATCCGAACAGCTGTTCATAGTGCTGCACCAAATGTGATACTATGACCTCTGTCTCTGGAGCACTGTAGGCTAGCAGACAGATGTGGGGCATCCTCCCTGGAAGACATAAAGATGGAAACAGGTCACTGCAACTCATACAGTGGAGTTACTATAGTTCTTAATACACATCTTTGTCTCCCCCCACCATATCAGCTACAACAAACCATTCATACATATATGTGTAGATATATCTTGTGGGTTTTTATATACCTACATCTATATGACTGTCTGTATATCTGTAGACATACCTGTCTAATTATATATCACACAGATAATTATCTATATGTGGGGTGCATACAGACATCTGGTCCACATTCTGTAACTGTCTTTCATTCACAGCTGAACTGTTTGCATTACTGCAACACAGCCAGGTGTCACATATGAACACAGACTAACATTATGGTGGTATATATGGTGAGAGATTGCTGGTAAGCCTATTATACACCTATGGCATTTGTGCATGCTGCATTAGACATTAACATGACTATCCTGCGTGTGGTGTGCTCTGACACCCATGTGCCTATCATGATGACAGTACTTCTACATCCAGCTATTGCCCACACTAACGTACCAAACACACATATCATGGCTTAAATCTTTGTCATTCCTTGCTGATCTGAAACAGTTGGCGGGTATGTCCCACTGCCTACAGGGACAGACAGTATTGTCCAGAGCAGTTGTTTAGCAGAACTTCACTACAGAGACAACTACAGATGGCACATATAAACATTCCACATCATATTTCCTATTATTCTATACCACATACTACTTTCAATTACATACATATATGTTTTACATACCTGTCATTTTTTTCCTGACAGCTATGACTGTCTGTTGTTGTTTAATGTTTACTTTATTTTCTCTCTCTCTCTCTCTCTCTCTCTCTCTCGCATTGTATATTGCTGGTCTTGCAGTGTTTGTGTGTACATAGTTGTTTAGAATGGAATACAGTCTGTCTGCATAGCTCTCAACTGTGGGCCTATCCACATGATGGCCAGGGATTTTGTGTGATTGGTTTGGTCTGTGCACTACACAGGTCTTGCCCTACATATATCACTCGCAGTCTGTCTGTTGCGTGCTATCACTACATAGCTACATCCATTTGTGTTTCTGATGTCATATTCCTACATAAAGGTATGTTGCAACAAATCCTGTGACACCAGCAATATCCAGGATGTGTAACAGCAATATTGCAAGTATGGCCCTGTGTGCCTGCCTCTGGCCTCCACATACATGGCAGGCTTTGTCTTGCTGTGATACAGTTGGAGATTGTTGGGTAATGGCCTATTATTATTTACTGCTAGCATTCCTGCTACCATCCCAGTCATATCGTGGACAACCACAAAATATGTTGGTCAGGGTCCATACATGTGACCGATACATTGACATTACCACAACTATTACATTCCCCCCTAGGGCTTGACTACAGGGTGTAATTGGAGGCTGCTGAAATACATCAGTAATTGTTGATTGTTACCTGTCTTGAAGGCAAATCCTTTGTCTACTGTTGTACTAATTGAAGGCCTTGGCCTGGACAACATACTATGTTATATATATCCACATTGCTTGCATCTACTGTTTTGTGTGGGCCTTGCATTCAACACTGATTACATATGTCAGACTTCATGTGCTGTAAGTAATGGCATACATTATTGTATAGTACACAATAAAGGTTTTCTGTGTATGCATAACTGTGTGTCGTGTCATGTCCTTTGAATTGTGAGTGGGTATATGTTAAATGTAAGTATTCTCATTTGTGGGAATGGTTGCCACACTACACATTTCACAGGTACCAGTTACAGGGCTTGTGGCTGAGGGATATACTTTGCACCCAGTACTTCCACACTACTTATACATATGTATGGCTGCTAATACCTTTTGTCTGTGTATATGTGTATGTAGCTATATATATATATATATATATATATATATATATATATATATATATATATATATATATATATATATATATATCTGTGTTTATATATATATATATATATATATATATATATATATATATATATATATATATATATATCTATGTTTTTATATATATATATATATATATATATATATATATATATATATATATATATATATATATATATATATATATATATATAAATATATATATTTGTATATACCTGAACATATTTGTCAATGTATAGATGTGTGTGCATATCTGAACCACTGTGATGATTCCCCCTTCCACATTGTACATTCCCTACGTTAGAATGACTTTTCTGCATGTTATGTTACAGATATCGCCCTGACATTTACAGATGCATTGGCTTACTGTGAAAGCATTGTGACTGCATCGTGGAGGTTCCTGTAGCCAACATATGCATGTGCTGGGTATTGGATTGCACAGCATATCTGTTAGGGCTGTAGGGGGTTAACATAGCGCTAATTACCAGGTATCCCTCATTTGAGCCCCCACCCCCATTAACAATGCATATGGTCTGTTATGTTCTAGTGAGTGGTTCAGGTGTTTGTTCCCATGTAGTAATGCTATACACAGTTCTAGCTGTATCTATATTTATATACATCTATAGAAATATTGATATGTACATATATATATATATATATATATATATATATATATATATTTATATTTATATACACATATTGCTGTCTATCTGTCTACATTTCCAGATATATATCCATGCATGTTCGGATCATATTTTTGGCCTGTACCTCATTCTGCTGGCAACTGACATGGATGATCACAGGACTGTAATCAGTAACTAGTTCCAAAATGTTTGTGTTTCAGACTTCATCTCCTTCATGATATGTGTTCTAATACATATCAGTTTGTGACTAGCAACATTTTAGGTGTCTGAGTGCAGCATTTGCCATATATCCCTACTTGTACCCACATTTTGGCACACTTTGTCCAGAATTCTTGCATTAAATGGTTGTGTGGTATGATATTACTACATTTCCTGTACTGTTGACTGCTTGTGTTGGATGATATGTTTGTGAAAATATCAGGTTATGTATATCTGCTATGGTTTTGTGGTAGATCCCTTTGTTTATGGAGTGCAGGGTCCTGGGTACGAGACTTGGAGAGGCACTGCATCTTGTTGCTGGGCAGAACAAGGGGAGTTGGCTACAGAGGGATTAAGGCACTTTTATGCAGTTGTCAGCGGGTTTGAGTGGGTTTGTGTGACAGTAAGCACTGCTAACCTCCTGTTATGGTTTCGTACAGTCAGTTAGCTTCTGATTTCTCAACCTGTGTAGGCATAGCAAGCCTGCACAAACCCACTTAATGCTGCTTAAAAGTGCTGACTATCACGTACTCCCGCGCTAATATCTTTGAAATAAAAAAAAAGGGGGTTGACAGGAAAGTGGTGAAAAATGGGGCACAAAGAGGGAAAGACAGTAGGTAAAATAGCTAGGCATGTGCAGGAAGGGTATAGGAAAGGTCCATAGCTGCCCATTTCTTCTACAGCAACAGCTGTGCATATACACTATATTTGCAGGTACATCTGGACCCTCAAACCCCTGGGGGAGGGGTGAGAACAACATATATTGATTGTGATGCCAAACAGACCAGATTACATGTGTCCAGTGGACATGTGTGCAAAATGGACAGCTATGTATGGGGTGTGATTTTGTTGTGGGAACAGATTGCCCTTTTTTTATTTTTCAGATGAGAGTGGGATGTTGGGGAGGGGTAATAGGTATATTTGGAGAGGGAGGTTGGGCAGATTAATTGACAAGACACAAAAGACGCATACAGGGCCAGTATATGACACATGTGGGGGGGTAAAGACCTTGTACGGGGAGGGGTGTGTGGAAGTCGCAAGCCCATGAGCCCCCAACTGGAAACAGTGGGACTGAGGTCCCCACCCATGGCCAGTCACCACTGCACTTTCATGGCCCCGAAGGTGGTTGTGCTGGGGGCTGTGTAGGAGGGGCAGGCTCACCCTCTAATAGTGCCACTCGGCCCTCAAGCTGGCGTAACTGCTCTCGATACTCCAGATCAAGCTCCCTATGCACCATGGCCCGGACCTGTTGACGGGTGACAGGTTCCCTTCTGTGCCCACTCCGAGGGGGGGGGGCGAGCTTCATCCCCTGCAGTGGTTCCTCCCAAAGGTGGCACAGGGCCCACAGAGGAGGAGGTCCCAGGCTGGGCCCCAGATGTGCTGGTGCCCGGTGCCATGGCCAGCAGGGGTGGGACACGTGGGTCCACTGGGACTGGCCTTCCCATACGAGTTGTGGTGTCATCGGTTTATGGCAGTTATGGGTTAGTAACAGTCAACAGCATTCAGGATTAGTTATAACAGCATGCATAGGTATTCCCATTAACCCAAACACCAGATTTAACACAGTTGTAGAGCAAGCAGAACACATGCATATATGGACCAACAGTGGCCATTACAAGAGCATGCAGGTGCCATTGATGGCAACAGGCCACCAATATGGGTGTATTTTAACAGTGCACATGCATAGAAACAAATGTGAATGTGTATAACCCATTAGGACATATGTCCCAACAAATGTTTGGAGTGTACACATACCAGTTGAGGAGTGTCATTGGGTTATTTCGCACATATGGTAGGGGACAGAGAGAATGTTCAATTAACAACTGACATATCCTTGTAGTTTTCATGACATTCCTAGTCACTACAGTGATCTTTCCCTCACAAGTATTATTACACTACCGAATGGCCTTATATTGCACATTGGTATGTTTATAGATTATTACATATGTGACCTGTGTCTTACATACAGCCATGACAAGATGCAGGTGTTAATGCAACATATGTTGTGTATTGCTGTCATACACTTTGGGTGAGGTGCTACAATGACAAGTTTGTTTTCCTACACATTCTATGACTATGTACATGTTCGACTTGCTGTTATATGTCTTTAACAGCTGCCTAACATTTCTGGGTTCCTCACACTGCTTTTTCAGGGGGACAGGGTACCAGGCTGGTGATATGGGCCATTTATCTGTACATGCTGGACAGACTGGAACAGTTGTGGGGTATGAATATGCATACAACTGTCTATCTGAACACTCTAGCAAATTCTGTACAGTTGGGCATAATTATACATACAGCTTTCTATCTAAAAATTGTAACAAAATCCATACAGTTGTGGGGTATGATTAGGCATACAGCTTAATAGCACTCCTGGGATTCAACCCCCTGCGGTGTGTGACAACAAAATTATAGTTAACATCTCAGTACACTGTGCCATCAGGGAATTGATGTTAAGCTTTCTACTGTCTTCTATCTAAGTGTCCCTCACTTGTACAATATGACTGACCTCTTTGCACTGCCAACATTGTTATATAGTCCTTCATACACATTTTATCTGCATACCACAGCATGGGTAACACTGCTTAATACAACAGTACTATTTATAGTATGCAACAGTTCAACTAAATATGACAGTAGAGTACACAGAAGCACTCCAGGGGTTATACCTTTATTCATAGAATATTACACATTTATTCCTACTGGTACGACACTTTCTAAAGCTCTTATATTTATTTATGACAGTACATGCAGAGGAATACTAACCTGCCTTGCGATGCAGCCTTTGCAACCTAGCATCATGGGCTTGCTGATTCACAGCCCGCTCATCTGCAGATGTCAGAGGTATACAGTGATATGTAGCTATACCCATCCATAGTATACACAAGCTAGGCAATTCTTAACTACTTAGTGGAATGAGTAGTTACTCAGTACTGGGCCATTAGCCATCTGCCGAGACTGCTGGATCCACTGTTCCAGTACATCCCCCCTCCACCGCTTCAGGTCAGCATGGTGGTGCCTGACCTGCTCACCAGCCCAGGGGATACCTGTGGCACTGGTGAGGTCACGGGGCGAGACTATCCCAGGCCTCCATTTTATACTGCGAGCCCTGGTACTAGCCCTGCAGTGGTTTCTCCTCATGGTGTTGTACCCAGGAGCCATACCATTAGTTTTGATTCCTGAATGCATCAGCACTGCACTTTAAAATGAGTGCCTTCACCCACACCAGCCATTCTGCCTGCAGTAAGAAGCTACAGCCACTTACAGAATGAATTCCCACCTGTGTGGTTTATATACGGCCATTTACCCACACTTTTCCATGATTGGCCGGGTTTGAAGAGTCTAAGCTATTGGCACATCTGCTTACCTAAGGTTGACAGTACTTATAGGGGTATACTGGTAGGCAGATTGGATTGGCTCCCCTATACATTGCTTACTCTTACAATTAAGCTGTGCTGCGGTTAGCATTGCTTAATAGTTAATTTGCACTATATTTGCCTTCTGGCAGTAATTTATTCTTCATTACAGGTTTTATGTGTCTGGTATCCGTGATTCAATGTACATACACTGTATAGGGACCTGGGGACTTCTACACTTTATTACGATAACACCTCCCATCTATGCTTACTGCAGTACTCCAGTTCACATATTTATGTTATATCGCAAGGTAGACCACTTCAAACTGTACATAGATTTGGTTCACATATTTGTTTTGATTTACCTGTGGTGAGGATTAGTTTGCTGATACCTCATTCATCTATAATGCTGTGATGGTTTAGTGGGTGACTACTGTGACTATAGTGTACAGGGACCTAGGTTGGAGACTTGCAGAGGCAGTTTATTTTGTTGCTGGGCAGGACACGCGGGTTTGTGTGGGTTTGTGCGACGGTAAGCACTGCTAACCTCCAGTTAAAGTTTCTTAAACCTGTTAGCTTCTACTTTGCTTAATCTGAGTACAGATGTACTCCCGCTTGCTGCTGCATACCCCCGAGCTACTTCATGTATATGTAGGTTTTATACAGGCTTAAGTCAGGTGTACATGTCAGGTATGATTGTTCACGAAGGTCAGTGTAAGGTTAAGTGGAATTCCGGTTCAGCATTTTTGGTTAGGCTACACTCAGGTATTCTGGTTAGGTTTACATATGCCATACCTGTGTTGTAGAGTAGATGTGAATAGTGGAGGTGTAGGTGGGTAGGTGGAGGGAGGGTCATTTTAACTGCATTGGTGGGGGT